>NW_006921688.1:938977-990956 GCF_000298275.1 Orycteropus afer afer | reverse complement strand
TCAGCCATCAAGAAATCAAATGACATATCACACTGGGCAAATCTGCTGCAAAAGACCGCTTCATGTATTAAAGAGGAAAGAAAGATGTCACTTTGAAGACTAAGGTGCACCTGACATAAGCCATTGTCTTTTCAATAGTCACATATGCATGTGAAAGCTGGACAATGAACAAGAAAGACCAAAGAAGAATTAATGCATTTAAATTATGGTATTGGTAAAGAATACTGAATATCCTGTGGACTTCCAGAAGAACCATCAAATGTGTCTTGGAGGAATTACAGTTGGAATGTCCTTTAGAAGTGAGAATGGTCAGACTTCATCACTTGCACTTTCATTGTGTTATCAGGAGGGACCAGTCCCTGGAGAAGAATATCGTGCTTGAAGGATGGTCAGCGAGAAAGGGAAAGATACTAAGCTAGACGGATCGACGGAGAGGCTGCAACAGTGGACTCAGAAACGGCAATGATTGTGAGGAAGGCACAGGACTGGGCAGTGTTATGTTCTAGGGTTCAAACCCAAAACCAAACGCACTGCTGTGGAGTTGATTTGACTCATAGTGACCCCTCCTTAGGTTTCTGAGGTGGTATCTCTACAGAAGTAGATTGAGCAATCTTCCTTCCGAGGAGTGGCTGGTGGGTTTGAACCGCCAGCCTTCTGGTTATCAGTCAAATGCCTTAGGTAGTACAGCATCAGAGCTCCCGTACATAGGGTTACTATGAGTTGAAACTAAGATGATGGCACCTAATAACAACAATACTGTTTTGAACAGACTACAAACTTTTTACCACTAGTCCCTTTAAATGTGCCCTGATGGTGCAGTGGGTATGCACTCAGCTGCTAGCTAAAAGGTTGGCTGTTGTTTGGAAATGCAAAACACCAGCCACTCCATGGAAGAAAGATATGTCAGTCTGCTTCCATAAAAATTATAGCCATGGAAACTCTATGGAACAGTTCTACTCTATCCTGTAAGTTGTTTGATTTTGAAATCAACTGATAGCAGTGGGAACTGACTTGATGGCAGTGAGTTTCATGAAAGGGTCCTGGCTTTATTTAGGTGTTTTATTTCCATGTCTCATGTTCTTGGATAGATGTAAAAAGCCTGACCTTTTGCTTACAAAGAGCTTCCTCCCTCCCAGTGGCAAAGGCATCAAATTCTTGTCCCTGAACCTGTTATTTCCTTTTATTTGCTTTGCTATTAATTTTGCATCTTAGAAATGTCTTATTTTACCAAGGATTTCTATGTAGTTGGAGTGTTAAGTAAATCCTACATCAGTTCCACCTGTTTTGTACCCAAAAGAGACAATGCTGCATTAGGGTAAGTTAATATTTATCTTTTTAAAAACAGATGTATTCTCAAATGCTTTACAGTTAGTGCCTTTATTTCTCTTTCTTGGCCCAATTAGTCTGAAAGAAAATGTAGTTTAAAAGTTTTGGAGTAGGTTTCAGGAATATGGACATGACTTTATTTTAATAAAGTCGTTTTGGTGGCATAGTGCCTAAGGCATTTGACTGCTAACCAGAAAGTTGGTGGTTCAAGGTCACCAGACACTCTGTGGATAGAAGAGTGGGCAATCTACTTCCGTAAAGATTTACTACCTCAGAAATCCAAAAGGGGTAGCTATGAATTGGGATCAACTTGATGGCAGTGAATTTTGTGTTTTTTTTTTTTTTTGTAATTTTATTTTAATAGATTTCTCCTTTGACAGAATATATTGTAACTTGCAATGAAACTCTATACTTTGGTGAGATAAGGTGAAGTTACCATTCGCTTGTTTTTCAAACCTTATCACATTGGACCTTCCTGGGTGATTTGTATTTCTATGTACTCCTTTTCCTTTTTTGTTCTCTAGTAACACTGGATTCCTCATTCTGATGGATCACTAGAATGTGGAAATTATCAAACTCACTGCTGTCGAGTCAGATCTGACTCATAGCAACCCCTCTTTGGGTTTCTGAGGCAGTATCACTATGGAAGTAGATTGCCCAATCATCCTTCTGAAAAGTGGCTGGTGGGTTTGAATCACCAGACTTCTGTTTAGCAGTCAAGGGCACTATGCCACCAGAGCTCCATTAATATCATGCACAAGTAAAATTTTGTTGAAAAGAATTAAAAAAAAAAAAATGTAGAATTATGTTGACCAGGAACTGCCAGAAATTAATCCAGATGCAGGAGAGGACGTGAAATGTGGGATATTATTGGTGATGCTAAATGGACCTTAGCTAAAAGCAGAGAATTCTGGAAAGATGTTTACCTGTGTTTTATTGACTATACAAAGGCATTTGAGTGTGTGGTGTGGATCATGACAGATTATGAATGACATTGTGAACAATGGGAATTCAAAAACACTTAATTGTGCTTATACAGAACCTGTACATAGACCAAGAGGTAGTTGTTCAAACAGAATAAGGGGACACTGCATCATTTAAAATCAGGAAGAATGTGTGTCATGGTTGTATCCTTTCACCTTACTTATTTACTCTCTATGCTAAGCAAGTAATCTGTAAAGTTGGACTTTATGAAGAAGAATGTAGCATAAGGATTGGAAGAAGACTCCAACAACTTCTGATATGCAGATGAGACAACTTTGCTTACTGAAGGTGAAGAGGATTTTAAGCACTTATTAATGAAGATCAAAGACTACAGTCTTCCGTATGGATTACACCTCAACATAAATAAAACAAAAATGTTCACCACTGGACCATTAAGCAACATCATGATAGATGGAGAAAAGGTTGAAGTAGTCAAGGATTTCATTTTACTTAGATCCATAATCAATGCCCATGAAAGGAGCAGTCAGGAAATCAAACAATTGCACTGGGCAAATCTACTGCAAAAGACCTCTTTAAAGTGTTAAAGAACAAAGATGTCACTTTGAAGAGTAAGGTGTGCCTGACACAAACCATGGTAGTTTCAATCATCTCATATTGCATGCAAAAGCTGGACAATGAATAAGTAAGACCACAGAATAATTGATCCTTTTGAATTGTGGTGTTGTTGAAGAATATTGAAAATACCCTGGAGTGCCGGAAGAAAGAACAAATCTGTCCTGGAGGAAGTGCAGCTGGAATGCTCCTTAGAAGCGAGAATGGCCAGATTTCATCTCTCAGTTTGGTCCTGTTACCAGAAGGGACTAATCTCTGGGGAAGGACATCATGCTTGGTTAAGTAGAGGATAAGCAAAAAAGGGGAAGACCTTCAATGAGATGGATTGACACAGTGGATGCAATGATGAGCTCAAGCATGGCAAGGATTGTGGGATGGCACAGGACTGGGCAGTATTTTGTTCTGCTATACATATGGTTGCTGTGAGTTGGAACCAACTTGACAGCATCCAACAATAACACTGGATTGATAACATTTCTTGGTGTTATTCTGCTATGTCTCACATATCTACATTTTGCTGTTGCTTTTTATTAGAATTTCATGCAGTCATTTCTTCCTGAACACCTCTATCTACCTCGCACATGGTGAAGATCAAAATACTATCTTCAGACTTGAAAACATTTTAAGGTTAAGATTTCTCAGTCACCTGATCAAAAGAGGGAAAATTGTGGAACAGAATTTTAAATTTTTGATGGAATCTAGATTTTCTGGAGTCAGGTTGACTGACCCCTGAAATTATTGCCCTGATAAAATTTTTCAACTTTAGACTTTGTACTAAAACTATCCTCTGAAGTCTTTTTTGAACCAATATATTTATTGAATGAGTAAGTAAGTATGAAACACACAGAGAGAGTTTATCTTAATGAGTAAAATATATCTGTTTGATTATTATTCTCTTTCAAAGAATTATCTATGTGAGATCAATTTGAAAATGGCAATTTGGAAGTCTGAATGGGAAATTTTGGGGCAGTGAATTTAAGATAATGGTAAAATAATTTGGAGTATGTTATCAACAATGGGAGAACAACTTGAAGATTGTGACCAATGTCACTGAATTGTGCATATAGGAATTTTTTAAACGGTGTATCTTTCGCTATGTGGACTTTCACCAAAATAAAAAAAGAGAAATTTCCACCTCTACTTCTGTTCCATGTTTCCTCACAAGTTACAACCCTTTTGTGCAAGATGGCAGAATCTTCTAATTCCATGAGAAAATGAGAGGATTACACACCCTTTCTTACTCTGGATCTTGACTGAGGACGTACTTTGAGAACTGTCGTGTCTGCTCTACTGTGCCAACACCCCATCCCTGAGGGTCAGCAGGAAATAAAATGCTGCAATGGTTCCAGAAGATGAAGCAGCTCCTTATTTTGTTTCTATCAAACTTTGCCTTAAGATGTTTTCTGCCTGGCACATCTATTTGTCCTTTATCCATGATGAATCAAAGAAGAATCACCATCTGAATGGTTTTTAGAGACTAACATTCCTATGCTTTAAATAAATAAATAAGTGTGCACTGACCCCTCGAACCCACCCCCTCATAGATAACAGCTCTACAGCACCTCACTACTTGGGTAGAAAAGGACCTTTTGGATTGCTTTAAAATGGCTTGGAGTGGGCAGAGAAGTAGAATCATCCTGCTCTTTTCATAAAGGTCAGACTGACTGGCTGCCTGCAATGATCATGCTTATTTTATTTAGCCATTTTTTCAGAGCAAGCGTCTTAGTTATCTAGTGCTGCTATAACAGACACACCACAAGTGGATGCTTTAAGGAACAGAGATTTATTTTCTCACGGCTTAGGAGGGCAGAAGTCTGAAATCAGAGCACCGGCTCTAGGGAAGGCTTTCCCTCTCTGTTGGCTCCTGGAGGAAAGTCTTGTCTCTTCAGCTTCCGCTTCCTGGTCTCTTGGAGAGCTATGTCTCTGGGCATCTGTCTCAGCCCATCTCTCCTCTGCTCACTTGTTTAATCTCTCTTTATATCACAAGTGGGATTGAATCAAGATACACCTTCCATTAACCCTGCCTCAAGAACATTACAAAGGCAATCCATTCCCAGGTGGGATTATAGCCACAAGCACAGAGGTCAGGATTCACAACACATCTTTTTCGGGGCACACAATTCAATCCCTAAAAGCAGATATGAGTATATTTCAGATTTCTTGATTTCAGTGATCCCATCTACCCCCTTACCACCTTCTCTTCTTAATGTTTTCTCTTTGCTGACTAAGTCACCTACTCCCTCCAATCAATTTCTAAAGGAAAGTTTTGCACAAAGAATGTGTCTACATATATTAAAAATTACAGATGATGGAAAGGTATAGTGGGAAATGAGAGCTGTGTGTTGAATATGAATCTCTTCAAACTATGGGGTACCAAGGGGAAGTGAAAATACCCTTACATCTCAGGGCACACAGCACCCTCTGCCTTCAGCCCCTCCACTTCGTGTCTTGGAATGAACTTGTGCCTTCAAGTTGAAACAGTTATAGAATCAGGCTCTCCCACTTACCATATCCTTTTCTAGGTACAATTTGTTCCCTATATGCTTTTTGAGAAGCTCTTATAAACCCTTTTATACTGTGTTCGAGGTGCTGCTAAATGATGAATACATTTACAATGTCCTCCCCTTTAACATGGATTCAATCCTGACTCTCTCAGCTGTAAGCAAATTGTTTTACTTCTTTGAGTCCCGATCAGTTTATTACCTGTGAAAAAGGAATAATAATACCTACCTTGGTGAGTTTAAGTGAGGATTAAATGACACAGTATTCATTTCCAGCACTGAAATACACTTGATACTATTTTCTAGATACAATTTGGCTCCGAGCTCATTTCCAGTTAGCTGTCAGTATTCTGCTTTAGAACAGATTTTTGTGTAGATGATTTTAATTTTTACTAATATCTCTGTTTTGTATACATTGGCAAAGAGAAATGTTTGTTTACATATACACAATTTTATTCTTGCTTTCAGAGATTTCTTAGACACCACCCCTTTTAAGAGGCAGTGTTAAAGGAGTGAAAAGCAGCAGTTTGTTTTGTGTCTTGCCTGGATGGGACCCTTGTTGAAGTGGGAGTGACACAGTCACAGGTGATAATGGGTTAGGCAGGAGTTGAGCTTGGATAATTGACAGTGAGGCTGTAGCCTTGGGAAGGCCTGGCTGGGAGCAAAGTAGCCCAAGGGCACGGGTGGCAATGCTTTGTTGTCGAGTCTCCAATTACTTAGATGTTTATTAATGCATCTTCCCCCAATTCTTCTGTGAAGTCAATATTATACTAATTTTACAGATGGAGACCCAAGGTGCTGAGTTTGCTCTTCCCAAGGTCAGACCGCCAGTGGGAGGGAAAAGGTAATCGCAAAAAAAAAGTATTTTACTATGAAGGCATCTTGCTAATAATACTTAAATAAATGACTCAGTGTAGCTCCAAAATTAATTGAAAATTACCTCAAAATTAGTAAATTTTCCTTTACACTGAAGTGGAAAAATTTCTATTCCTTTAAAATTAAATTTAGGAAATGATAAAGATTTATGATATAAAGATTTTGCATGGTATTTAGTTAGTTGGTAGGAAAAATGCCAATTTAATGAATTAGTGTGGTTGACCCATAGTTCTTGTGAAAATGTTTTCCTCTATTATACTTTCTACATCTGTTAGCAGGTTTTCAAAGAGTCCATGGTGTTTTCCCATCCCTTTAGTAATAAAAATTTTGAAATAAATAGCAGGAGAAAGCAAGTAGGAATTTCATTTTCTGATGTTACTTTCTTTCTGCCTCTATTCAATCAGTGGTTTGTTGGTTTGTTAATTTCATCTTGTCATGGGATAAAAGTGAAGTAAGTCTTTATAAAATATATCATCGATTTTACCTGACTTTGAAAGTGAACATGAAAAATTACATAGCTTTTAAATGTCTTGGGCTTGGAAAAATGCCAGGGAAAAAATTCATAAGGAACAAATTTTATCCTTCACCCTTGCTGTGTCTCTAGGGCACTATGGTCGAAAAGCATGCAATTTGGAGATACAATAATTGCCCTAAATTCCAGAGCTACCCTTTGCCAGCTATGAGAAATTGAAAATTATGTAACCTTTTGGAATTTCAGTTTCTTGCCTAAAAATGGTAGAAATACTAACCTCTATGTAATTGGATTATGAGGAACAAATGAGATAAAATGTATAGCAGGATTTTATAGATTGTGTACTGTTTTGATTACTTCATGCTGCTCTAATAGAAAATACCACAAATGGGTGACTTTAACAAACAGAAGTTTATTTGCTTACAGTTTTGAAGGCTGGAAGTCTGAGTTCAAGGTGCCAGCTCTAGGGGCTGGGGGAAAGCCCCTCTACCCTGGGTGTCAGCTCTGCCTCTTGCTCCTGGCCCACTGGAGCCGGAGGCACCTCTTCACTCAGACAGCTGCTAACTGCTGAGGCTAGTAAACCCAAGGTTGACAAGTAAAATGGCACAGTCCCAATATCATCACACCACGTGACAGGTGACTGACTGAAGTCCATTAACAGTTCCAAGATCAGCAGACAACATGGCAGGGTGCTGAACAATGACTCAGCTACATGGAGAATTCAAGCATGCCAAAAGCTGCAGAGACCCTTCTCAACACTTCTCCTTATGCACTGGAAGCAGACCGCTCCATGGCAGCTACTCAGCTGCTCCAGGAGAGTCCACCATGGAGTTGATTACCAGTCTCATCATGCGGAATAACTACATCCAGCTGTCCAGCCACTCAAAACCAGGCCCAGCCAAGAGGACACATCACCTTAACTACCACATATACCATCATAAAAACAGACAATACCCTTGAAAATCACCTCTTTTTCCATTAAAAAAAGTTTGATTTTCTTCCATTTCTTCTTATTTTTTATTGCCAGATAAGGTATACTCATTTCAGAAAGAGAACTCCTTCCTCTTTTTATTTAGTCAGCTTTATTGATTTATGTATAATAAAATCTTCCAATTGTGTGTCCAATTTGATGAATTGAGACAATTTTGCACAGTAGAGTAACCATCAATATCATTACATAGAATATTTCTACCACATCAGAATTTCCAGTTCTCCATGTGCCATCAATTCCTTTCCTAACCTCCTGGCTCAAAGCAATCATTGATTTGCTTAGTCTCATTATAGTTTTACTTTCTCTGGAGTTTTATATAAATGAAGTCATAGGGCATGTAGGCTTTGTGTCTGGCTTTTGTTCACTTAATACTTCTAAGACTTATCCACGGTTGAATTTATTTGTATCTTGTATCCTTTCAGTACTAAGTAGTATTCCACTGTATGAATAGTCACATTTTGTTTAACCATGTACCAGTTGATGGCTATTTGGCTTCTTCCCATTTTATAAGGAGAAGCTTTGAGCAAGGTCTCCAGCTTTTTGACATCTTTTGGACCCTGCATTTGGCTGAGTCTTCATCTCCAGTTCCTGGACTTGAACCAGTGGCCTGCTGTGTTGCCTGTTGGTCTTGGAATTGTGCCATTTAACTTGCCAATCTTGCATTCATCAGTCTCAGCAGCCTGTAACTGCTTAAGAGGGCTTCTAGTTCCAGTGGGCCTGGAATAAAAGCCAGAGCTGAAGCCCAAGGTCTAGAGGTCTTCACCCAGCCCCTAGAGCCGGCACTCTTAATTCTACCTTCCTAAACTGTACGAGACTAAATTCCTGGTTAATAAAGTCATCCACTTGTGACATTTCTGTCATAGCAGCCCTAGGGAATTAAGTGACTGAAGCTGCTATTAGCATTTGCATACACAAGTATCTATGTGGACATGCTTTTTTTTTTTTTTTTTTTTAATCCTGGGTAAGTATCCTTAGAAGAAGTATTGCTGGGTCATAAAGTAGGTGCATATTTATCTTTATAAAAGATGGCCAAACTCTTCTAAAGTAGCTGTGCGATATCACATTCCCATATGCAATGTTTGAACATTCCAGTTTGTCTTACCTCCTTGCAAACACTTGGTAATTTTAGACTTTTTAATTTTATCTAGTCTACTGAGTGGGTTTTGATAGTAAGTGGGTAATATTTCATTGTGGTTTTTAAATTTGCATTCCCTAATGGTTAACTAGGAGCTCTGGTAGCATAGTGCCTAAGGCACTTGACTGCTAACCAGAAGGCTGGTGGTTCAAAGCCACCAGTGACTCCTTGGAAGAAAGGTTGGGCAATCTACTTCCATAATGATACTGCCTCAGCAACCCAAGAAGGGGTCGCGATGAGTGGGTTTGACTCGACGGCGCATAACAACTATAACAATGGTTAACTAAGGTACCCTAGTGGCATAGTGGTTAAGTGCTGGTAACTGAAAAGTTTGTGGTTTGAACCCACCAACTGCTCTGTGGAAGAAAGATATAGCAGTCATTTCCATAAAGAAAACAGCCTTTAAAAACGCTATGGGGCACTTCTACTCTATCTGATAGGATCACTATGAGTCAGAACCAACTCTACAGCAATGAATTTGGTTTTGGTTTAATGGTTAAGTATGTTGAACATCTTTTTATGCCATCTATATATTTTCTTTAGTGAATTTTCTATTTAAATATTTCTCATTTTAATTTGTTAAAAAATTAAGTTATAAGTGTTCTTTGTAACTTTAAGATATAAGATTTATGTTAGTACATCTATGTTTTGCAAATATTTTCTCCCAGTCCATAGGTTACCTTTGTATTTATTTAAAAAAAGATGTTTTTAATAGCAAATATTTTTAAATTAAAGTCCAAGTTATCAATTTTTTAGTTTAAAATTTTTATGCCATACTTAAGATGTTTGGCCTAACTCAAGGTCACAAAGATTTTCTTCTGTTTCTTCTAGAAGTTTTATAGTATTAGTGCTTATTTTTAAGGTTTATAATGCATTTTTACTTAACATTTGTATAGGTGTGAGGTAAAGGTCAAGATTTATACTTTTTTTTACTTTGTATGTCCAATTCTACAAGTATTATTTGTTGTAAAGATTATTGTCTTCTTGTTGAATTACCTTTGCACAATCATTGAAAATCAATTCATTATATATACAGTGTTCTGGGAACTCTGGTGGCATAGTGCCTAAGGCATTTGACTGATAACCAGAAGGCTGGTGGTTCAAATCCACCAGCCACTCCTCAGAAGGAAGATTGGGCAATCTACTTCCATGGAGATACTGTCTTGGAAACCCAAGGAGGGGTTGCTATGAGTTTGATCTGACTCGACAGCAGTAAGTTTGGTTCTTGGTTTTATGGTGTTTTATTTCTAAACTATCCTTTTAGTTCCATTGAGCTGCACATCTTTTTTTATGCCAATGTCATATTTTGATTTCTGAAGCTGTATATTGAGGCTTGCCATCAATTGTGCATGTCCTCCAACTTTCTTGCTCTTTACCCGAGTTGTTTTAGCTTGTCCACATAAATTTTGTAACCAGATTATCAATTTCTATTGAAATGGCTAATAAGAGTTAGATTGTATTTGCAGATAGATGTGTGTTCCCCCAAAAGATATATTTAAGTCCTAACCCCATGGTACATATGAATGTGACCTTATTTAGAAATAACGTCTTTGCACATGTAACTAGTTGAGTTAAAATGAGGTCATAGTGGAGGAGGGTGAGCCCTAATTCAATCTGACTGGTGCCTTACAAAAAGAGGAGAAGAGACCCAGAGAGACAGAAACAGATGGAAGATGGCCATATGAAGATGGAAGCAGAGACTGGAGTTATGCAGCCACAAGTGAAGAAATGCTTGGGGCCTCCACAAGCTTGAAGAGACAAGTAAGGATCTTCTCCTGGAGCCTTTGGAGAAAGTATGGCCTGCTGACACTCTGAATTAGGAATTGTATCCTTGAGAACTAGGAAAGAGTAAATTCCTTTTGTTTCAACTAATGTTGTTTATGGTATTTTTTTGTGACAGCACCTTAATTAAGCAAAACATGGGCCGCAAAATTGAAGGACAGCTTCCACCTTGAAGTAATTATTATATGTCATAGAGTAAATCCTGCCTTATAGCAACTCTAGCAGAGTAGAACTGCTCCACAGGGTTTCCTAGGCTGTAATCTTTATGGGGGATGTGGAATGAGGGATATCATTGCTGATGTCAGATGGCTCTTGGCTGAAAGCAAAGAATACCAGAAAGATGTTTACTTGTGTTTTATTGAATACGTAAGGGAATTCAGCTGTATGGAGCATAACAAATTATGGATAACTTTGCAAAGAATGGGAATTACAGAACATTTCAATGTGCTTATGAGGAACCTATACATAGAACAAGAGATTGTCATTCAAACAGAACAAGGGATACTTCATGGTTTAAAATCAGGAAGGGTGTGTGTCAGAGTTGTATCCTTTCACCATACTTATTCAATCTGTGCACTGAGCAAACAATCTGATAAACTGAACCATATAAAGGATGTGGCATCAGGATTGGAGGAAGACTCATTAACAACCTGAGAGATGCAGCTGACAAATCCTTGCTTGCTGAAAGTGAAGACAACTATGGATTACAACTCCAAGAGAGCAAAAATCCTCACAACTGGACCAATAAGCAACATCATGATGAATGGAAACAAGATTGAAGTTGTCAAGGAATTTATTTTCCTTGGAGTCATAAACAACACCCATGGAAACAGCAGTTAAGAAATCAAATGATGTATCGATCTGGCAAATTTGCTGCAAAGATCTCTTTTATGTGTTTAAGAACAAAAATGTCACTTTGAAGACTAAGGTGTGCCTCAACCAAGCCGTAGTATTTTCAATAGCCTCATTTGCACCTGAGAGCTGGACAATGAATAAAGAAGATGGCAGAAGAATTGATGCATTTGAATTGTGATGTTTGCAAAATGTGTTGAATGTACCATGGACTGCTAGAAGAATGAACAAATCTGTCTTGGAAAAAGTCAGCCAGAATGCTCCATAGAAGCAAGAATGGCCAGGCTTTGGTCATGTTGTCAGAAGGGACCAATGCCTGGAGAAGGATATCATGCTGGGTAAAGTAGAGGGTCATGGAAAAAGGGTAGACCCTCAACAAGATGGAATGACACAGCGGCTATGAGGATGGGCTCAAGCATGGCAATAGTTGTGAGGATGGCACAAGACTGGGCACTGTTTCATTCTGTTGTGCATGGGATTACTATGAGTCAAAACGAACTCAACAGCACCTAACCACAACCACAATCTTCATGGGAACAGATCACCAAGTCTTTTCTCCCACAGAGTAGCTGATGTGTTCAAACTAATGACCTCTAGGTAGCAGCTGGATGCTTAACTGCTGCTTCATCAAGGTTCTTGATAAGCACTTGTTGTTGTTGTTGTTATTTGCCATCGAGTCGGCCCCGACTCATAGCGACCCCTCCTTGGGTTTCCAAGGCAGTATCACTACGGAAGTAGGATTGCCCAACCTTCCTTCCGAGGAGTCGCTGGTGGGTTTGAACCGCCAGCCTTCTGGTTAGCAGTTAAGTGCCTTAGGCACTATGATAAGCACTTAGCCTACTGGAAATTCATCCTCTTGGTTTCCTCTGGGAAAGTCAGGCATATGCAGGAGGATCACTGAGCCTAGATAGTTAAAATTCTGAAGGAGCCATTGTCTCTGGAAGTTCTGGAGAATAAATGAAATACTTATCTGCTTCTGTGGCAGATGAAATATTATGTAAAGTTAAGATCCCAGGATTTAGAGCCAGACTTTGCAGATTTGAATCTTAGCTCTGCTCCTTAGTACCTGTGTGATCTTAGCTTCTCTATACTTCAGTTTCTTCATCTTTAATATGGATAAAAAAGTAGTACTTATACTGTGTAGTTGTACAGAAAACATAAATGAATACAGAAATACGTAAACTGAATTAATACATAAAGTGAGACTTAGAAGAATGCCTGGCTCACAGGATACGTTCAAATGTTAGCCATTTTAGAATTATCTTTATTTAAACACTGTAGATAGCCTGCTAGTTGGGTCCAGTGCAATTTCAGAAAGTAAAGAAGTTTTTTTGGTTATATATATATATATATATATTTTCAGTTCCTTTACCCCCATTAACTGTGCTCAGTCCTACAGGGTTTTGCTGTCAGCTAAGCTTTTGAGCTGGGAATTAAATGGACAAAATAATCCTCCATCATTGCTTAAAATGCTCTGCTTTCAGGAAGCAAGATTGTGTCATGTGCTTATCCCAGGTTGTTAATGAATCTTCCTCCAATCCTGATGCTGCCTTCTTCTTCATAGTCCAGCTTCTTGGATTATTTGCTCAGCATAAAAAGTTTCTTAGTTCTAATAAATTGATTGCCATTCTCAGGCCTTTCAGGGATTCTATGTTGCACAACTCGAGGGGATGTTGTGTTGTTGTTCTTTCCTGTTAATTCTAACTCATAGCAGCCCCACATGACAGAGTAGAACTGCCAATAGGGTTTCTTAGGCTGCAATATTTATAGGAGCAAATCACCAGGTCTTTATCCTCCAGAATGACTGGTGGGTTCTAACTTCCGACATTTTGGTTGGCGGCTGAGAACTGAACAGTTGCGCCACCAGGGCTCTTTAGGTAATTTCACAGCTTTGCTTGCTAGAAGCAAAGAGAACTTGAAGGACATTCTGATGAAGTATGGATTACACCTCAACATAAAGAACATAAAAATCCTCACAACTGGACCAATAAGAAACTTCATGATGAATGAAGAAAATATTGAAGTTGTCAAGCATTTAATTTTACTTGGATCCATAATCAACACCCATGGAAATAGTCAATAAATTAAATGACATATTGCATTTGGAAAATTTGCTGCAAAAGACCTCTTTAAAGTGTTTACAAGCAAAGATGTCACTTTGAGGACTAAAATTAGCTTCACCCAAGCCATGGTATTTTCAATCACCTTATATGCATGTGAAAGCTGGGTATTGAATAAGGAAAACTGAGAAAGAATTGATAATTTTGAATTGTGGTATTGGTGAGGAATATTCCATGGGCTGCTAGAAGAATGACCAAGTCTGTCTTGGAAAAAGTACAGCCAGAATGCTTCTTAGAATCGAGGATGGCAAGACTTTGTCTCACATACTTTGGACATGTTATCGGGAGGGGTGAGTCCCTGGAAGAGGACATCATGCTTGGTAAAGTAGAGGGTCAGCCAAAATGAGGAAGCTCTTTAGAGAGATGGATTGACACAGTGGCTGCAACAACAAGCTCAAACACAGCAGCAATTGTGTGTGTGGTAAAGGACTGGCAGCACTCGTTTTGTTCTACAAAATGGCACTGTTAGTTGGAGCCAACTCGATGTCGTCTAACAACAACAACATACTTTCAAATGAAAGAAATGACTTGATACAGTGGTTTTCAAATTTTGCTCCCTGGAGACTCTTGGATTATACAAAGGAAAGAGAAAGAGCTCAAAGGACCCTCACTCTCCTCTACCACTACTAAGCTGTTTTTTTTTTTTAATCTAATTTCCACATTGACACACTGAATTCCTCAAATGCCAAATGTCTCTTGAATTCTCTACCTACAAATGTATTTATTTAGGATATCCAAAGGGATTTACATAAATCTATATTTCCAATGAGAGGATAAAATCCCTCATTCTTTCTATTCTCTACACTTGACATTGTGGAATCTTACCTTTCAGTCTTTTTCCCACATTCACACAACATGCACACCTTTAAACATTTAAATATTGTCATACACTATTAGAATTGGAGCAGACCTTAGAAAGGTCATCTTGAGCAACCTTCTGTTGGGGCAGAGATTTATCTTCATTATATGTCACAAAATCCCACATTTTAAAATGCTATAAATGGAAGCATATTGAAAAATTTGTACAAAATACACATCCTATAGAGACTGGCATCATAAAATTGCCTGAGGTAAGTTACATAAAATGCCTGAGGTAGTGTAAGGTAAAGGTTGGATCCTCAAGTAAAAATGACAGAAATACCAGCAGTGGAAGAATTGCTGGGGTGGAAAGAATATGCCTACGTTACCAGGTAGCTAACAGGTATTTTCCTCTTTGATGATAAGCTTTACTTACTCTTCCTATGATACATCAAATCGTCATACAGTGTTCCCATCCATCCCATTACCTTTACTGCTCTTGATACTTTCTCTGCTTCACTGCTCTAGTCATGAATCATTAACATGGAACACATTGTTATTGTTGTCAAATGTCTTTGAGTTGGTTCCAACTCATAATGACCTGTGTACAACAGAATGAAACACTGCTCAGTCCTGCGCCATCCCCAGAATCATTGCTATGTTTGAGCCCATTATTGGAGCCACTGTGTCAATGCAGCTCATTGAGGGTCTTCCTCTTTGTTACTGATCCTCCACTTAATCAAGCATGATGTCCTTGTCCAGGGACTGTCCCTTCTGAAAACATGTCCAAAGTACCTGAGACAAGGTCTCACAATCCTTGCTTCTATAGAGCATTCTGGCCATACTTCTTCAAAAATAGATATGTTTTTACTTCTGGCAGTCCATGATACATTCAATAATCTTTATCAACAGCATAAATCAAAGGCGTCAATTCTTATTTGCTTGTTCTTATTCATTGCCCAGGTTTCCAGGCAAATGCAACGATTGAAAATACTGTGGCTTGGGTCAGAAGCACCTTAGTCTTCAAAGTGACATCTTTGCTCATTAACACTTTAAAGAGGTCTTTTCCAGCAGATTTTCCCAGTGCAATTTGTCATCTGATTTCTTGACTTCTGCTTTCATGGCACTGATTGTGGATCCAAGTGAAATGAAATCCTTGACAACTTCAATCTTTTCTCCATTTTTCATGATGTTGCTTATCAGTGCAGTTGTGAGCATTATAGTTTTCTTTATGTTGAGGTGTAATCCATACTGAAAGCTGTAGTTTTTAGGCTTCACCAGTAAGGGCTTCAAGACTTCTTCACTTTCAGCAAGCAAGATTGTTTCATCTGCATATTCTAGGTTGTTAATGAGTCTTTCTCCAAACCTGATGCCACATTCTTCTTCATATAGTTCAGTTGTTTAGATTATTTGGTCAGCATAGAGACTGAATAATTATGGGGAAATGATGCAACCCTGACACAGAACTTTCCTGATTTTAAACCAACCCCTTGTTCTGTTTGAATGACTGCCTCCTAGTCTACTCACAGGTTCCTCATGAGCACAATGAAGTGTTCTGGAATTCCCATTCTTCATAATGCTGTCCATAATTTGCTATAATCCTCACTCACAGTTCAATGCCTTTGCATAGTCAAGAAAACACAGGTAAACATATTTTTGCTATTCTCTGATTTCAGTCAAGATCCACCTGACATTAGCAATGGTATCTATCCATCCTTCTACATCCTCTTCTGAATCCAGCTTGAATTTCCAGCAATTGTCTGTCAATGCTCTGCTACTATCATTTTTTATTTATCTTCAGCAAAATTTTACTTGTGTGTGAGGAGCTCTGGTGGCAAAGTGCATAAGACATTTGGCTATTATCCAGAAGGTTGGTAGTTCAAACCTACTAGCCACTCCGCAGAAGGAAAATGGGGCAATCTACTTCCATAAGGCTTTGTAGCCTTGAAAACCCAATGGGGGTAGCTATAAGTCAGAATCACCTCAATGGCAATAGGTTGGTGATATTAATGATATTGTTTGATAATTTCTTCATTCTACTAGGTCACTTTTCTTTGGAATGTGTGCAAATTTGGATCTGTTCCAGTCACTTGGCCAGGTAGGTATCTTTCAAATTTCTTGGCAGAAAAAAGTGAGCACTTTTGGAATTGTATCCTTTTGTTGAAACATGTAAATTTGTGTTCTATCAGTTCTTGGAGCTTAGTTTTTCACCAATGCTTTCAGTGTACCTTAGAATTCTTTCTTCAGCACCACTTGGTTTGATCATATGCTACCTCTTGAAATGGTGGAACATCAAACAATTCTTTTTGTAACTGTAACGCTACATATTTTATTCCATCTTATTTTGATGCTTCTGTTGTTATTCAATATTTTGCCCATAGAATTCTTCAGTGTTGCAATTGAAGGCTTGAACTTATTCTTTACTTCTTTTAGCTTCAGAAATGCCAAGCATGTTGAGTTCTTTTGGTTTTATAACTCTAGGTCTTTGCACATTTCATTATAATACTTCACTTTGTATTCTCAAGCTACCTTTGAAATCTTACCTCAGCTCTTTTACTTACTCATCTGTTCCATTTGCTTTAACTACTCTACATTCAAAAGCAAGTTTCTGAGTCTCTTCTGACATCCATTTTAATATTTCTTTCTTTCCTGTCTTTTTAATGTCTTTTTTCATGTATGATGTCCTTATTGTAATCTACTACTTGTCTGGTCTTTGGTAATTTGTGCATAAAATCTATTCTTGAGATAGTCCATAAATTCAGGTGAGATATACTCAAGGTTGTATGTTGGCTCTTCTGGACTTGTTTTCATTTCTTCAGTTTCCACCCAAACTCATGTACGAGCAATTGATGGTCTGTTCTGCAGTTGGTCATTGGCCTTGTTCTGACTGATGATATTGAGTTTTTCCATCATCTTTTGCCACAGATGTAGTTGCTTTGATTCCAATGTGTTCCATCTGGTATATACTTGCCATTTATGTTGTTGAAAAGGTATGCAATCTCCAGTATAGTTTTTAGCACCAAGTTATTATTTTACAGGCTTTGATCTGTCTTCTTCGTTCCCATCTTTCATACTCCAAACATCAGTAATTATCGATGCATCTTGATTGCATGTTTGATAAATTTCAGACTGCAGAAGTTGATAAAAATCTTCAATTTCTTCATATTTGGCTTTACTGGTTGGTGCGGAGATTTGAATAATATTAACTGGTCTTCTTTGTAGGTATATGTATATTATCCTATCCCTGACAGCCTTGTATTTCAGGATAGATCTTAAAATTTTCTTTTTTTGACAATGAATGTGATGCCATTCCTCTTCCATTTGTCATTCGTGGCATAGTAGATCTTATGATTGCCTGATTCAAACTGTCCAGTACCAGTCCATTTCAACTAATGATGCCAAGGATATTGATCTTCATCCATTCCATTTCATTTTTGATGACTGCCGATTTTCCTAGATCCATACTTCTTACATTCCACATTCTGATTATTAATGGATATTTATAGCTGTTTCTTCTCACTTTCAGTTGTGCCACATCAGCAAAGCAACGTCTCAAGAACTTTATCCACATCATTAAAGTCAACTCTGCTTTGAGGAGGCAGCTCTTCCCCAATTGCATTTTGAGTATTTTCCAACTTGAAGGGCTCATCTTCTGGTCCTTTATCAGGGAATGTTCCACTCCTATCCATAAGGTTTTCACTGCCTAATCTTTTCCAGAAGAAGATTGCTAGGTCTTTCTTCCCAGTCTTTCTTAGTCTGGAAACACTGTTGAAACTTGTCCATTATAGATAATCTTGGTGCTATTTGAAATATTAGTGGCACAGCTCTCAGCATCATAACAACATGGAAGCCATCCATTTATGATAAACTGACAGACCAGTGATGGTGGAAAACAACACAATAAGCAATCATTAATTCATATCTGGTGCTAGCTGAGCAAATAGTGAAGTAGGTTTTTGGTTTTACTTCATCATAGAAAAACATCAGGAACTCATCATGATCTCCAACACTGATCATCCCTCTAAGCATATTCAAAAGGGAGCTACACGAAGGAGGTACCTGGTGCAATGTGATGGGTTACTTTTATATGGCCTTTCCAGACATGATCTTATCTTGTAGCTTCCACCAAATGATAGGGTGGGACTATGCAAATAAAGCACTTGATACCCTTATGGGGATGGGACCATGCAAATAAGTTATATGGAACCCTAATGAGGGGATTTGTTATTTTTTACCAGCTGGTAGGCTTAAAAGAGTGTTGTTGTTCTGACTGATGATATTGAGTTTTTCCATCATCTTCTGCCACAGATGTAGTTACTTTGATTCCAGTGTTGCAACTGAAGGCTTGAACTTATCCGTGGAAAGGGAAAGGGGAAAGGGGGCTATCACTATCACCAAGAAGAGAGAAGAGATAGGAGCAGAATGCATCTTTTGGACTAGGAGTCCCTGCGAACTTCTTAGATCCAGCAGACAGAGGCTGGAGATGGTGTAAAACTGTTAGAAGCAGTGGTAAGCAAAACAGAGAACTAGCAGACACAGAACCAGGAGACTGGCAGGAGATGGACTTCCTGGCCCACAGAGCAAAAAAGCTGAGGATCTTTGGGCAGAAGACTTGCTGGTGGAGTGGGGTGCCTCTGGGCACTTGTCAGCAGAGCTAGGCCTGCTGACCTAAGGAGATTACTAGTAAAGTGAGGTGTTTCTGGGAACTTATTGGCGGAGTTAAAGAGGTTTATAACATTTGCCTGATCAGGGCAGAGGCTGGATTGAGGAGCTGTGGAGCCACAGGGCCCAGGGGCCATGGGGCCAAGAGAGGTCTGCCTATGGGCTGAGAAGAGGTTGTCATGACTGAAGAACTATATCTTGAGTCATGTCTGATCCTGAATTGTAAGCTGTTACTTCCCTAATAAACCCCAAAATCATGAGTATTGTCTGTGAGTTCTGTGTTTCCACAAGGAATTACCAAACCCAGCATAGATGTAGAGAATAACTGGGAGGAAAAGTTGGTGTCAGTATTGGAAAAAAGATTGAAGAGAGAAAGTCTGACCTGTGTCTCATAGTAATCAGCCCTGGGCTGATATTGCTGATAGTGACTCTCCCCATAAGAAGTTAGAGAAGGTCAAATGTCTCACACTACTGGTTTCATATTTGGAATGGACTATGTATGAGTTGTAGGAAATTTTTTGTTTGTTTGCTCAGCAGGCCAAAGTAAACTAGCCCAAGGCTGTATGAAGCTTAGCATGTCACTAGATAGACTACTTGAATTGGAGGTGGCCCTTGCATTCGTCTTAATAAATGTGCTCCATGGAGTACCAAGAAAGAAGTAATCCAAACTGGAAAAGATGTCTGAAGACAAAATCTAAGAATAATTTATATGGACCTGTGAAGCTTTGGTTTTGGTCTTTACTCCAAACCTCCATGCTATAGTGTGGTGACCCAAAGAACTCTTGACTTTTACCCAAGACAGATCTTGTTCTTAGGGATGGTACAAGACTGAGTATACTTGAGTATCCCTAGAAGGTGGACTGTATAGCTACTGTTGCTTGTATTCATGTACAAACTCAAGACACTCAGCTAATAGAAAGGAGAAATATAATAGAGAAAGTAGAATGGTCTTACTACCCTTCCATGACCTTGTCTTTAGGGCTCACCTTCATTTCCCAATTCCCTTTTAGATGCCTCAGTCCTCTCACACATTCTCGCCCTTTTAAAATCCGCTCTCCTCTGAGAGTTTTAAATTCACCCATTTGCTTATTGGCTCATGCAAGAGATATTTGTTTATTTTTATTTATTTTATTTTATTGTGCTTTGGGTGCATATTTACAAAGCAGGTTTGTTTTACATTCAACAGTTCATGCACATTTAATTTCACAGCCCCCATTACAATCCCCAACTGTAAAAACTCCCCTCCCCTCTCCTTTCTGTGACTGCCCCCTCCCTGTGCCCTTCTTATCTCTGCATTCCTGTCTGTCCAGCTTTCCTTCTATGTGAATGCTACCCCTCTGATGTCACATGGTTGACTGATCTAAGGGGTGCCTCTCCCTAGGGTAGGTAAGTCATCTCCATGGGGTAGATGTTCTGTATGTAGATCTTTCTACTATGGGACTGAGAGCCAATCCTCGGAAGTGAGTCCATTTCCATGCCTGAAGGATAACCTGGAGCCATAATCTTGGGGTCCCATCACTCTCTATCTAATCAGTATTTCTGGTAATTTTTGTGTTTTTGAATTTTGTTCCACATTTTTCCTCCCACTCTAACCAGGATCTCCAATTTTGGTCCCTTTCTGAGTGGTTGGCAATGGCAGCTGGGCACCATTTAGTTCTTCTGGTCTCGGGGTTTTGAAGGCTGAGGTCCTTGTGCCCATCATATCTTTGGAGTAATTGTTTCCAAATGATTTTGATTTTCTTCACTCTTCATTGCTCCAGGCAAGAGGAGACCAATAGTTGCATCTTAGATGGCTACTCCAAAGCTTTTAAGACCCCAGTCACTACTCACCAAAGTAGGATGTAGAACAAGATTTTTATGTGTTCTGTTGTGCCCATTGAGCATGATGTCCCCTGACACTATGGTCCCAAGTCTGCAGGTCTGGTGATTTTCTCTCTCAAGGTGTTTGGGTTGTCTCTGAGAAGCTACTTCAACCCTGTCCTTGGTTACTTCTGTAATGTATGTGGATAAATTTGTAGCTCAAGTACACATGTAAGATTATTTCCAGCCAAATCTATCCTTGGTCTTAGGTATATTCCTGTTTGCCTACCCCATCTGATCTTCTCACCTGTCTATGCATTTACCCATTGCCTAGGGTTTGGTGCCACTGGTAATACAGTTTTGTGCTTGTAATAGTATTTGCCTTTGTTGTCTATATCTTTGGTGTATGTTTCTGTGTTCTCTCTTTCCCCATTGTTGCCATGCTGGTCATAGACCCTTTCCAAATCATCCCTTCTCTCATCCAAACCAAAATGTGACCCCCAACTAGTCTGAAGTTTTCCCTCCTCTTCCCTCCATCCATGGTAACCAACAAAGTCAGTTTCCTTTCCTGAGTAAACCTTTCACTCAAGGGATATTTGACTGCTTCTTAAATGTTACTCCTTCTGCTAGGCAGGGAACAGACATCAGTAGTGTGGCACCCATCCTGATAGAGCTTACAGCTTAGTTGCCTATGCTACTACAAAAAAACAGCATAAAGAGAAATAAGCATAACTGTAAACTATGATAAGTGCTATGAAGAGAAAGGATTGATGTCCAGAAGCTCCTCTGAGGAAGTGTTACTTAAGCTGACACTTGAAGGTTGAAGAGGTGCCAGGTTTGTGAAAATGAAAAGAAAGCATTCAAAGGAAATCATATATAAAAACTTCAAGTCAAGAAAAAGCTTGGTGAGTTGGAGGAAAAGAAGGAAATCCAGCGTGGCTGGGGAGTCTTCTGTGAGGGACTGTGAGCCCTCTAGGTTAAAGAATTCAAATTTAACTAAGTCCAGTGGGTAACTATTGGAATTTTCCAGGTGAGACTTGAGGAGGGACCCTAAGTATTGCTTACTTAGCTGTGTGAGTATGGCCTAATTCCTTCACTGCTCTGGACATCAGTTATTTTGCCTATAAATAAAGGATTTGTACTCCATGGTCTTTAATGTCCTTCCCAGCTCTTTGGTTCTATTGTTGTTGTTACTTGTGGTCCAGTCTGCTCTGACTCATGGCAACACTGTGTACAACAGAACAAAGTATTGTGTGGTCCTTTGCCATCTCCATGTTCAAGTCCACTGTTAGTGGCCACTGTGTGTTTTGTGTGTCTCCAACCTAACAGACTCATCCTCCAGCATTATATGGGACAATATTCTGTCGTGATCCATAGGTTTATTGTTGGCTAGGTTTTGGAAGTAGATCACCAGGCCTTTCCTCCTAGCCTTAGTCTGGAAGCTCTGCTGAAACCTATCCACCATAAGTGACCCTGCTGCTATTTGAAATACCAGTGGCATAGCTTCCAGGATCACAGCAACATGCGAGCCACCACAGTATGACATACTGACAGAAGGGTGGTGGTCAGTTCTATGAGCTTAAATTTATTTTCCTTTGCTTTTGCCTTATGAGTTCTACCATGGTTTTTAAACCCATAGAGGGGTCTTCATACTTCAATTATCCTTTGTAGTCCTTTTGACAGAAAAAAAAATAGTGTCTCATAAATTGTTAATAAGTATTCTAAGAAAAGGAGGTTTTTGATCAAACATGTTTGGACAAGCTACATTCTCCATCTGTATTTTCCTTTTACTACTAAAAATGACCAAAACCCATTTCAAACAAATTTAAGTAAAAGAAGTAAAAAGGAGTAGGGGATAATTTGTTAGCTCATATAACTGGTAAATCCAGAGATGGACTCCATCAGGAACTCAAATGGAGAGACAGCATTGTTTTCAGATATATTTTTTTTTTTCCTTTTCTCTTTTCACAGCTGCTTTCCCATCCCTACCTCAGTCTTTTAGCTCTGCCTGCTCTTACTGTGTATTTCATTATTTTCTTGTGTGGATAGCATTCTTCATGCAATGGAGTGATGGTGGAGCATTAAGAGGAACACATTCAGTGATTCAGAGAGATTAAAGCTAATACACCCCAGTTTAGAGACCCCCTAGATGAAATAGTTAGCCTTTCCAACCCAGAATATTGCAAGTATTATGAAGCTGGCACAGGACCAGACAGTGTTTCTTTCTGTTGTACACAGGGTCACTGTGAATTGACGCCAACTCGATGGCACCTAACAACAACAACAACCCAGAATATGTATATAAAATCCCAGGGCAGGCTTTCATTAGCCTCACTTGGATTATGTGTCCAAATCTGTAATTGTGATTTTCCAAAGTCTGGTTCCTAGGTCCTATCCTGTGACAAAGAGATCAGTTTATTGTAAATGCTAATCCCTTATACCAGGATTAAGTAGAAAGGTTAAGGGGAAGTTCACCACAGGGAAAAACATTATTGTTCATGTTGTTGTGTTGTTGTTAGGTGCCATTGAGTCATCTCCACTCATAATGACCCCATGTACAGCAGAATGAAACACTGCCTGGTCCTGCGCCAGCTCATGATCCGTGCTACACTTGAGCCCATCGCCGCAGCCACTGTGTCAATCCATCTCATTAAGGGCCTTCTCCTCTTGCGTCAAACTTCCACCTTACCAAGCATGGCATCCCTCTCCAGGGAATAGTCCCTTCTGACAACATGACTAAAGTAGGTAAGACAAAGTCTGACCATTCTCGCTTCCAAGGAGCATTCTGGCTGCACTTCCTCCAGGAGAGATTCATTAGTTCTTTTACCAGTCCATGGTACTTTCAGCATTCTTTGCCAGTACCACATCTCAAAAGCATTCACTCTTCTTTGGTCTTCCTTATTCATTGTCTAGCTCTCACATGCATATGAGGTGATTGAAAATATCACGGTTTGTGTCAGGCACACATTAGTCCTCAAGGAGACGTCTTTGCTCTTCAGCACTTGAAAGAGGTCTTTTACAGCCGACTCACCCAGTGCCATATGTCTTCTGATGTCCTGACTGCTGCTTCCATTGGTGTCGATTGTAGAATCAAGCAATGTGAAGTCTTTGACAACCTCAATCTTTTCTCCATTTATTGTGATGCTGCTTATAGGTCCAGTTGTGAGGATTTTTGTTTTCTTTATATTGAGATGTAATCCATCCTGCACACTCTAATCTTCAATCTTCATCAGTAAGTGCTTCAAGCCATCCTCACTTTCAGCAAGCAAAGTTTTGTCATCAGCATATTGTACGTAGGTTGTTAGTCCTTCTTCCTCCAATCCTGATGCCATGTTCTTCATATAGTCCAGCTTCTTGAATTATTTGCTCAGCATACAGATTGAATAAGTATGGGGACTCACTCCCTTCATGATTTTAAACCATTCAGTGTCTCCTTGTTCTGTTTCAACAACAGCCTCCTGGTCTATTTACAGGTTCCTCATGAGTACAATTAAGTGTTCTGGAATTCCCATTCTTCTCAATGTTATCCATAATTTGTTATGATCCACACAATTGAATGCTTTTGCATAGTCAATAAAACACAGGAAAACATCTTCCTGGTATTCTTTGCTCTGAGCCAAAATCCATCTGACATCAGTAATGATATTCCTCCTTCCAAGTCCTCTTCTGAATCCAGCTTGCATTTGTGGAAGTTCTCTGACAATATACTGCTACAACTTTTTTGAATTAGCTTCAGTAAGATTTTACTTGTGTGCAATATTAATGATATTGTTCTGATTTCCACATTCTGTAGGATCACCTTTCCTTGAAATGGGTACAAATATGGATTTCTTCCATCCAGTTGGCCAGGTAGCTGTCTTCCAAGTCTCTTGGCATAGCCAAGTGAACGCCTCCAGTGTGACATCCATTTGTTGAAACATCTCAATGGATATTCTGTCAATTCCTGGAGCCTTGTTTTTCACCACTTCCTTCAATGCAGCTTCAACTTCTCCCTTCAATACCATTGGTTCTTGATCATATACCACCTCCTGAAATGGATGAACATCGACCAATTATTTTTGGTACTGTGACTCTGTGTATTCCTTCCCTCTTCTTTTGATGCTTCTTGCATCATTCAATATACTGCTCATAGAATCTCACAGCATTGCAACTCAAGGTTTGAATTTTTTTCTTCAGTTTTTTCACCTTGAGAAATGCTGAGTGTGTTCTTCCCTTTTGGTTTTCTAACTTCAGGTCTTTGTACATTTCATTATAATAATTGACTTTATCTTTTCAAGCTGCTCTTTGAAACCTTCTGTTCAGCTCTTTTATCTTGTCATTTCTTCCATTTGTTTTGTTTACTCCCCATTCAAGGGCAAGTTTTAGAGTCTTTTCTGACACCCATTTTATTTTTTTCTTCTTTCCTGTCTTTTAATGACCTTTTGCTTTCTTCATGAATGATGTTCTTGATGTCCTCCCACAATTCATCAGTCATTGGTGTTCAATACATCAAATCTATTCCTTAAATGTTCTGTAAATTCAGGAGGGATATATTCAAGGTCATATCTTGGCTCTCATGGACTTGTTTTAATTGTCTTCAACTTCAAGGTAAACTTGCATGTGAGCAGTTGATGGTCTATTCCATAATCAGCTTTTGGACTTGTTTTGGCTGAAGATATTGAGCTTTTCCATTGCCTCTTTTCACAGATATAGCTGATCTGATTCCTGTGTACTCCATCTGGCAAAGTCCCCATGTATAGCCACTGTTTTTATTTTATTGTTCACAGAAGTGGGAAAATGAACATTTGAACAAATGCACGCAAAACCAAGAATGTCTTGGAAATTCTTCTGCACCTTAGAATCACCTGAGATGATTTAAAAAATATGAATGTCTTAGTCTCATTCCCAGTGATTTTGATTTAGCTGATCTAGGGTGTTGCCTAGGTACTGAAGTTTATAAAAATACCCCAGGTGTCTTAGTTTCCAAGTGCTGCTATAACAGAAATACCATTAGTGGGTGGCTTTTAAGAACAGAAACTTATCTTCTTACAGTTTAGGAGGTTAGACATCTGTATACAGGGCGCTGGCTGGAAGGAAGGGTCTCTGTCTGTCAGCTCTGGGGAGAAATCCTGTCTTTATTAGTTTCAGCAGCCTCAGCATCATTGGTTCCTTGGAGATCTTCATGTGGTGTCTTAATTACCCCCATTAGTTTGTGCTTCTTTCTACACCTAATCTGCTCTTTTCATATCTCAGAAGTGATTAAGTTTAGAACATGTGTCACTGATATGTCCTCATTGGCAAAGAAAACCATATTCCCAGATAAGATTACATCTATAGCAATAGGGGTCAGTATTCCAACTCATCTTTTCAGGTGTCACAATTCAGTCCATAACACCACACGATTCTAATGTGCAGCCACTATTGAGGGCCACTTGTCTAGTTGTTTTTCCAGGTCATCCTCTACACATTATCAAAGATTAATCCTTCTAAATCTCAGTCCCCTGCGCTGAACAAACTCTAATTCCAAAGGCACAAATTCGGTCTCATTGAAATTTTATTCCAACCTCCCTTCTAGTCTTCTCTTCCACCAATTTTTTATTCATACACTTTGCTCCAGCAAAAGTGGGATGTTTGCGGGCCTCCAAATATTTGTAAGACACCTGTGGTTTCCCATATATCATTACCCTACTCATTCAACTTAGAGCAATTATGTTCAATACCTTTTTTTTGTCATGATGCAAATGTTCTGTGTTGTCCAATATGGTAGACACTAGCCACATATGGCTACTGAACTCTTAAACTGGCTATTGTGACTGAATTTTAAATTTTATTTCAGTGTACTTAATTTAAATTTGAGTAGCCACATGTGGCTAGTGGCTACTTACTGTAATTGGACAAGGTAGATAGAATGTTTCATTCAGTGCATCTCTGTCAACTTTCTCCCAAATTTTCATGGCCTTTTTGTGTAATCTTTCTGTCCTGATGTTTTCCCTGATGGCTTCAGTTGAAAGACTCCTCAACCTCTTGTTAACTGTTGAGGACTCTAACTGGATCCTAGACAGGGCACTTATCTATACTGCACCATATTGTTCTGTCTGTCGCCCTTCTCCCCCAGATATGAGAAATTTCTGGAAGAAAGGTACTAATTAGAAAGCTTGTGTTTGGTAAAAACTCAATAAGCATCTCTTGAATAAATGGAGGCAAAATTACAGCATGAATAAATATCTGTTCACACTTGTAAATTGGAGAAGTACAAAGATACACATTATGAAACAACAGATACATTACAACATGGTTCATATGTTCATAAGTGTCACCAGTAAGATGGAAAGGCACTTGTCTTGGCTGTGTGAGAGAAACTAGGTCAGTAGAATAGGTGGGAGAAGATAACTAACCCGTGAAATGACCACAAGGTGTTAGTCTATTTTATTTGGCATTGAGGCAAAAATAATAGTGGAGATCAGAAGTACTAATGATTTTTATTAAAGTAAATGAGGACGTGTGGCCACTCAGAGCAAACTCTAACTTAACACCTCATGAGGAATTCGTGGATCAGTCCCGGTAAACTAGTTATGAATTCATTCTGACCCATGCTTTTTTGTTTCCAGAATTAGTTTGTAAAATGATGAACTCTCACTTCCTAAATTTTCTGCAGATGCTGTCGTTGCTGGGGAAATGTCACTGTGAGAGAACAGAAGACAATTATTCCAAAGAATATTTAAAGCTGACTGAATCAGGTCTGGGACATTACTGAAATGGTAAGACAGACTCGACTACTTTCTGGTCAAAGAAAACGTCTTTAAAAATGTACTCCCTTCTGAATTATGGGCAAATATCACTGAATCATTTTCCATGAAATTTTATCTATTAACAGTGAGCAGAGAGGACAAGGCTCTGAGCTCCTCCTGGGAGGCCTGCAGCTGACGTTTCAGTCCCTGGAGATCCAGGGTAATGGAAGCAGCTGAAGGTGGAGGTCATTAACATTTTGAGAACAGTGCAGACTGACACTGTATAATGTTATGACATTTCATCCCAAGACATTTAATCTCTTTTAATCAGTGATTATGTTGGTGATGCTTCATAGTTATTTGTTTTCACAGTAAAGTGGAACAGGTTGACATGTCGTTAACATGAGACTAATTTACTTATTACCCACTGCAATTGTTTCTGGATCTCTCTTTTCCGCTCCCTTCCTCCCTCTTTCTTTTCCCCTTCCTTTCTTTCTTGGCTGTTGTTGGCTTTTCCTTTTGTCCCTGCTATACTGGAAAACACTCCACTTTTCCCTTTGCTGATGTTCTTCCTGGCAGTTTGGTGATTTGGGCTTCTCTGTCATCTTCTTTAGCAAACTTTTACTGTGGAGTCTGGAGGAAAAACAACTTCACTTCTCTGAAAAGCTCTCATGGTCCCCATTGTCCTTGGTTAGGAGAAACCGACTCTGGATTCTTTGCTCTGTAGACTCATTAGCATGTGATATTGTTGCAGGCTTCCAGCACCTGCCTTCCTGCCTCGGTTTCCCTTTTTTCTTGTATGGGGGTACTTTGCCTTACTTTAAAAGCTACTCAAACTTTTCTTGCCACCACAAACCTTTTTACTAAATGCTAAATTGATGATTGTTGATTATATTTGACAAATGATACATTCCTTAGTGTAAACAAGTGGTTGCTTATTTCAATCCAAAAATTAGACATACTTTTCTTTATATTCAAATAAATGAATATAATACCCATTAAAGTCCTTTATTTTGTCAAGTGGCCAAAGCCTAATCTTAGTTTGGTGAAAGATAATTGTTTGTTCTGAGGGGCTGACTTGAACTTTGTAGGATGTTGAGCAGCATCTCTGGCCTCTTCGCATCAGTTACCATCAAGTGGATTCTGACTAATGGTGACTGATGTGTGTCAGGGCATGTTTGGTTCTCTAGTGCTGCTCTAACAGAAAATACCACAAGTGGATGGCTTTATCACACAGGGATTTATTCTCTTACAGTTTAGTAGGCTAGAAGTCTGAGTTCAAAGTGCCAGCTCTAGGGGCTGGGTGAAAACCCCTTGACCTTGGACTTAACTCTGCCTCTTGCTCCTAGCCCACTGAAGCCAGAGGCTTCTCTTAACTCAGACAGCTGCTGGCTGCTCATGCTGACAAACCTAAGGTCAACAAGTAAGATGGCATGGTACCAAAATTATCAAGCAGCATGGCCAGCCACTAGTTAAGTCCAGAAGCAGTCTCAAGATTGGCACACAAGCTACCTGCACAACCGTGGAATGCTCCCCAGGTGTGCTGTCTGAGGAGCCCAAAAAGTGTGTGAGTATGGGGGTTGGGAAAGAATTTCCAGAATATGATTTATTTATAAGCAGTAAAACTACCCTCCATTAGATAAGTTCTTTTTAAAATAAGGCCTTTTCTTTTGTGTGCTGGACACTGTAAATTACCAGAGTGTGTCTGTTGTGTCTTATGGAGAGCTCTGGACCAGAACTCCAGAGTCCCTTTCCAGTCCCAGATGCACTACCACAGGCTTGAATTTGGGCAAGGCATTTTATCTTTCAGAATCTCAGTTCCTTCATCATAAATGAAGAGATTTAACCAGTCTTTCTCCAAATTGCCTTGATGCTTTAATGGCTATAATACTATTTTTTGCATTAGTGGTTCAAACCATTGTGATCCAGAAAAGCATGGAGTAGAAGTAAAGGACAAGATTCAACTTCTTTTCATCTAAAAATTAGGTAATAAGTGAGATGAAGTGTGAAAAGTCTTTGGCCTGGTGGCTGGCACATTATAAGTGCTCAGTAAAATTGTAAGGTATGTTGATGGTAATAATATCGATCTAGAAGAAGCGAGTGTAGCCCTCCCTGGGCTTTCGTTTCTACTCTGGTAAAAGGAAGCAACATTGGTCACGTTCTCATACATAGGACCATAATACATGTTTGTTGAAAATGGTCTGACCATAGTCTTGTGGTCAACTTAATTGGCATAACATAGTTCATAAAGATAATGTTCTACATCTTAGTTTGATGAGTAGCGTCTGGGGTCTTAAGAGTTTGCTAGCAGCTGTCTAAGATGGCAAAAGATAATGAAGGAAACCAAAGGCTTAAAGAAGGTACTAGCCCATGGGTCTAATAGCCCACCTGAACTAGGCCTTCTTTTAACCTGAGTGGGAAGTACTAAATGGTGTACAGTTACCACTACCGACCTTTCCGACCAGGGACATTATAGAAAGTCCTGGACAGTGTTTTGGTTACCTTGTTGTTGTTGTTGTTATGTGCCATCGAGTCGGCCCCGACTCATAGTGACCCCTCCTTGGGTTTCCGAGGCAGTATCACTACGGAAGTAGGATTGCCCAACCTTCCTTCCAAGGAGTGGCTGTTTGGTTACCTAGCGCTGCTCTAATAGGAACATACTGCACATGGGATGGTTTTAACAAAGCCAACAAAGTTTATTCTCTCACAATTTTGGAAATTGGAAGTCTAAGTTGTAGGTCCAAGCCAAGTGCCAGGCTCTAGCACTTGGATGAAAGCCCCTCAACCTTGGGCTTCAGCTCTGCCTCTTGTTCTTGGCCCACTGACGCTAGAGGCATCTGTGCACTCAGGCAGCTACTGGCTGCTGAGGCTAACAAGCCCAAGATTGACAAATAAAATGACATTGTCATGATATCACCAAACCACACAGCAGGCCATTGATTCAAGCCCATTAAAAGTCCCAAGATTGGCAGAGCATGGCAGGCTGCTGAATGAAGACTTGGCTACATACAGGGTCCAAGAGTGCCAAAAATCTGTAGACCATTCTCAAAGTTTTTCCTTATATGCAGGAAGCAGACCACATCCCTAAAGCAGCTACTCAGCTGCTCATGGCACATACCACCATGGAGTTGATTGCCAGTCTCATCATGGGGGTAACTACCACCAGCTGCTCAGCCACTCAAAACCAGGCCTAGCCTACTTGACACATAACCTTAACTATAACAGGGTTGAACTGTGCTCCAGAGAGTTTCCAGTGACTGATTTTTCAGTAGCAGATTGCCAGGCCTTTTTTTAAAGGCACCATTGGATGAACTATAATCTCTAAACTTTTGGGTAACAGCCAAGTGTGTTAAGTGTTTGTACCACCCAGGGACTTCTCAGAGACCAGTAAAGAAAAAAAAAAAAATTCAAACCCAACTCACTGCCATGGAGTTGTTTCCGAGTCATAGTGACCCCTCCTTGGGTTTCTGAGGTGGTATCTCTATGGAAGTAGATTGCCCAATCTTCCTTCTGAGGAGTGGCTGGTGGGTTTGAACCACCAGCTTTCTGGTTAGCAGTCAAATGCTGTAGGCATCTCTCATTTATATAATAACCACAAATGTCTCCAGATATTGCCAAATGTCCTTTGGGAGCAAAATTGCCTCTCCCCCTCCTATTAAGAACTACTGGCTTAATGGAGCACTTTTTGTGGGGAAACGTCTAAGTTCCAGGGGCAGGGACTGCGGGAGGAAGGGCAAAGGGCTGTTCTTAGAATCATTATGTGTTCACACTGACTCAACTCAGGGGTCCTCATTCCCGGGGTGCCTTGAGCCTCTGGTGCCTCTGCCTCCTCTTGACTGAGGGGTCTGGAGCAGCTGTCCTTCAGGCAAAAGGGAAGCCTCTGATTCCGGGGCTACTCCGTGAGGTGGCCTCAGGCTTTCCGCCTAGACAGGCTCCAGGGCCATGCTGGGAAGCCAGGCTGAGGGATGCTGGGAACTGGTTGGCTTCAAACATTTCCCAGGGAGTAAAGCCACTCCCACCATGTCAGTTCCAACTCATAGTGACCCCCATTGGGTTTCCAAGGCTGTAAATCTTTACAGCAGTAGATTGCCTCATCTTCCTTTCATGGAGCAGCTGGTGGGTTTGAACCACGGACCTTCCGGTTGGCAGCCAGACCTTAGTTATTATGCCACCAGAACTCCTTTCCCAAGGGAATAGGGGCCCTATTTTGTCTGATTTCAGATTCTCAGTCCGTCTCGGGAGATTTTCACAGCAATACAGCTTGGGAGCCTGCCATCATCTAACTATTTGCTTCCCTGTGACCCTGTCTCCTCTCACACATACATCGCATTCCCTTCAGTACTGACCATCTTTCTATTGTCTGAGGACAAGGAGGCCTGGCTTTTTACCTAGCCTTCTAAAAATTATATTTCATAGCCTAAAAGAACTGTACTTCTTTTTTTTTTTTTTGACACCAAATATATTTTCTTTACTTTTCTGTTATTTTCTCTCTCTGCTGAAGCAATGAATCCTGCTGAGTGAATGAGTAGGAAAAAAAAAAAAAAAAATCAAGGAAAAGAGAAATAATTTTGATTTAAATTCTAATTTATAAGAAAAATCATTTGGGTGTTACATTTCTGTAGGAACAAAAGTATTTTAAAAACTATCTGAAAGACCAACCATGTTATCATCAGGGGAAACAAAATGCCTAGATCCTGATGGATCTTGGCCTGTGAATAGGGCTCTAAAGAGAAAATTGAGAATCCAAGATGTAATAATATAATTTCATTGATGTGCTACATTTTGTTTTTAATGAACATCAGGAGCCAAGGATTCCTTAGTCATCCTCTGCAATTCTGGTCACCTGGCCATCACTGGTTTCTGCAAGGTTCCCAACTCATCCTTTACTCCCAACCCCTTGACATATATTTGATTTATCTCTTTCTATTTTAAAGCATTTGTGTAAGTTGTATATTGTTTAATGTATCTTTAATTTACATGAATGGTATTGTGCTTTGTCTTTTTTCTTCCACTCAGCACTCTGAATTTAAGATCTATTCATGTTGCTCTGTGAATGTCTGGCTTATTGCTTCTATCTGCTGTATGAAATTCCATATTTGTCTCCAGCATATTTTACTTCTCCATCTTCAGGATGAATGTCTGGATAGCTTCCTTCTTTGTCTGTCCTTGTAAACGATGCAGCAATGGATATCCACAACCATATATCCTTATGGACCAGTATGAGCCTCCTCCTGGCATATGTATCCAGAAGTGGAATTCCTGTGTCCTAGGTTATATGCACCCAGATGGCTCTCCAAAAGGGAAAATGCAATCTGCACTGTCAGCTTTACTGTCGGAAGCTTTCTGGAGTCCCGTATTCCAGCCCATCTCAGCTTTTTAATTTTTGTCAGTCTGATGGTTCTAAAGTGGTATCTCATTTTGTAAGTTGCATTGTTCTAACTGGTAATCATTTTGAGCAACTGTTCATGTTGTTGTCAGAGTGCTGTTGAATTGGTTCTGACTCCTAACAACCCTGTATACAACAGATCGAAACATTGCCCGATTCTGCACCATCCTCACAATCGTTGCTATGCTTGAGCTGATCATTGCAGCCACTGTGTCAGTCCATCTCATTGAGGGTCTTCCCTTTTTTCACTGACCTTCTACTTTATCAAGCATGATATCCTTCAAGGATTGGTCCACTGACAATATGTCCAAAGCACAAGGGACAAAGTCTGGGCATTCTTGCTTCTAAGGAGTATTCTGTCTATACTTCCTCCAAGACAGATTTGTTAATTTTTCTGTAAGCCCATGGTACAGTCAATATTTTTTTCCAACAGCACAATTCAAAAGCATCGATTTTTTTGCAGTCTTCCTGATTCATTGTCCAGCTCTCACATGCATATGAGGATATTGAAACCACCTTGGCTTGGATCAGGCACGCCTTAGTCTTCAAAGTGACATCTTTGCTCTTTACCAATTGCAGTAGATTTTCATTGATTGTGGATCCAAGTAAAATTAAATCCTTGACAACTTCAATCTTATTTTCCATTTATCACGATGTTGCTTATTGCTCCAGTTGTGATGATTTTTGTTTTCTTTGTGTTGAGTTATAATCCATTCTGAAGGCTATAGCCTTTATCTTCATCAGTAAGTATTTTCTTCACTTTTAGCAGCAAGGTTGTGTCATCTGCATATTGCAGGTTGTTAATGAGTCATCCTTCAGTCCTGGTGACATGTTCTTCATATAGTTTAGCTTCTTGGATTATTTGCTCAGCATACAAATTGAGTAAGTATGGTGAAAAGACACAAGCCTGACATGCACCTTTCCTGATTCTAAACCTTGCAGTGTCCCCTTGTTTTGTTCAAACAGCTGCCTCTTGGTCTATGTATAGGTTCCTCATGAACACAATTAAGTATTCTGGAATTCCCATTATTCCCAATGTTATCCATAATTTGTTATCATCCATACAGTCAAATGCCTTTGCATAGTCAATAAAACACAGGTAAATATATTTCTGGTATTTGTTAAATTCAGCCAAGATCTGACATCAGTAATGATATCTCTTGTTCCATGCCATCTACTGAATCTGGCTTAAATTTCTGGCAGTTACCTGTGCTGCAACTGTTTTTGAATTATTTTCAGCAAAGTTTTACTTGCATGTGATATGTGGTAGTTATGTCAACTTGGCTGGACCATGGTTCTGAGTGGCTGGCCAGCTGGATGTAGTTCTTCCCCATGATGAGATGGTAATCACCTCCATGGTGGAATCTGCTGTGAGCAGCTAAGTAGCCGTATTTGGGGTGTGGCCTGCTTCCAGCATATAAGGGGAAGATTTGAAGAAGATCTCTAGCTTTTTGGCACATTTTGTATGGTGCATTTGGCTGAGTCTTTATCTCCAGTTCCTGGACTTGAACCAGTGCCCTGACATGTTGCCTATTGTTCTTGGGATTGTGCCATCCTACTTTCTGACTTTGGGGTCATCAGCCAGTGCAGTCAGCAGCTGAATGAGTTACAAGAAGTCCCCAACTCCTGTGGACCTGGAATAAGAGGCATAGCTGAAGCCCAAGGTCTAGGAGCCTTCACCCAGCCTCCATAGCTGGCACTGAATTTGGACTTCTAGCCTCCTAAACTGTTGAGAATGAATTCCTGTTTGATAAAGCCATCCACTTATGGCATTTCTGTTATAGCAGCACTAGAGAACTGAGATGTCAATACTCAAAATAATATAGATATCAATTCTGATTTATAAATTAATGCAATTTCAATCAAAATATTTTTTTGTATTTCTCATGAAACTTTCTGAACTAAAAGTAAAATTTTACTGAATGTTGAATGCCCAAGTAAAGAGAAGACACTCTTGAAGAAGTGTGGGGATTTGCTTTTCCAAATAGCAACATTTACTATAAAGGTGTATAAATTAAGATGTGTTGAAATGACACAGGGATGTACAAATAGACCAAATGAAAAGAAGAGTGCTCATAAATAGAGCTATACATATATAGAAACTTGATATATGGTAGAGATGATGCTACCTATTAGTGAGGGAAGGATAGAATATTTAATATATGGTGTTGTGATACTTGGCAATCCATCTGGGAAAAAATGAAATTGTATCCTTATCTCCAAGTAATTTGAGATAGATTAAACAAGAAAGGAATAATAAAATTTTAGAGCAGGGTGAGCACATATTTTCCTAAAGGGAGATATTATTTTCAGCTTCATGTGTCATATGTTTTCTGTCATAACTATCAAGTTTGCCACAGTAATAGGAAAACAGTATATACACTGTAAAAGAAATGGGTGTGACTGTGTTCCAATAAATTGTATTTATAAACATAGGCAGCCAGTCCACAGGTTGTAGCTTTCTGACTTATTTTAGAAGGCAATACAAAAATATATCTGTAATCTCAGGGCAAGGAAATACTTCTTAATGCAAGGGGAAAGAAGTGCTCAGCTGAAAGAAAAATTTGAAAAATTCAACAATATTAGAATGAAGAATTCCTTTTTAAAAGATTCCATAAAGAAAAGACAAAGTCCCCAAACTGCTGTTGTTGTTGTTAGGTGCCATCGAGTTGACTCTGACTCATAGCAACTCTATGCATAACAGAAAGAAACTCTGCCTGATCCTGCACCATCCTGACAATCTTGCTGTACCTGAGCCCATTGTTGCGGCCACTGTGCCAATGCATCTCACTGAGGGCTTCCCCATTTTTGCTGACCCTCCACTTTACCAAGCATTCTCCAGGGAATTGTCCCTTTCTGACAACATGACCAAAGTAGGTGAGATGAAGTCTGCCCATTCTCACTTCCAAGGAGCATTCCGGCTGCACTTTTTCCAAGACAGATTTGTTAGTTCTTCTGGCAGTCCATGGTACTTTCAGCATTCTTCACCAACACCACAATTCAAAAGAATCAACTCTTCTTTAGTCTTCCTTATTCATTGTCCAGCTTTCACCTACATATGGGGGGGAAAAAAAAAAAACCCTCACTGCTGTCAAGTTAAATCTGACTCATAGCGATCCCTCCTTGGATTTTCCAGGAGGTATTTCTACCGAAGTAGACTACCCAGTCTTCCTTGCAATGAGTGGCTGGTGAGTTTGAACTGCCAGCCTTCTGATTAGCAGTCAAATGCCTAAGGCATTTACACCACCAGAGCTCCTACATGCATATGAGGCGATTGAAGATACCATGGCTTGGGTTAGGCACATCTTAGTCTTTGAAGAAATATCTTTACTCTTCAGAACTTTAAAGACGTTTTTTGCAGCAGATTGTCCCAGTGCAATACATCGTCTGATTTCTTGACTGCTGCTTCCATTGGTGTCAATTGTAGAATCCAGTAACGTGAAATCTTTGATAACTTTAAACTTTTCTCCATTTATCATGATGCTGCTTATTGGTTCAGTTGTGAGGAGGAGATATTTACAACACAGAAATAGACAAGAGATTAGTATTCAGAATATATAAAGAAGTTCTAAAAATTAATAGTAAAATTTAAACACCAGCAAAAAGAAATGGGCAAAAGACATGAACAGGTATTTCACAGAAGGGGAAACACATAGGGAATTAATTGAATAAAACAAGAAACCTCATTATTGTAGTGTAATTTACATTCTTGCTTGATTGGCAAATATACAAAGTCTTCCCATAGCTAGTGATAGTGTTGTTGCTGTTGTTATGTGCCGTCAAGTTGGCCCCGACTCATAGCGGTCCCTCCTTGGGTTGCCGAGGCAGTATCACTACAGAAGTAGATTGCCCAACCTTCCTTCTGAGGAGTGACTGGTGGGTTTGAACCACTAGACTTCTGGTTAGCAGTCAAGTGCCCTTGGCACTATGCTACCAGAGCTCTTAGTGATAGTAGTATGTAAATAAAGAAGAATTCTTACATGTTGCTAGCTGGAATGTACACTGGTGCAACCACTCAGAAAAAAAAAAAAGTTGGCACTCATTTTGGAAAAAAAAACTTGCACTCATTGCTCATTTTGAAAGTCCATGCACATACTCTGTGACATAAAAGTTCTATTCCTGCATGTGTTACATGTCATAGAGAAATATTTGCTTATGTGTCCACAGGTTATGTGTGGTACTATTTACATTAGTATAACAATTGCAACAGTTTGGAAATAACATTGTCTTTAGGAAAATGGGCAGATAAGATATTCATATAATGGAATATCTATCCAACAATGAAGAAGAACTACACTTACGTACCTCAACATGGGTGAATCTTAAAAATGTAATACTGAAGGAAAAAAAAAGAAAAACAAGACACAAAATAATAAGTATAGTTCTTGATACAGATTTTATAAATTTCAAAAGATAAAAATAAAAATAGATACAGAAAAACAATGCTACAGTATGGATGGACCTTGAACACATTATGCTGCGTATATTAAGTCAATTATAAAAGGACAAATATTGTGTGACCTCACATATAAAAAGGCAAGAAAAGGCAAACACTGAAAAAAAGAAAACTGAAATTGTGTTCTACTGGTGCAGAATGAGGGAAGGAGAAAGGATAATGAGAAACACAGAATGTGTCAATTTTATTGGTAATATCTTGTTTTTTAATTGATGGTGGTTCATGGATGTTTGCTTTACTTCTTTGTGTTAATAACTTGCATATATGTTACATACATTCATTTGTATATCAAATAGCCAAAATAAAAAAGCACAAGGCAAGAATCCTTTATCTCTCTTTTAAATGGAATAGAAATTTGTCATCTGGTATTTTGTCCTACAATTTAAAGTAACCCCTACTTCTGGAAAATTGCCTTCTTTACTCTTTTTTTCTTAATTGAATTTATTTTTATCTCAAATTATATTGCTTTATAATGTATTCCTTTATATATTTATTTATTTACTTTAAATATTTTCCTCCACTTGATAGTAAAGTACATGTGTTTCCCATTTGACTATTTTGATTGTTTGATTACTTCCCATTTGACTCCCTCCTATCTGTTTCCTGTACCACTTGATTCTGTTATGTGGCCTCAGAAGCTGAAGACTACATCCATCACCTTGGCTCCTTTGCTCTTTCATTTCCAGTTGGTTTGACCAATTGGAAGCTCATTAGGAGGCTATAACATCGCATGAGAGGCAGATTAGAGTATTTCATTCCCCCAATTTCCCTGCCTTTGAGCAGTGTCTGTATTCTTCTGTGGCCATAGCTTTTTCAAGCAGCTCTTTGTCCAAATATCAGTCTCACGGGTTTCTGTAACATTAACAGCACTTTGCACCTTCAACATTGTGTAAGGTAATGGCTTCCCACTCTGCCTGGGATTGTGGTTCCTCAGTCTCCCTTTCTTCTTCCCTAAACCCTACCCCCATTCCTAAGTAGCTCTTTTATTATACTTCACTTTATTTGTACCATCTGGGGTGAACTTTGATTCCTGCCAGAGTCTTGACACTCACTTGCTCCATAGGACAGAGTAGAACCACCACCATAGAGCTTCCAAAGCTGTAAATCTTTATAGAAGCAGGCTCCCTCTTCTTTCTCCCACAGAGCAGCTGGGGGCTTGAAAGCTTGAAATTCCAACTTTTTGATTAAGAGTGGAATGCTTTACTCACTGTGCCACAAGGGCTCCTTTTTTTTTTTTTTTTTTCGGTGGGTGGGGGTGAATTTTGATTCCTGCCAGAATCTTGATATCTACTTGGCCTGTCTCATTCACTGCTGTTTTCTTAATATGCAGAATATGACTAACACAATAGAAATTAAAAAAAAAAAAAAAACAGTGAACATATCAAAGAATTCTCAATCTCTTGGTTACTAAATAATAGAGAGAGTCACAGTCCCTGGAGTTTGGAAGAATTTTCATGAGCATGTGAGCAAAACGTTTTTCTTATGGATGTAGAAATGGAGACTGAGGAAGCCAAGCTGACACAGCACTGGAGAGGAAATCTAGGCCCCCACCCACAATACGGGGTGGTGCTGCCACATGGCTTCTTGAGCATAACAAGCCACCACCAATGACCACATGATTGTGTCCCACCAGCAGCAGCTGATTGGACAAGGACTGGGAAATTGACTCCTGGGCAATCAATCCACCAACTGGGTAGCAGCAGCCCATGAGATGCTCTAGTGTGAGAACTTTATTCAAACAGCTTGACTAAATAGCATTTATTAGATTCTGTTCCTTGAAGAATTTGAATGCAAAATACAAGGAGGATGTTCCACTCGGTCATAAGGGCTGATGCTGAAAAAGATACAGATGTAGGTAACAGAGACCATTAACAGACAATGGTCATGAGAGCCATTGAGTATATAGAAGTTGTGGGTACATGCAAGTTCAAGGTACAACTGTCATGGCTAAGTATAAACTAAAATATATGCAACAGAGAGTGAAGCTGAGTCACCATGCTGGCAAGACATTGTCTAACTAGAGAGTGACAAGTTAATTTTAGAGGTGAAACAACTTTGAATCCTGAATCATCTGTCAATTCTCAAAGTCTACTTGTCTCTTGTAATTTCTAGAATATAACTAGTCTTTCAAGGATTCCCTTTGTTATTTTTCCACACATATTTTTTACAACAGACCTCTGAATATCTGAGATTTTAGCAAATATAAAAACTTAGTGGAAAACCAATACTTACGGCTCCAAGTTTGGAATTCTTACTACCACTTCCCTTATGTTGAGTTATGAATAATAATAATAATAAATATTGTGGTAAATAAACATATATAATAGCAAAACATTGCTCCATTTATCAGTTTCTACATGTGTGATTCAATGACATAAATTATGTTCCTCGTGTTGTGCAACCATTACCACTACCCTTTTTCCAAATTATTCCACCACCATTAACAGAAGCTCAGGACCACATTTCCCTCCCCTCCCACCCCTGGTAACCACTAATGAGCTTTGATCTCTATACATTTGCCTACTTCATTCAAGCGGATGCATACAATATTTGCCCTTTTGTGACTTATTTCACTCACAATAATGATTACAAGATTTATCCATGTTGTAGCGTGTATCAGGACCTCATTTCTCTTTATAGCTGAATAATATGCCATTGTGTGTATGTATCACATTTTGTTTATCCATTCATTTGTTGATGGACATTTAGGTTGTTTGCACCCTTTGGTTATTATGAATAGTGCTGCAATGAACATTATTGTAAAGCGCCAATAAAATTTTTATCTCATTTTTTATTTATTTATATTCCAGCCTAATTTAAAGAAAATTAAAAAGTCCATTCCTTGATAGTTTTATTACATAATGATAGCAATTTAATTGTTTTTTTCTTTCTCACATTATTTGTGTGAGTTCTAGAAAACTTGGACAATAACCGGAAGGTAATCCAAAGGGGTAAACTCATTTTTTTTTTAACAGATGCTCTAAATTACATGAGTTAGGTGCCTTTGAGCTAATGAGTCAATTTAGAATCATAGAGGCTCCATGAGAGAAAGTAGAACTATCCCACAGGGTTTTCTTGACTGAACTCTTTATGGGAGCAGGTTACCACATCGTTCTCATTCAGAGGTGTTTGGTCGGTTTGAACTGCCAACCTTTATGATCCACTGCTGATTGCTTAACTGCTGTGCCACCAGGGCTCCTTATAGTACATATAGGGAACTAGAAAAAAGAAGTCTAGGAGATAACAGTACAAGGGATTACATAAATAATTATTTCATTCTTCCAAAATTTTAATTCTTAACATCCAAAATTTTGAGTGGAACTGTGCAGAGAGTAGATTTTAAGGGGACAGGCAACTTGACAGGGAACAAGATAGAGATGAAGTGATAGCACAGTGATGTGAGGCGAGCACAGAGGAGCACAGAGTAGCCTGCACAGAGGAACACACTCATGGGCTGATTCATAAAGGGATGATTAGTATGAGAGGAATGTAGAGGGTGTTATTTATCTTGATTGTCCCAAAGCCCTTGACAGAGATTTTCCTGAAGACTCGCTAACAAGAAAGTGAACTCAAATTGCCTTAAAAATTGGTTGAGCCCAAAATAAAGAAAAATGATAAATAGCAAATGCATCCAGAAAATGGCAAAGGAATTGGTGTCAATGTTAGTCTTTTTACATTTCCAAAAGTTACCTGAAAGTAGTTATGAAAAAATACATGGTGATTTAAACTTACTGTGTGTTCAACACTGGGTTAGGTACCTTGAGTGTGGTGACATATATTCTGAGCCAAGGTGAGGAAGGATTTTATGTTGCTTCTGGGTGCAAGAGATTGTGAGATGCCATTTGGAGGCCAACATATTGGTATTTTTAAAATGTTCTTTATAGTACTTAGTAATGTCAAGACAAACTTTCAAACCATGGGAATTCTAGAAAATTTTGGACCTAGGCTATCAAGCAGTGAGATTTCTGATCCCTGATAGGTAATAGGAGTTTAGAATCTAGTAAGGGAGGTGAGACACACTCACGCACACCACCCACAGGATGCAACAGTAGCAGACACTTGGAGCTGACCATGTAGTAACAACATCTCTGCTTCTCTTGATTCCCTTTCTCCCCTGTTCCAGGCCTTTCTTTGTCCTACAGCCTGAGAAATTTCAAAATGGAAATTGGATCATGGCATTAAATTCTAAATCCTTCAAGGGCCTACCATTATGTTTGAAAAATAATTCAAGAGATCTTGTTTATCACTGTATTTTCTACCCTGCCCTTTCCTTAATGCCTGCTGAGAAAAACGAAAGGATGAATGAATGGTTGATATGTATATATATGCCAAACAGTTATCTAAAACATTTGTAGGAATACAGCAATGATTCTTATCGATAAGAAAGATTAATTTGGCTGACATACAACATGCACTTTAAAATATCAAGTTGTATTTGTAGTACTTGGATCTGACAATGCAACTTTCATGGTAGTTATTAAAAAAATAAATAAATAAATCCACTGCCATCAAATTGATTCCATCTCATAGCAACCACCATTGTGTTTCCAAGGCAGTAAATCTTTATGGAAGCAGGTTGCCCAGTCTTGCTTTTTCAGAGTGGTTGGTGGGTTTGAATCACCAACCTTCTGGTTAGCAGTCAGATGCCTTAGGCACTATGCCACCAGAGTTCCTTGGTAGTTATGTGTTGTTGTTATGTGCCGTCGAGTTGGACCCGACTCATAGTGACCCCTCCTTGGGTTTCCGAGGCTGTATCACTACAGAAGTAGATTGCCCTATCTTCCTTCTGAGGAGTGGCTGGTGAGTTTGAACCACCAGCCTTCTGGTTAGCAGTCAAGTGCCTTTGGCACTACGCTACCAGAGCTCCTATAAGGAATCCTAGAGTTATATAAGGTTGTGCAAATTTTGTTCTGCACAATTCCAGGGGACCCCTGCACAGCTAAGGTATTTTACCACTAACCAGAAGGCTGGCGGTTCAAGCCCACCAGCCACTCCTTGGAAGGAAGATTGGGCAATTCCATAGAGATACCACCTCGGAAACCCAAGGTGGGGTCACTATGAATCAGGATTGACTTGTTGGCAGTGAGTTTGGTTTTATTTTATTTTATTTTTTCTGGTTCTGCACAGCTGTACATGAGGATGCTGAGAACTTTCTCGTATGTAGGAGATCTGTGTGTGTTGGGGGCTTTATTCATCTTTTGACTTGATGGCAGTGGGTTTAGTTGGTATAGGGTCTGGGTTATATTGAAGACAGAGTTTGGAATTAGTCCACATTTATCTATTTAGTGTAATTTAAAAACAATCATAAATATTCTTATATGTTTTCACTTTGAATTGTTCTCAAACAATTTACAAATTAATGTTTGTGGCAGTTAGAGTGGTATGTCAACTTGGCTGGGCCTGGTTGAGTGGCTGAGCAGCTGGAGGTAGTTATTCCCCATGATGGGAGTGGCAATCAACTCCATGGTGGGATCAACCACAAGCAGCTGAGGAGCTGCCTTTGGGATGGGGTCTGCTTCCTGTATATAAGAAGCTTTGGGGATAGTCTCTAGCTTATGGTATGCTTGGACCCTGCATGTAGCCATGTCGTTGTTCAGCAGCCTGCCATGCCCTGCTGACCTTAGAACTTTCAATGGACTTGAATCAATGGCCTGCAGTGTTGTTTGGTGACATTGGGACTGTGCTTTTTTACGTGTTGACCTTGGGTTTGTCAGTCTCAGTAGCCAGCAGCTTTAGCATGATCCTAAATTCTATGTGAAGAAAAGCCTCCAGCTTTATTGGGCTGGGAGCAGGAGGCAGAGCTGCAGTCCAAGGGTGAGGGCCTTTCACCCACCCCTAGGGCCTAGGACTTTGAACTCAGACTTAAAGCCTCTAAACTGTAGAGAATAAACTTTTGTTTGTTAAAGCCATTCCATTTGTGGTATATTCCTGTCAGAGCAGCACTAATTAGCCAGAACAATGTTTTAATAATGCCCACCCAGCTGCTCAGGTCCGTGGAACACGAGGTCTGGTGAACAAAATTCAGATATTGAAGTTCTTATGGAGCACAGTTTTACTCTGATCACTTGGGGTCACCATGAGTTGGAAACAACATAACAGCAACTGGTTGGTTGGTTGGCAATTGGCTAGTTTATCATAAAATGTTAAAGTAAAGAATAATAAAAATGATTCTTATACACATTAAATTTTTTATTTAAACTTAAGAGATTCAGTGTACGTTATTGACCAATCTATTTTGTTTGGGCATGGATCCATTGATTGGAGTTCTGATTTTTCTTTGTTATAGTACCCACAGGCATAGGGCATGATCCTAAATTCCCGTGTTATTAAAAGTAGACTGAGAATTTAAAGACACTTCTGGCACAACATTAGTATGGAATTCTTTTAGGTTTTTTTTTTTTTTTTTTTCATTTCCTTTCCCATCAATATTATAAAATTGTCCTGTCTATAACTTACTTGAAAGTAACTTTTGAGTCACCTATTTTTGAATCTTTCCTAAATATTCTACTTCAAATTAATGGAACCAAATATTCTATTTTCCCTCACTTAAATTTAATGAACTTATTAAGTATTAAATTAAATTACATAATTATAATTACCAATACAATTAACATAAATGGGCTGGTAAGAAACATGATCCACTCTTTGCAAGTATGTAACTTAACTGTAGAAACAGAAAGTGAGCATCCTAGGAATATTAGCTGTGAACATTCATCCTGCAATAGAGAGCTGTGGGCAAGTGGAGTCTATTAACTAGAGCTCAGTTCAGAGGCTCTATTACATCCACACCTTGTGATTACATGATTAACCAGCAATATCTGAGTGATGAATATAGCCTGGAGGAGTAAACACAATACATCCTAAGAAGCCTCGGATATTCAAGCTACAGAGACCCTGACCCCCTGATCTGCACTAATTTAAGATTTGCGAAGAGCTTTAAGATGAAAAAAGCAGCCATTTTATTTGTGAATCGAGATCCTTTGTACAGGACTCATTTAAGAAACATTGACTTAAAAATTGGTGACCCAACATGGTTTTCTAGAGCAAGTGGGAAAAGTGTGAAACTCAGATCTCCTTGTGAAATTCACAATCATTTACACTTAGATGCTAATGGAATTAATGAAAATAACTTTTATATATAGCACATTTAAAAAGGTTTTCAGGAACCATCTCATTTGAGCCTCACACCCTGAGCTAGTTCCTGCAGAATTGTCATCACCCTAGTCTCTAAAAGGAAAGAGCAGAGGCCCACGGAAATTCAGTGATTTGTCTATGCTTTTATAATATTAATATGTAACTGCAACTCAAATCATATCATTTCAGATTTTGTTTTTCCTACTCGAGTATGTTGTACAATAAATTGTCTCCAGCTGAAAGGCTCAACAGGGAACAAAGCAATGAATTATTATTATTTTACCCTTAACTCCATTATTACATGTTTACTGCCCTCAAACACATTTATCTCTGTACCGGTTTGTCTTCCATTCAGGACTGAGCTACTGGAGAACAGCGATCATCTCTTGTTTGAACATATGTTCTCATCTGCTCTGGTATGAGTCTCGTACATATTTATTTGGCTGAGCTGACTTCTAAAATATGGATCCTTATCCATCTTGGGAATATAATAAATTGTAGGAGCATGTTGTATTATTTCCAGACAAAACTTGGTGTTTTGTAAAAATGGTAGAAAGGAGAAACCTGGAGGTTTGGGGAGGGAGACTAATGCAGTGTCTCTTCAAGAGAGTGTCAGATGATGGTTTTAGAGGTCATGAAAATTATCTTCTCATTTTTAGCTCTTATGTTTACTTATTAAGTCTATGTTTTTTCTATTTTTAATTCACACTTTCATTTTTTACTTTTATTGTTTTTTTATACTGATTTAAGAGTTTTAATTATTGTTTTTCAAATTGCTTGAGAGGAATGTCCATTTTATTTATTTTTAAAATATATTTTGAGTTTGCTTGAATGCAGACTTGATATGTCTCATCAGCTTTTTAATGAAAAATAACTTCATGTATCTTTTTTTTCTGATGATAAAATTTATTCAACACAAAAAAGCATGATCTTATCAATAGAGCAAAGATTTGCAAACTATGCCCCACAGGCCACAGGTTATTGAAACATAACCACACTCATTTCTTTATGTATTATCTATGGCTGCTTTTGTGATACAGTTCAGTAGTTTTAACAGACTAACTCACCTGCAAAACATTGATCTTTTTACAGAAAAAATTGGCTACTCCTGACTGAGAGAAAACCAAGAACATTTTGGTCTCTCTCTTTTCCTATCTCAATATGTTTATCCGTGATGTCAAAGTGATTAATATAATGACAATTGTTCTCCTTCTTTCTTACTTATAGATCTTTGACTGTTTGGGGAAATCAAACTATGTGGGTAAAAATACTTATTTTTCTAGACTTTAATTAAGAGAGATATTGGGATATAATTTTCAACAGTGAGGTTTTATCGATTACTGATATCTATACAGCAGTTGTTGTTGTTAGGTGCTGTGGAGTCAGTTTCGACTCAGAGCCACTCTGAGGGCAACAGAACAGAACACTGTCCAGACCTGAGCCATCCTCACAATCGTTGGCTTGAGCCCGTCACTGCAGCTTCTGGGTCAATGCATCCCACTGAGGTCCTTCTCCTTTCTCACTGACCCTCTGCTTTACCTAGCATGATATGCTTCTCCGGGGTTTGGTTCTTTCTGACAACCTGACCAAAGCAGGAGACAAAGTCTGGCTATTCTTGCTTCTAAGGACCATTCAGCTGTACTTTCTCCAAGACAGGTTTGTTTGCTTTTCTAGCAGTCCATGGTTGCTATGAGTTGGGTCCGACTCGACGGCAAATAACAACAACAACAACAACCACATGGTATCCTCAGTGTTCTTTGCCAACAGCACAATTCAAGTGCATCAGTTCTTCTGTGGTCTTCTTCCACAGAGCATACCACCACAAATCTTACTGGCTTAAATAATAATTATTTAAAATTCTGGGCACTGCTGCTCACCTGGGCTGGTCATGGCTGCATTCATTCATGGGGATTGGCGGGGGGTTGGCTGGTCTAGGAAGGCTTCAGGTTGGACTTCTCAGCTCTTCTCCATATCTCTGTCTCTGTATCTCTACAGCTGCCAAGTTAGGCATGTTCTAATGACAGTGTCAAGTGATTCAAGACAGAAAACAGGTATGTGCAAGTGCTCTTTTCAAATCCTGGCTTGTGTCAAGTTTGTTACTGTCCAGGTGGTCGAATCAAGTTCATGGCCTAACCCAAAGTCAGAATGAAAGGGCATATGGGAGACATGAAAAATTGGGTCCATAAATGCAATCAGTGAAATCAATTTACCAGGGAGCTATAGTAGAAATCTTCTTTTCCCCAAAAAGAGAGAAAGTATTTCTTCTGCTTGGAACAGAGATGAGAACCCTGGTGGTGTCGTCACTGTCTTGTGACAATGAGGTAATAAATACGAGGGGAAAGTTCTGTTAATTACAGTGGAGCAGAAAGATAGAAAGATCCTACATCCCTGATGACATTTTTGAATTTCTGTGTTAGGCAAAGAAATCCCTCTCTGATTTAGCAACTGAAGTAATTTTCTGATATATATTGTTTTGGTCAATAATATACTGATGTCATTTCCCATTACTACACACAGATCTAGCTCATTTTGAAAAAAAAAATGGCTTTTATTGTATGGCTACTGAAGCTTACTTAATTAATCTCCTCTTGAAAGACATTTAGGTTGTTTCCAGATTTTCACTATTGTCAATAATGTTTCTGTGATCATCCTCACACATACATCTTTGCACATTTATTCAAGTATATCTGTAGGATACGCCTGGAAAAGGAATCATTGGGAGAATGAACACATTCCTTTTCATTTTGATACATAAGGTGAGATGATCCTAAAGAAAAATTGGTATCAATTTACATTTCTATCAACAGTTTAAAAGTATGCTCATTTCTCCACAACTTCTCCTAAACTGGGTATTAACACTCTTTAACAATCCATCCAATCTGTTAGAAAAAAAATATATCCCACATTACTTATTTGAGAGTTCATTGATTTTTAGTAAGACTGACATCTTTTCACACACGTGGCTGGCGTTTACATTCCTTCTATGAATTTTGTTCATTTTTTTCACCCATTTTCCCAATGAGTTGCCTTTTTCTTACTATTTTGTATTGTTGTTGTTGTTGTTATGTGCTGTTGAGTCGGACCTGACTCATAGCGACCCCTCCTTGGGTATCAGAGTTCCCATTTTGTGTTGTTGTTGTTATGTGTTGTCGAGTCTGACCTGACTCATAACGACCACTCCTTGGGTTTCACTATGGAAGTAGATTGCCCCATCTTCCTTCCGAGGAGTGGCTGGTGGGTTTGAACTGCCAGCCTTCGGGTTAGCAGTCAAGTGCCTTAGGCACTTTTTTATTCTTTTATGTTTTATATATTGTATATATATTCTCTCTTTGTTTTTGCTCTTTTTAATAGTCTTTGCCATAAAGAAGTTTATTTTTGTTCTGAAAACTCTTCCATTATTTTGGTATGATTTCTAGGTTTTACTAGCACTTATAAAGCTCTTTCTTATCATTATATACATTTTTAAAAGATTTTCTTCCCGCTAATTTTGTGACTTTTAAATATATTTGTCTTTAATCCATTTGGAATGTGTGTGTGTGTGTGTGTGTATCTGGTGTTGGTAGTAATATGTGTGTATGTATATATGGGTATAGATAGAATTTAATATTTTTTCACATACATGACTAATATTAGTAAACTTGTTTTCATTTTCTGTGTATATGTGCATGTCATCTTTGCCAGAACAAAATCTTATTTTGAGTCTTATATTGTTTTTTTTTTTTTGAGAAAGGAAATATATCTTTCTCTCCATGATCTGAAAATGTTGAAATAATATCAGAATTATTTTTTAAAATTTGCAAATATTTACTAAGAAAAATGGCAGTTTTGGGAGAGTAACTTAATAAAGTTACTCATTTATTTTAAGTATATCTTGCAGAAATTATTCATGTATGTAATTATTCATTTTCATAAGTTATTCATTTATTGTTTTTGGTCTGTATAGGTTTTCTGCATTTCCTGAGACTTCTTATGATAATTTATATTTTCCTAAAAGCTATCAGTTTCATCCACAGCTTCAAATTTATTTTCAGATTTCTGTGATATATTTCTCTGCACATTTTTTTTAATGTTCTCTTCTGTATTTTTAGTGTGCATTTATGTTCTTTTCTCCTCTTCACCTGAGGATTAGTTAGTGATGTATCAATTGAAATTATTTTTTCACCCTCTCCTCCCTATTTACATTCATATGTATTTACCAGTGCCAATTTTATTTTCTACTTTTTATTTCGTTAATTTCTAGTTTTATTTTTATTCATTCCTTCGTTTTGCCTTTCTTGGACATTTTCTTGTTGGTATATTTGTGCTTCAGAAGGAAGGTTGAGCAACCTACTACTTCCATAGTGATACTGCCTCAGAAACCCAAGGAGGGGTTGCTATGAGTTGAAATTGACTCAAGGGCAGTAAGTTTTTTTAAAAAAATATTTGTGCTAAGTTCTTGAATTGAATTTTAAATATTATTCATTATTAGTTAGTTACATAGAACTTAAGGCTATACATTTTCCTTTATGTACAGCTTTGGCCATTTTAAAAAGAAAGTGTTTTTATTTTTATTACTTTCTAATTATTCTGCAGTGTTAACTTTAATTGGTTCTTTCAGTCATAAATTTTTGAGAGGGAGTTTTAAAATAGATAGGTAGTTGGTTTACATTTAAATTCTATTTATGTTATTATTTGCTGGCTTATTGAATTCTAGATGAAGAAAATTGGCCTCCATTATTTCTACCTTTTATATCTATTAATATTTTCCTTGTGGCTTCATATAAGCCAATTTTTGTAAATGATCTATTGGTACTTCAGGGTGAATTCTGTTTTTATGGCTATATACAACACATATAATGCTACCATATATCTAATATAATGTCATAAAAGTAGAGAATAAATATATGTTACCTTTTCCCATTTAATAGATATAAACATATATTTTAGTACCATTATAAATATAAATCTGCATTATAATATTACTCAGCGTAATCCTTGAATTCTCTTTATCTGAAGATCCTATGATGTCTTAAAGCTGAATTTTGGGCCAAATTCCTAAAGGCTCTGGTTGTACAAATCTAAAATCTAGAGCCACTGCTGGAGTAAGCGCACATCCTGCTGAGTGGGAGAAAATTCTGGCATGGCTGAGGAAGCCTTTGTGCATTCAGATCCTTTGTTTGACATTTGGGGTTGATTTACTCTGCTCAGCTGACTGTGTTTAGCAACAACATGGTTGACTCCATTTTTCTCTCCCTCTCTGTCCTCCAGGTGATTTCTCATGGTCAGAGGTATTGTGATGTGAGGCCCTATCTGGATGTTGCTGAACATTTACTGTTTGTTGTAGTGTCTGTCATTGGACACGTAGTTTTCTCTATTTTACATTCTTTGCTGTTCTGGTGGTTTTCAAGAGAGCTCATTTTATCTATTGGATTACAAAACTTTGTTTCCTTTAATTTTCTTGAGCGTTCAAAATATTTGCTGCGTAAAAATCTGGGATTATTCTTCTTAATGTAGCTTTCACTTCCTGTATTTATTTATTTTCTTAGTTTAAAATATTATTCTTGCATAACTTCCCACTCTCCCTTCTATATTGTTTCATGTAAATTGGCCTCCTTCTACACTCTGCTATTTAAATATGGTTACGTAGATTTCATTCTTCCCACTCAACAATTTGTTGTTGTTGTAATTTGACCTCCAGTCAACTCCAACTCGTAGTGATCCCATGAGTACAGAGTAGAACTGCATCATAAAGTTTTCAAGGCCGTGACCTTTGGAAGCAGATTGCCAGGCCTGTCTTCTGAGGTGGCTCTGGGTGTGTTACAACTGTCAACCTTTTGGCTAGTAGTCAAGCTTAATCATTTGTGCTACCCAGGTACCTTTTCCCCAAACAATAGTGTGGTTTCATTGTTGGGTTCACTACCTATTTCCCTGGGGATTATTCAGGTCCTTCCCTTAAAATACATGTTGGACCATTTAGCTTGATAATACTTAGATTGTACATACTTCCTATATTCAGATATTTAGCAGCCAGGAGATGGTAAAAAAGATAAGTAAGTCCCTTGTCAGAACAATTGGGTAATTTGATAAATTCTGTGAATTTTTTTGTAATGTTTGAATAATGATGCCAGGGTCCAATTTGGAAACGTAAAGATGATCCTTGCCTGCTAAGGAACATAGACATCCATTATGGATTGCTTCCCTCCTTCACAGTAAACCCATCACATCAGTGAGAGACTGGGAGGAATGTCTCATGGCCTGTGGACTTCCTATTCGGGAAGATATGTGTGTTTTCTCCACAGTACCTGCCCTTGTTGCTGTTGGTTGCGAGATATGAAAATGGAAGACATTCAGTTAATCTTTCTCCCATGATCCCTCTTCACCTCCAGACTTTTCTCCTTTCACACATGCTTTGATAACAATACAATCTACTATTTTCAGAAAATGCTGTTTTCATAATGCAAACTGTGGCACAGAGAGATGAAGTCAGTCAAACGGCTGTAACTTTAGACATGGGGCAACCTGACCCCACAGCCTTGGCTCTTTACCACTGTGCTGTACCTCTCCCAACTAATACTCGCTGAATGCTGAGAATACAGGGCCCTGAGCTGGCAGATCAACATCATATGATTTCAGGGAGAGCATGACATTTGTAGCTCTACAGATGATACATCAACCTCACACAGGCAACGTGCTCACTACCCCCACTTACATGGGTTTCTCAATTTATATGCTTGCTGGTATCTCTCCCTGCTCATTCTGTTGTGGAAGTGCATATGACTCTATAATAGCCAAGAGGCATCCAGCCAGGGAGAGCAGGAGGGGAACAGAGATAGCAACCATCCACAAATTGAATAATCAACCTCTGGATAATTGAAAATTGATTAAATAGTACCTTCATTTCTTTGTTCATTTTCTAGGAGATGGACCCAAGACTTTCTAGGAATAACCTAAAACAAGATGGTTGCTTTGCAACTTTGCTTATAGGCCTATACCTTTCAAGTACCTGCTAAAGATATGATTAAAATGAAGCCATTAATTGAGCAAGATTTTTTTCTTTTTTTTTCCAATTTTTCCTTTTTTCCCCCCTAATTGCAGTTGATATTTTTCCAGGGTACAGGGACCATCATGACTCAAATGGCTCAGGGGAGCAAACAGAGAGCATTTTCCTATAACTTCTCAGTCAGACGTCTGTTGCCAGAATTATGCTGTTCATCCCCACACAGTAAGGAATTTTCTTTTCATTTTTCTTTGAACTTGACACTGACATGAAACAGTTTGAGTTACCTCTGCTGCTTTCAATGATTGATTTCTGAAGCCAAGTGTTTGCCACATGAGGTTTTACATCCACTAAGAGTTCTGCATTGGAAGGAAGATGGGGCAATCTACTTCTGTAGTGATACTGCCTTGGAAACCCAAGGAGGGATTGCTATGAGTCAGGTCTGACT
>NW_006921688.1:932686-937802 GCF_000298275.1 Orycteropus afer afer | reverse complement strand
GTCACCAATGATATCCCTTGTTCCACATCCTCTTCTGAATCCAGCTTGCATTTCTGGAAGTTCTCTGTCAATATACCGCTGCAACCATTTTTGAATTATTTTCAGCAAAATTTTCCTTGTGTGTGATATTAATGATATTGTTCTACAATTTCCACATTCTGTGGGACCACCTTTGATTGGAATGGGTACAAATATGGATCTCTTCCAGTAAGTTGGCCAGGTAACTGTCTTCCAGATTTCTTGGCATAGATGAATGAGTGTCTCCAGTACAGCATCCATTTGCTGAAACATCTCAATGTGTATTCTGTCAATTCCTGGAGCCTTGTTCTTTGCCAATTCCTTCACTGCAGCTTTGACTTCTTCCTTCAATACCATTGGTTCTTGATCATATGCCACCTCTTGAGATGAGTGAACATGAACCAATTCTTTTTGGTATAGTGACTCTGTGTGTTCCTTCCATCTTCTTTTGATGCTTCCTGCATCATTCAATATTTTGGCCATAGAATCTTTCAATATTGCAACTCGAGGCTTAACTTTTTTCTTCAGTTCTTTCAGCTTGAGAAATGCTGAGTGTGTTCTCCCCTTTTGGTTTTCTAATTCCAGGTCTTTGCACATTTCATTATAATACTTGGCTTTGTTTTCTTGTGTTGCTCTTTGAAATTTTCTGTTCAGCTCTTTTATCTTGTCATTTCTTGCATTTGCTTTAGCTACTTTCCATTCAAGGGCAAGTGTCAGAGTCTCATCTGATATCCATTTTGGTCTTTTGTTCCTTTACTGTCTTTTTAATGACCTTTTACTTTCCTCACAGATGATGTTCTTGATGTCCTGCCACAATTCCTCTGGTTTTTGGTCACTGGTGTTCAATGCATCAAATGTATTCTTTAGATGGTCTCTAAATTCAGGAGGGATATAATCATGATCATATTTTTACTCTCATGGACTCGTTTTAGTTGTCTTCAACTTCAACTTGAACTTGTATATGAGTAGTTGATCATCTGTTCCACAGTCAGCTCCTTGTCTTGTTTTGGCTAAAGATATTGGGTTCCTCCATTGCATATTTCCACAGATGTGCTTTCTGTAAGACTTGGGAAATTTAAAAAACCTGTTCAGACATCTATGCAAATATAACCTGACACCCCTAGATGATCAGGGATAGCAGGTCCAGGTCTCCTTAGTGCCCCCGTCCTGCAAATGGGCCTGACAAAGCTCCTCCATCACAGTCTCTTGAGTGCATACAGCCTTTGAATTCTGGAGACTCTATTCACTGATAGCATACTGCACAAGGCTAAGATCTAACAATACAGACTGAGAAGAGCAAGCAGGGAAACAAATAAACTTCTATTGAATACCATTGTACAGAGCACTAAACCATCTAGGCCTCCCTTGTATTCCTGACTTTTCTTCTCACATTTAGCAGAGTTCTCAATCATCCTCCTAGATTTTACTGTATTGATTAGCTCTTCCCTTTATTACACAGATATCAAAACAAAAGAAAACCCACTGCATTGAGTTGATTTTGACTCATAGCAACACTTTTGGACAGAGAGAACTTCCCCAAAAGATTTCTTTTTTCATTTCGTTTAACTTATAGGGCCTAAGACATCTAACTGTTAAGCATAAGGCTGGTGGTTCAAACCTACCAGTCACTCCTTGGAAGGAAGATTGGGCAATCTGTTTCCGTAGTGATACCACCTCAGAAACCCAAGAAGGGCTCACTACAAGTCAGATAGCAGAGTTTGGTTTTGGTTTTTATTATTTATTTATTTTTTCTAAATATATTTTTCAATTATAAAATATTTCAAACAGAAAGACTAGTACGATGAACATCCATGTGTGCGTACCCTAGCTTCAAAAACTGTCAACTAATGGCTAATCTTTTTTCTTTTTTAAATCTTTTCACCTATATCAAACCTGTCTCTTAGGTATCCATCTATTTTTCCCTCCCTTCCCCTCTTCTCCCATCTCTGGTAACCAACAAAGAAAATTTCCTTTTCTGTGTAAACCTTTCCTTGACTTTTTACAATACTGAGGCAGTAAACCTTTATGGAAGTAGATTGCTCAGTCTTCCTTCTGTGGAGTGGCTGGTGAGTTTGAACTGCCAACATTCTTGTTAGCACTCAAAGAACCATAAGGCACGTACAATAATTCTGTTACAGGAATAAAGGAATTGAGATTGAATTAGTAAATGTGGGACATCTCTATGAACCTGTGACTCATGCTGTCTTCAGTACTTTCTCACTCAAAGTAATCATACTAACAAACAAACAAACAAAAACAGCTCACTGCCATCCAGTTGATTCCAACTCATAATGACCCTCTTTGGGTTTCCAAGGTGGTAAATCTTTATGGAAATGGATTGCCCAGTCTTCTTTTCATGGAGTGGCTGGTGGGTTTGAACTGCCAACATTCTGGTTAGCAGTCAAATAATTTATGCACTATGCCACCAGAGCTCCTTAAAGTAACCATAGAAGTGTCAATTTATATGATAAGAAGAATATTCACACAAACAAAAGTTTGAAGGATTTGGGGAGAATATCCAGAAAACTGCCATATAAACAATTACAATTTAATATTATTCATACAGGATCACGTTTAGTTCCTGTAAGCTTTTTGTGCTTAGGTTTTTGCTTCATTGCAGACTATTTCTATGTAGCATGATACGAAAGGAATGAAACAATATTTAGGGACCAATAACTTCTCTATACATAAATCTCTATATCAAATCCAGATAATTGTGGCTCTCGGTGGTGCAAATGGTTCACATGCTCAGTCAGTGGCAGGTAAATAGAGAAAAGGAAAAGTCATATTGGGAGCAGGTGAAGGAGGCACTCAGAACTTTCAGGAAGGAGAAAGAACTGCCATAGGCTCATATCCCCAAAGTCAAGGAAAAAGAGCATTTTAAGAAGGAGAAATGATCATACTAGGGTCAGAGGCTATGCAGAGTTCAAAGATAAGAAGGGCTGAGAAAAAGACCACTGATTAAGATGATTGTTGTTGTCAGCTGCTGATGGCTGGCCCTTGATGCAGGACAATCCCACCCACAACAGAATGATATGCTGCCTGATCCTGTGCCAACCCATTTTTTGGTTATAGATTTTTGGTTGAACTGTTGTGATCCATAAGGTTTTCATTGGCTGATTTTCAGAAGTAGGCCTTCGGTTCTTTCTTCCTAGTCTGTCTTAGACTGGAAGTGCCATGCAAACCTGTTCAGCATCGTAGCAGCACACGGACAGATGGGCGGTGGCTGCACATGAGGTTTGTTGGCCAGAAATCAAACCAGGATTCTCAGCATTCAGAATTCTACCACTGAACCAGTGCTGCCCCAATTGGGATGATTAGAAGGTCAATAACCTCTATTAATTATGCTATTTTAATACTCAATGGCAGGTACAAAAGCTAGATTCACAGAGTTAAGATGAGATAAGTAAGAAGACTACACCTGTGTGAGCTATTGTTATATTTATTCTATTATTTCATTGTCCTGATATTCTTCCCTAAACATCCAACTTAAAGTCTGTTCCAAAATTGACTTTTATACATATGTGGTTATTTACCTTGAAAGGATTTAAAATTATAAATTAGTCTTTTCTAACTGAAGCTAATAATTTCCTGTTCAAAGTTGAAAAGTCTGCACTATTAAGGCCATTTTGAGCAGAGAATTTATTACACAAGGCATAGGCTCCCTGGGTATGCTACATAACCTTGTTTAGAAGGATATATATTGTTGGTTCAGAGTCAAGGAGGTGAAATGGGAGAAAAGAAAACAGAAAATTACAAATAAGATACATTCCCTTCCCTGTTTATGAAACACAATGAGATTGATAGGGTTAGTTGTTCTTAGTGTCCCTTTTTGGCTACCAAATAGAGCAGATCTAGTCTGTATTCATAGATTAATGCTCCAGAGTAAAGTAGGGTGCATTTATATATGACACAGGATCTCACCACCTGGGAATGCCCAGTGAATGGCTTTTGGGAAGGTGGGGTCAGACCTCTATATCACCCATTACTTATTCATCTAATAAGAACAGTTTTGTTCTTGTTAGGTGCCAATGAATCAGTTATGACACATAGTGACCCTATATAGAGCAGAACAAAACACTGATCTCTTGTGTACCCATTGTTGCTATGTTTGAACCCATTGTTGCAGCCACTGTGTCAATACATCTCTTTGAGAGACTTCCTTTGTTTCACTGACCCTCTACTTCACCAAGTATAATATCCTTCTCCAGAGGATAATTGGTCCCTCTTGATAGACAAAATGTCCAAAGTATGTGAGACAAAGTCTCAATATCCTAGCTTCCAAGAAGCATTTGGGCTGTACTTATTCCAAGACAGATTTCTTTAGTTTTCTGGTAGTCCATTGTATATTCAATATTCTTCACCAACACCAATAACTCAAATGCATCAATTCTTCAGACTTCGTTATTCACTATCCAATTTTCACATGCACATAAGACAACTGAAAATGCCATGGCTTGGGTCAGATACCCCTTAGTCCTCAAAGTGACATTTCTGTTTTATAACACTTTAAAGAGTTCTTTTGCAACAGGTTTGCTCAATGCAACATGTCGTTTGCTTTCTTGACTACCGCTTCCATGGGTATTGATTATGAATCCAAGTAAAATGAACTCCTTAACAAGTTCATTTTTTTTTCTTTCATTTATCATTATGGTGCTTACTGATCCAGTTGTGAGGAATTTTATTTTCCTGTGTTGAAGTGTAATCCATGCTGTAGTCTTTGATCATCATCAGTAAGGGCTCCAAGTTCTCTTTCCTTTCAGCAAGCAGGTAGTGCTATCTACATATCTCAAATTATTAATGAGTCTTCCTCCAATCCTAATGCCATGTTCTTTTTCACATAGTCTAGCTTTTGGGATGATTTACTCAGCATACAGATTGAATTGAATAAATATGGTGAAAGGATACAATCCTGACACACACCCTTCCTGATGTTAAACTATAATGTATTCTCTTGTTCTGTTTGAATGACAGCCTCATGGTCTATGTACGGATTCCATGACTCTCAGAAACCTAGTGGGGGTCACTATGAGTTGGAATCAACTAGACGACGATGATTTTGGTTTATATATATATATATATATATATATATATATAT
>NW_006921688.1:919812-931999 GCF_000298275.1 Orycteropus afer afer | reverse complement strand
AAAAAAAAAAAAAAACCAAAAAAACTCACTGCCATCGAGTTGGATCTGACTTATAATGACCACTCCTTGGGTTTCCGAGGCAATATCACTACAGAGGTAGATTGCCCACTCTTCCTTCTGAGGAGTGACTGGTGGGTTTGAACCACCAGCCTTCTGGTTAGCAGTCAAATGCCTTAGGCATTACACTACCAGGGCTGCAACAATTGACTCAAACATACCAAGGATCATGAAGATTGCACAGGACTGGGGAATGTTTCATTCTGTTTTAGAGAAGGTCCCCATGAGTTGGTGCTGGCTTGATGGCAATTGACAACAGCAACAACAGAGCTGAAAGGAATCTTTCTTAGAAACTATCTGGTCCATTGCTTGTCATAGACCCTGCACTCCTAAGTGCTCTGTAAAGGCATAAGGGAAGACAACAGAAGGATCAAAGAGGGAGACTAAGCCTCAACTCCTCCTTTAAACAGAATCTCTCTATTTTTGTCTGTCATATTTTGGGCTTACCAATTGAAAAATAATATGAAGAAAATATTCTGCAAACAGAAAAGAATTGAAAAGAAATATACTAGTGTGATGTCCTAATTTTATAAATAAAGACACCGAGACACAGGGCCCAGTGACTTGTTTCATTGTCCAGCCCAGGAGTTGATTCTATGGAGACACAAACCGTCATTAGTACTGGCCAGCCGATGAGGGTCTGTTTTCAGCCACGGGGTCCTTTTCACAGGTAATTCCTCCAGATACAAGGCTATATTCATGCGTAGCTCATATCTGCTTTGGCATTCTGGGCCCTCCAGTCTCACTGAAGTTACAGAAGGAGTCTTCGATCAGATTAATCATCCACAATTATTTCTGAAGACAGTGTTTAGACAATTAAAAAGACAATAATGACCAAATCCACCCCATAAAATAAAAACTCTATTGTTCTCTCAAGTTAATTTAAGCGCAATTAAAAACAAGGAACTCTAAAGAATATAAAACAGGCTTTGGTATTAACTTCTGAGACTCTCTTATTGGAAATTGATAAAACCCTTAGTCATGTATCATTAAGGGAATTGTATCTGTTATAGTCCAGTCTAGATGTCTCTTCATCATTCATGTTCTACTGACAGAGTTCATATCCCACCACAGACTGGGATGACGTTTTTAATTTCTTCAATCAAGCTTTTAGTCATAATTACAGAGAAATTGTAGTCTCTGCATCTGCAATTGCTCAAAGATTATACTGTATCAACTGATTTCTAAGAAACTTCAATTCTGAAAAATGCCTGTTGCCAGTTACAAAATAATAATGATTGAGTCGACGTTAATGGGCAATGTTTATTGAGCACTGCAGTACTTCAGTTAGGTTACAGATTGACAGGAAGAGACCACCTCCGCCCCAACACACAGACTACAATGTTAGATTAAGTTCCTGATTTAATTAGCCAGGGATGCAAGCCTACTCAGAAGGGAGGTGGCCACAAAGCATGGGAAAAGATGCAGCATATCTCAGCCTAGCTTCATTGGTTCCCTCCAGAAATGAACAGGTGCTCACCACTTCCAGAGGCGTGGTCCACACAAGGCAGGGTCTTGCAGTAGCAGGAGAATTTCATTCTTGCCATATCACTGCCCTTTAATATCAGACTTTACATCATTTTCCAGAAGGATCATTGAGCAACTAACTTATTTGCTTCTATTCAAAGGAATGTTAACAAACACTTGACTTTTCCAGTTCTTGAACCCAGCTCAGCATTTGCGAGGCCTCATCTTCATCTGTTTGACTTTTTCAAACAAAATATTGCATTGGCAAGTCAGCTGGAAAAGACTTATTTTAAGTTTTACAAAGCAAAAATGTCACTTTGCTGACTAAGATGCACCTGACCCAAGCTATAGTCCTTCAATTGCCTCAAATGCATTCAAATTTGGAAAATGGAAAAGGATGACAGGAAAACTGATGTATTTGAACTGTGAAATTGGTGAATAATTTTGAATATACTGTGCACCACCAAAAGAACAAACAAATCAGCCTTGGAAGGAAGACACCAAAATATTCCTTAGAAGCAAGTATGGCAAAACTTCGACTTCCTTACTTTGGACGTATCATCAGGGAAGATCAGTCACTAGAAAAAGGCATCAGGGTTGGTAAAGCAGAGGGTCACTGAAATGAGAAAAACCCTCCGTGAGATGGACGGACACAATAGCTGCAACGATGGACTCAAACATAGCAGTGCTAGTGAAGATGGTGCAGGCTGGGCAGTGGTTTGTTCTGTCTCCAGAAGGTGGGGAGCTCCGGTGGCCTAGTGCCTAAGGCACTTGACTGCTAACCAGAAGGCTGGTGGTTCAAGTCCAGCAGCCACTCCTCGGAAGGAAGGTTGGGCAATCTATTTCCATAGTGATACCACTTCGGAAACCCAAGGAGGGGTCGCTATGAGTTGGGTCCAACTTGACAGCACATAACAGCAACAACATACATACAGACAGACAGTTTCCGTGAGTCAGAGCTGACTGGGTGGCAACTGACAGCAACAACAGCTTTGTTCAGAGGAGTAAGTGGTGCCCTGAATAGTATCTTTGCTGCCAGGTTTCCAGGGCTCTAGGAAAGCCATTTTTCCAGTGAGGGCTTACCAGGTATCAACATTTGTGAAGCACTTCCATGCATCATCTCATTTATTCCCCATAAGGAGCTATCACATGTTCACAATCATTTAAAATGCTTAGGGTCAGACAAGGTATTGAATTCAGAACTTTCAAATTTCAGACAGAAAAATGTGTGTATGCCATATATTTAACTTGCACCATCCCCAGTGGGTCTGAGGCAGTACCCTATAAACAATTACTTTATATTTCTGTGGCAAAATATAAGAATATTTACACTAAACCAAAAAAAAAAAGCCCATTGCCATAGAGTTTATTCCAACTCATAGTGACCCTCACTGAGTTTCCATGGCTGTAAATCTTTACGAAGTAGATCACCTCATCTTCCTCCTGTGGAGCAGCTGGTGGGTTCAAACCACCCCCCTTTTGGTTAGCAGCCTAATGCCTTAACCACAGCACCACCAGCAGTCCTCACTAAGTGGCATAAATAAGGAATAGGAATTACCTTATCTCAGCTCAGTCAAGATTTGCCACCAAATGAGCTCATGCCAAATATATGAAGTCTTTTGTTTCCAAGAACATTTTGGACTTTGCCACTCCTTGGAAGGAAGATGGGGCAATCTACTCCTTTAGTGATACTGCCTCGGAAACCCAAGGAGGGGTCACTATGAGTTGGGTCTGACTTGATGGCACATAACAACAACAACAACAATGCAGATTAGAGTTTGTAGAGTTATTTTATTATCTTCATCTTGCAGTGAGGAAACTGAGGCTTAGAGAAGTTAAGAAACTTGCCCAAGGTCACCAACCTAATAAATTCAAACTTTTTTTGTTGGTTGCTCTTGAGTCAACTCCAACTCGTGGTGAATTTGTGTGTAACGGAATGAAACATTGCCTGCTCCCTGCATTCTTTTCAGTGATGTCAGTCCTTGGTATGTTTCAGTCCATTGTTGTGGCTGCTGTGTAATTTTCGCCAATCTAGGGGCTCCTCCAGAACTATATGGGACAATACTCTGTTGTGATCTAGAAGGTTTTCATTGACTGATTTTTGGAAGTAGGTCATCAAGCCTTTCTTTCTGGTCTTAATCTGGAAGCTCTAATGAAACTTGTTCACCATGGGGGACTCTGATGATGTTTGAAATACTGGTGATAAGTCTTCAAGCATCATAACAACGCACAAACTGACAGATGACAAACTGACAGATAAGTGATGGGAATTCAAACTTAGGTCTATATAAATCCTGAGCTCATATCTTTAACCACTGTATTGTAAGATAACTTGGATTCTCTATTTGTGAGAACTTCCCATTTCCCTTACTCTTATTGATTGTATCAGAGAGAGCCAAGTGAAGCACATAACTTGGATGCAAAATGTAAGCAAGAGCTAACTCAGTAATCAAGAAAACAGTAGTTTAATGGAATATAAATTAATAATAATAATTAATACAAAAAATCCATAATGAACAAAATATCAGAATTTAAAATCAAGACAGGATCACTATTCCTGATTGTTTTGTCTCCCACCCCAATATTTTCTGCTGGCAGTGCTCTCAGTGAGTGGTGCCCTGTCTGTTCACTGCATTCACTGCAATACAGGGGTTATTGGTATTCAAGGGGAGCTCTGGTAGCATAGTGCCTAAGGCACATGACTGCTCACCAGAAGGCTAGCGGTTCAAACCCATCAGCCACTCCTCGGAAGGAAGATGGGGCAATCTACTTCTGCCTCAGACACCAAAGGAGGGGTCGCTATGAGTCAGACACATAACAACAACAACAACAAACCCTTTTGGCAGGAAGAGAGACTGTATTGAAAAAAAAAAAAAAAAACAACTCATTGCCGTCAAGGCAGATCTGACCCATAGCACCCCCTTCTTGGGTTTCTGAGGTGGTATCACTACAGAAGTAGATCACTCAATCTTCCTTCCTAGGAGTGGCTGGTGGATTTGAACCACCAGCCTTCTGGTTAGCAGTCAAGTGCCTTAGGCACTATGCTGCCAGAGTTTCTGACTGCATAGTAGGGTCAAGGAAAGCAGTTCTCTTTCATTGTACAGAATTCATAAATACTACAGTATTTCCTGTCTGTAGTAAACATCTCTTGTATCCAACTATTTCATCCTAGAGTCAATGATAGGAGGGAAGGGATATTATTTTTCACAGATATTTCAACAGAACTAAGGGATAGGGATCTAAAAGTTTAATTGCTCTGTTTTCAAGTTCACAATTGCATCAGTTAAGACTCAGCAGGAAACAATCCATTCTAGTGAAGAGAGTTAAATGAGGGACTATTTACTGGGTGAGGGAACAGAAAAGATATCAGATACCCAGAGATAAGCAGCAGAAAGAAGATAAGACCAACCCTAGCCTAAAGAGGAACAGGGAGGAAATGCTGTTCTGGAATCAGAGAGAGTTGGAATAATGAGGAAGGGATGGCAGGCAGGAACTATAGTTGTGGAAGGATGTCACCATTGGCAGAAATGCAGCCCCAAAGCAGAGAGGAAGTGGGAAAAGATACAGCAACCTCTCACTGCTCCCTCCAGTCTCCTACAGTATCTCCCTTTGGCTGTACCCATGATGAATAGCTAGCTGTAAGGGACCTTGGTACACTGGTAAGGATCAGCCTCCTGGAGTGCAGAGGAGGGCATAGAAAGATGGAGAAAGGATCTGGGGCAGGGAGAAAAAACGCATTTTGTTCACTGGTTTTCCTAAGCTCAGATACCTATCAAGGTATTCCTGTCCATTTAGTGACACAGTTAAAGGAGCTGCTTAGCAAAAGTGGGAGAAATACAAAGCTAGTTACTTTACCTAATATCATCATTATCCCTTAAAATTAAATAAATTTCTACGAAATTGTTATTGGTTACACAGTACTCCTCTGTGCAAAAGGGAGACTGATTTCATTCTTATTTTCATCATAAGAATATTTAAAGTAACATAGAAAAGAGAAATGTTTATGTTAATGTGAGTCACTGGAAATAGGACTTCAATTTCTTTGTTCTCCCATCCAAAACAGCAAGAAAAGACTAGAAAAGAAGCAATTGAAGATGTTTAACACTAAATAGCCTTTCTGAATCAGCACTCAAAGATAGCAGAAGGAATCCAGTGGGATTTAAGTAAAGTAGCTATTTTCATGTGCCATTTTAAAAGCGTGGTTAAGGTGTCATGGTCACTTATTTGGTATGACTCATGGATACTGACGTGGACACATTCTCTAAAAATATTAGAAATCCAGTAGAGCTAGGGTAATTATAGATTAGTTTCCCAATACAAATAACTACTTTGGGATGTTCCGTTCTTTGGGATTCCTGATCACTGAGGAGGATGAGGAAGAGAACAGGGCAGTCTACTTGTCCCCAAATATGAAGAGGGAAGAGATGGTCTTACAACAGCAATCCTCTCAGTTCTTGTCTCTTTTCATGCCTTCACATGTTCTTGTCATAACATATGCCCAGGCTGCTTGGTTGGTATCTTCTGATGTTGCATGTCTTCAGGAGCTATTGAGCTTAGTTCCCCCTGGGTCAGCTGGATCTTAACAATGGCCCACTTATCAAATTCCTCTTTCGTATAGTTGGGTACAGTCCTAGAAGTCTGTAAATCATCACTTAGAAAACACAGTTGAAGTTTTCTTTTTCTATAAATTATATAAGAAAGGAATACATTAAAAAAAAAAAGAGAGAGAGAGAGGGTATTTTTCAGGCTATATAGTTCATTGGTGCAAGGGCAGTGCTGATTCAGTAGCAGAATTCTCACCTTTCATGTGGGAACTTGGGTTGCTTCCTGGCCAATGTACCTCCTTTTCACCCATGTCTGTCAGTGGTGTCTTTTGAGTTGCTATGCTGTTGAACTCTGGTAGCATAGTGGCTAAGGCACTTGACTGCTAACCAGAAGGCTGGCGGTTCAAACCCACCAGCCACTCCTCGGAAGAAAGGTTGGGCAATCCTACTTCCGTAGTGATACTGCCTCGGAAACCCAAGGAGGGGTCGCTATGAGTCAGGGCTGACTCGACAGCACATAACAACAACAACTACAACAATGCTGTTTAACAAAGGTCTCTAGGAGGTGCGAATGGGTTTGAATCCAGCCAGTGGTACCCCACAGAGGAAGATCTGGCAATCCGTTTCTGTGAAGATTGTGGACAAGATAACCCTGTGGAGCAGTTCTACCTTGTAACACATGGAGTCACCATGAGTTGGAATCAACTTAACAGCAACTAATGACAACATGATGCTGTATAGGTTTCAGCAGAGCTTCTAGATTAAGACAGATGAGGAAAAAAGACCTGGTGATTTACTTCCCCAAATCCTATGGATTGCAATGGTCCACTCTGTAACCAATCATGAGGATGACACAGGACAGGATGCAGTATTTGGTTCTGTTGTATGTAAGGATGGCATGAGTCAGAGGTCAACTTGATGGTAGCCAACAACAACAATCTGATTGGCAGGGTTTATTTCCTTCTTTGCTTAGATGTGTAACCATATTTTAAATATTCAGTTTCCTTTTCTGCTTAAGTTTTTCTCTTCTCACTTAAACAGAGTTACAGAGTTAAACATTTCCTTTTTTTTTTTTTTTTTTTTTCTCAGACACCCACAAAAGACAAGGTAAATTTACCCAGGTAAAATTTCAGAATAAATAAGACTTGGGAAAATGTTTATCCATTAAGCTATGTTTATTGATTACTTATTCTGTATACAAGACTTTATATGGTGCTGGACATTTAAAGATGAGTAAGGTTTCGTCCCTTGGTTTCAGAAATATCAAGTCTAATCAGGGAAACAAACCTGTAAAGATGATTTTATCTAATATGGATGCACTTTTCTGGATGCAGGCATTCTGAACCAATATTCACAAACATTTGATAAATAAATTCCTCTTCCTTAGGAAGTTTTCTAAAGCCTTTATTTCTAAGACTACATTTTTCACCTACTCTACCAGTTGGGCAGTATGGTACAATAGAGGGAATCTTTGTGTATGATAGCTATGAGTGATGACAAAATGTCATGTCATTTCTATAGCATGGAGATGTATGCATGTTATTGCAATGTGCACTTGAAGGACAAAACTTGATAAATGCAGTTGTTTTGGAATTTAACTCAGAGGTGGTATAGTTGAAAACTCAGACTTAGGATTCTGAGAGTCCTAGGTTTGAATTTTTGTTCTGCCATTTACTATGTGATCTTGGGCATGTTACATGACCACCTTGAGGATCAGACTTACTTTTTAAAAAAGAGATGACATAGTCACATTGCAGCATAGTAGTGGTGATTAAATAATATAACATGCATAAAGCACTTAGCATAATGTATGTCACATAAGCATCCAACAAATGGTAGTTATTATTATTATTTAATGACTCAACAGATTATTTGTCTGTAACTTCCTGTTAGTGAATCACTAAGGATCGTCACTGCTCACTTAATCAGAGTTTATAAAATTAATAACTTCAATGTATATAAATATATACAATTATAGAACCATGAACATTTCTGTTTTATGGTGAAATTGACCCCTATCTACTTAGAAGATAAAAATACTGAGGTTCAGATGGCTTCAATCATTTGCTCAAGGTGCTCAGCTGTTTAGAGAATCCATGCTTGCTAATCCTGCACGGTGCCTTACACTTCAGTATGGAATTGTCCTCCCTACTCACCTCACCTCCACTCTCCCTGTGGTTTCCATCAGCATTATAAAGATTCCTTCTCTCGTGCACATTTCAGATTCATGCTCCTATGTGGAGATGAGCTGTTCCATGACTGATGAAGTGTAAATGAGATGTTGTTATTAATGCAAACCAAGGCACTCTCTGGGTATCATGCAGTTATCAGATCAAGCATCAAAATATGAAACTACAAAAACAACTAATGAAAACACAATGAATATTATTAGCAAAATTAGTGCTGTCATCTTCCTCAAATGTGTCTTCCTGTTGAAACGGTACAATGGTGAAAATAGAACAAGCTGGGGACACTTAGGAGCTCTGGTGGTGTAGTGCCTGAGGCATTTGACTGCTAACCAGAAGGCTGGCGGTTCAAACCCAACAGCCACTCCTCAGACGGAAGATAATCTACTTCCATAGAGATACTGCCTCAGAAGCCCAAGGAAGGGTTATTATGAGTCAGATCTGACTCAATGCAGCAGTGAGGTTTTTTTTTTGGGGGAGGGAGGGGGTGGCACCTAGTTCCACAGAACAGAGGATTTGAAACACAGACATATTGTCCGTTGTGTTAAATTGCTCAACTGTCAATGGTGAATGAATATTACCATCTGAAGACCTTAGACAATCCAGAATTCCCTTTCTCAGCATTTCTAATAGAATTACAGCACTAAAAAAAAAATGGCCCCATCAATAAAGTGAATGTGTATTTTGGAGCCTAATCCAGAGATACATCCCCTCTGCCTCCTGCTCACCAGTCTGCTCTTGAAGTTGTAAAGCCATTGCCACTGACCCTTTCCAGTGCCAATGTTTTTGTTTTATGTGCCTCCACAACTATGCTTCAGATGCAAGAAGAATACCAAAGGAAGGTAGGTTGTTGAGCATGTTTATTTGTTGAAACTAAGTAATGCTCTTGAAGGCAATGTAATTAGTAACAATACCTGTTAAATTCATTCTCCTTTTCAAATCAGTGCCATCCTTGTAGTGGGTCATCCCTCTGTGGCCAATACTTATAAAATAAAACACTCCAGAGGTTCTGTGTGCCCAGGTGGGAGTATAGTGGGGGCCAAGACTTGCTAGGCCACCCTCACGAGTGGCCTTGGTTTGACTGGTATTGGTACAAGCTCTACCATTAAAAAAAAAAAAAAAAAAGTTTGTGGGGAAAGGATGGTTTAGGATCCTTGTCTGTTTTCTGCTGTCCAACACGTGTCAGTGAGGGTGGAGTTCTGTTGGAGAAAATCTGGGTGAAAGCAGGTAGTGTAACTCTAGGAAGGATGATGCATTTCATTAGTGAAGTTGATTTGGCAGCTTCTCTGTTCAGGCTTTCTGCAGTCCACACGTAGTGGATTCTGGCCAGCTGGATCAGCCCACATGCTAGGAAATGTACACTAAGTGGGACGTGTTCATCGCCGAGATGCTCTGAATACTGCTCGGACCACCATGGGGTTTTACTTGAGATTCTGGAGAGTGGAGCATAGATTCTCTAAGAGCAGGAAAGCTTCGTGAGAGTGATCTGAAGTGGCCTTAGATCTAAAACTGCTTTCGTTGCTTCCACTCTTTTAAACCCCAAACGTCCTTTAGCACTTGATTTGCTTTGCATTGAGAATTTCAAGGTAAATAAGCTGTGGCTGCTGGCATCTAGAGGTTCATTCACAGTCTAGTAAGAAAGATATGCTAGCTGCCGAAAGATCAGCAGGGAAAAAGGAAACAGTTCTCCAGTGAAGACTGCGGTGGGAAGTGGGGAAGGATTCTCGAGAGTCTTCAGGAGAGGTAGGGGATTGATTGACACCAGCACTCATTCTTGAAGATTAAGTAGGAATTCCCTGGGCTAGGTGGAAAAGTATGAGAAACAGAGAGAATAACACAGGCAAGGGAATGCTATGACCAGAAGCTGTGACTTCAATGGCTGGTTTGAGGTCATTTTGAGTAGTTTAAGTTTACTCTGTTAATTTCCTAGTGTTCATTTGTTTTACCTGAAAGAAAATCATTTAGAGGCATCTGAAATAGAAAGCAAAACAAAACCCAATATAACGTGATATGTTTCTGTCCATCTTTATGGCTAAATATATGTCATCACAAAACTCTATGCAGGTCACACTTGAGGTATGACTGAGACATTTCCTGAAATTGTTGAAATATTGAAGACATTCCACTGACCATTATCATTAAGTACCTGATTGGAGATTAAAATTTTATAAAAGGATGTGAATATTCTGCTGAAAGTTGTGCTGTTTCACAACTGCACCAGCTTTCCAAAATGATTCCATTATGACTATTTCTCAGATAACTTGTTGCTGGATCCCATTGGACATGAAATTTCATGCTGAAATGCCCTGATGCACTTCTTGATTAAATGCCTCAGGAGAATTTTCTAGTCAGTAAATCTGCATAACACGCAGAAAGGGAGTTCTTGTCTTCTGGACTAGAATGTCAATTCTGGAAAATCTCTCTGCTAAGATGTAGATACCTTTGCTCAGGCTTAGAGGGTTTTACCAGAAACTGCTTGTAAATTCAAAAACATAGAGTGTAGATTCTGCACAAATGAAGACCACATTGAGAAAGTCCCCTATTCAGAAACCATTCAAATGAAGCCTAGAAATGGCCTCTCAACTATTCATGTAACTTGGTATCTGAGGTTCTGATCACCAACAAGGAAGCCTAGGAAGCACTAGGCTAACAGGGTCAGAGATGTTATGGTTTGGTGAGAATATCTATAAACAACTTGAGTCTCGTGGAAGCTGATATTGGGTATGGTATATCACTAATTGATAAAGATATCTTTCATGACATTTTTCAAAAAACTACTTGTCAAAATTATGGAAAGTACTATGCATTTTCTAGCAACTTAGCATTTATTGAACACCCATTTATTTAATTACTAAATTTTAGGTACTGCATTACTATTCAGCAGGCAAAAGTTGAAAGCTTTGGAGGTTTTGTTCTGGTGGGAGGTGATGAATGTGTAGTTGCTATGAGTGGAAGCTGTGCGCTTTCTTCACAAACAAGATTTCTCCTATCATCACAAATAAGCCATGCCAAAACCTCTTTTTTTTTTTTTTTTAAACAAAAAACACACACAGAATATCAACATTTCATCTAAGATTCTGATCCATTCCTCACTCCTCTTCTCTCCTGGGTCCCTATGTCTGAATCACAGCAAGGGTGAGTGGTAGGACATGGGTTAGAGAACTGTTGGGGGTGGGAGTTGGGGGAAATATGTAGAGGCTTTTTGGGATTTTGGTAATTATTTGGATAATATGGAAAACCACTGGGAAGTTTGAAGCAGAGGAAGGCATAAACTGATCCAGCTTTTAATAGGGTCTTTCTGTTTGCTCTCCTGTGAGAATAGATGATGGAACATACAAGTTGGAGCAAGGACACCATATAGGAGGCTATAGCAACAATCCAGGCAAGAGATAATGGAGACTGACATTAGGTTTGTAGCAGTAGATGTGATAAAATGTTTTTAGGATCCATATACATGTAAAACTTACTGATATCAAGTTGATTCCGACTCATAGAAACCCTCGCTGGGTTTCCGAGGCTGTAAATCTTTATGCAAGTAGATCTTCCCCATCATCCTTCTGTGGAGCAGCTGGTGGGTTATGAACTGCTGACCTTCTGATTAACAGCCAAATACCTTATACACTATGCCACCAGAGCACCTCATACATACACACGCACATGTGTACATATGTAAGGAGCTCTGGTGGCATAGTGTTTAAGGCATTTGACTGCAAACCAAAAGGCTGGTTATTCAAACCTACCAGCCACTGCTCAGAAGGAAGATTGGACAATCTACTTCCGTAGTGATTGCCTCAGAAATCCAAGGAGGGGTCTCTATGAGTCGGATTTGACTCAATGGCAATGAATGTGAGTTTGTATGTATGTATGGGGAGCTCTGGTGGCATAGTGCCTGAGACATTTGACTGCTAACCAGAAGGCTGGCAGTTCAAACCC
>NW_006921688.1:912829-919592 GCF_000298275.1 Orycteropus afer afer | reverse complement strand
CTTTTTATTGTGAGTTCAGTGAAAGTTTACATAGGAAATTGGTTTTCCAATCACAATTCACACACATTCTGTTTCATGACATGGAATTTAATCCCTACAATGTAACATCATTCTTCCCACTTCCTCCTGTGGTTACCATTTCCATGTGTCCTTCTTTCCTATCCATTCTTGTCTTCTGAGTTTTATCCTTGGGTAAATGATGCTCTTTTGATCTTTTATGGTTGATTGCCCTAAGGAGTGTGTACCTCTCTGGTGTTATTGTTCACCCAGTAGCCCTCTCTATTGTTTGGCTGAAAGTCTAGCCACATGGGTGAGTTCTGTTCTAGACTTGAGGAGTGACTAAGTGCCATAGTCTCTGGGGTTACTCCAGTCTCTAGCACACCCATAAGACCAGTCTTTTTTTTTTTTTTTAATTGTTTTGAGCTTTGTTCCACATTTTTCTCCCAGTCTATCCAGGATCTCCTATTGTGATCCCAGAGCTGTTGGCAGTGGTAGCCAGGCACCATCTAGCTCTTCAGGTCTCAGGATCATGGTGGCTGAGATTCACATGGTCCACTAATCCCTTGGACTAGTTATTTCCGTGTGTGTTTTATTTTCATAACTCTTCTTTGCTCTCGATGAAGAGAGACCTATATTTACTTCTTAGATGGCTGTTCTGGATGTATTTTGAAGGTAGAGCACGTAGGATTTGCTGACAGATTGATTGTGGGATGTGAGGGAAAGAAAGGATTCAAAGATGAAACCATTAGTTGAGTCTAATAATTTGGAAGGAAGGAGGTGCTATTAACTGAGATGAAAAGACTTTGAACAGAACAGGTGATGGTCATGATCAGCCATTAATATTGATCATATTGAATTTGTAGTGTCTGACATACAACTATGGAGCCCTGGTGGTACAATAGTTAAGCATTCGGCTGCTAACTGAAAGGTTGGCAGTTCAAACTCACCCAGGGGCTCCACAAGCAAAAGACTTGGTGATCTGCTTCCACAAAGATTACAGCTAGAAAATCCAATGGGGCAGTTCTACCCTGTAAAATGATGTCACCACGAGCTGGAATTGACTTGATGGCATCTAATAACAACAGCAACATACAAGCAGGCAATTGCATGTAGGTCTGAATTTCAAGGGAGAGGTCTGGGAGAGAGATATAAATATGCTGGCTAATAGCATATAGTTGGTATTGAAAATCATAAGACTGAAAGAGATCACCGAAGTGCAAGTACTGGTGCATATCAGTATTTAGAAATTGTGGAGATGAGATCCAAAATTCATATCAATTGAAGACAATGTTCATAACAAATGGCATCAAAGGCAATGGAAAAGAAATATGATGAACTCAATTATGAAGGAAAATAATTTTTAGCTATATGGCTATATGATCTAACCAAAAGAACTCCTTCAACATCTAGACCAAATGATGACTTGGGATAAAGCATGTTTCTTTTTTAAATTCTTAAAAACAGATACAGTGAGTCATCAGTAGGAAAATCTTCAGTTCAATCAATGGATGACCTTATTATTTCAGTAAAAAAAAAAAGAAAAGAAAAAATTGGTTGGCCTGACTAACTACAGTTGTTCCAAGTTACAGATTACTGTTCAAGGCAAAATAAGAAATGTATGGCATGAATCACCTTTTGTCCTTATAATTTTTATGCTCACAAATTTTAATGGGGCACTTTTGTCTAATGAAAAAGCCATACCTATATAATTTTGTGGCTATGGGTTAATCCTAGAGTCTTTTTGTTTAACTCATAATTCTGTCACTAAAGATCCTAGATTATTCTATGCTGACTTTCCTGGAACTTTTGATATGAGAAAAATCCCATACTTCTTCAAAAGAAGCTGTATTAGTTTCATGTTGTTGTTATGTGCCTTGGAGTTGGACCCGACTCACATCAACCCCTCCTTGGGTTTCTGAGGCGATATCACTACGAAAGTAGATTGCCCAACCTTCCTTCTGAGTAGTAGTTTCATAGGGCTACAATAATGAAGTTGTGGCAAACTGAATGGCCTAAACAATAGAAAGCTATTGTGCCACGATTCTGGAGGCCAGAAGTCCAGAAATCCAAGTGTTATAGGACCAAGATCTTCCTGAAGGCTCTAAGGGAAGGTTCTTTCTTGCCTCTTCTTAGCTTCTTGTGGCTCCTGACAACCCCTGGCATTCCTTGGCTTGTAGAAGCATTATTCCAGTTTCTGCCTCCTTCCTTCCACGGCCATCTTCCCCTCTGTCTGTATCTCTTCTCCTCTTTTAATAAGGACAGCACTCATATTGGACTGGGACCCAACCTACCCCAGTATGAGCTCATGTTAAATTAACTGATAATAGCTTCCAAGACCCTATCTCCAAACAGCAGCACATCACAAGTAACTGAAATTTAGGACTTAATAAAACTTTTAGGGGGACATAATTCAGTTGGTAACAGAAACAAACTCCTTTATTAATATATCTTAGAAGATAGCTAAGGAGTTCTGGTGGTGTAGTGGTTAAAGTATCTGGCTGCTACCCAAAAGGTCAGTGGTTCAAATGCACCAGCTTCTCTGTGGGAGAAAGATGAGGCATTCTGTTTCTGAAAAGATTTAGAGCCTTGGAAAGCCTTTGAGACAGGTCCACTCCGTCTTACATAGTTGTTATGAATCATAACCAGCTCGATGGCAGTGGGTTTTGTGTTTAGGAGACAACTGGTTTGAAGTTGTGTCTGGTGCATCTGCCACAGGCTATGTTTGAGATATTAAATGTCTAGTTTCTGTTTGGGAGACATCATCACTTTTTACACTTTCTCAATAATCATATACCTTTTGGACTGGAAAGCATGTAAAGAGTTCATCTAGTGACTCATAGCATATAGGAAGCCTAGGTGTCATCGTTTCCCAGGAACACCTCCAGAAACATTCTTATAATCTCAGTGAATTACCTGATTTCCCTTAAAAATAAAGAACCTTAATGTCAGGAAAGGGAGCTCTGGTAGCGTAGTGCCTAAGGCACTTGACTGCTAACCAGAAGGCTGGTGGTTCAAACCCACCAGCCACTCCTTGGAAAGAAGGTTGGGCAATCTACTTCCATAGTGATACTGCCTCGGAAACCCAAGGAGGGGTTGCTATGAGTCGGGTCCGACTTGACGGCATATAACAACAACAACAACAATGTCAGGAAAAGGAGCTCTGGTAGCACAATGATTTAGCACTTGGCTGCTAGCCAAGAGGTCCGTGGATCCAACCCAGCTGCACTGTAAAAGAAAGATGTGACAGTCTGCTTCTGTAAAGATGTACAGGCTTGGAAACCCTATAGGGAACTTCTACTCTGTTCTGTAGGTCTCTGAGAGTCAAAATTGACTTGATGGAACAGGTAATGTCAGGAAAGTCTTCCTTACTGTTGGTCTCTCAGAGAACTTCATTCTACCCCATTCTACTTCTAAGGAGGTGGCTGAGATGGCTCAATGAAAATCAAGGACAAACTGAAGGTCACATTTCTAAGAGGTCAGTTCTTTTGGGCACATTTTGGCATTTCCTTATTTTCACTTACAGGGAATTTTATACTACTCAATTGATGTGCTGATTCTATTTTTTTAAAAAATATGCATTAAAATAAATACATAACTATTAAAATACACCTCTATCTTTGTGCCATGTACAATCATCTTGCATTCTGGAAAAGAGATCTATAAGTGTCACTTTGGCATATCCTTAGTGCATTGATCTCCGTTGTAGGGTAGCTAGCAGTTGTCAAGTTCATTTTCTTGGCTTCTAAAGGTTATATCTCATCCATAAAAGTCTTAGCTATAAAGTGAGAATGTTGGGTTAGGTAAATTCTAAAGTCCCTTCAAGCAGTAAAATCCTCAGGTTTCTGTTCAATAACCTAAAACAAAGTTCACCAGGTGTGGCAGGCAACTTTCCCCTGGGTGAAAATCATCCCATATTTTCTCTTAAGCCATCTCTCCTCTAGGCTAAATGTTCCAGTTAGTACTTTCTTTTGTGTCTTTCACATACAGGATTTCAGCTTTTCCAGTGACACCTTTCTGGCTGTACTTAGAAAGGAAAGGTGGTGCTGGCACTGACAGTATGATCAGCACTGTGTAAATCACCAAGGCAGACATCCACACACCAACCAGGAATAGATGGAAGAGCTAGCAAGTAAAAATAGCTGGGGAGATGGAAAAACCCCAGAGGTGTGAAGTGTCTCTTCTTTGTTGTTTTCCACTTTGACTTTCTTTATTATTTTTCTTCCTTTTTCCATCCACTTACCTTCAGGTTCCCAGATGTACTGGGAATCTTTAGCAGTAATTGAACATAATTTTTGTAGTCCATGGATGGATATTTTCTGATTTAATACAAAATCTGAAAAGTGGTGGCTATCCATTCAGGGGACAGTGGTGCTTCAGTGGTGGGATTCTTGCCTTCCATGTGGGTGAGTGATCTGGGTTCGATTCCTGTTCAACGCACCTATGGGGCAGGCACCACCCATCAGTCAGTGGAGGCTCATGTGTTCCTATGATGCTGAGCAGGTTTCAGCAGAGCTTCCAGACTAACACAGACAAGGAAGAAAGGCCTGGCAATCTACTTGTGATCATCAGCCAATGAGCACCGTATGGATCACAAAGGTTTGATCACAACTGATCATAAGGATGATACAGGATCAGTCAGAGTTTCATTCTGTCATACAAAGGTTTTTGTAGTCAGGGCTTATTGGACAACAGCTAACAATAGGCATCACCTATGTAGAACTTCTTATTATCAAAATGAAACCACTGGCAAGCCCCTTGGAGCAGAGTCAATAAGTGGTAGGAACTTTTGGATTATGTTTGTCTGGACTTCTGGAGTCATCCTCACCCCTGTGTTTGAACTTAGGTCAGGCTAAAGGTAAATGGACTCAGCAAGAACATTGTTGTTGTTGTTATGTGCAGTCAAGTTGGACCCAACTCATAGCAACCCCTCCTTGGGTTTCTGAGGCAGTATCACTACAGAAGTAGATTGCCCCATCTTCATTCCGAGGAGTGGCTGGTGGGTTTGAACCTCCAGCCTTCTGGTTAGCAGTCAAGTGCCTTAGGCACTACCCTACCAGAGCTCCCAAGTTCCTTGTTTTAAGTCACTAATTCCTTGGCTTGCCAGTTTTCTTGTTAGAAGGTGCCACATGCTTCCAGTGTCCTGTGTTCATACTGACCACACATAATAGGGAAAACTGTAGAACTGTAGGATTTTCAGCAAAATAGAAGAAAAGAAGGTATTAGCATAATGATGGATCCAATGCCCAGCTGGCAAGATGGTGACACTTTGTAGAAAACTGTTTTTCCCCAAGGCCCAAGCATGTTGCATGCTTTGCTCCACACACTGGGTGATTTGACCATGTATCTCCAAGGACAGCTGTCTGGGGGCATTAGATCTAAGCAGGTAAGCACAGTGCCCTCAGACAGTTTGAGTATCATGTGTTTACCCAAATTCACTTCTGCGCTTTCTGTCGGTTGGTACACCCTCATGTCCCTGGTTACCGCAACTTGCTTCATGTAAGGCTTTCCAACAAATATGTATCATTGTGATTTCTCAAAAATGTAAGCGATTCTAGATTTCCCTGCAATGGGGAAGTATTTACCTTAAATTCTTGCCTAACTGGCTACTGCTTATGCATCAGATAGATGTAGGTAAAATTTATGTTTTTGTTTTTCTTGGAAACATAAGCTTTACTTCTCTATATGGATTTCCTACAAAGAAAATTTAAAAGGAGGGAAATAATTTTGTGCTTATTATTTCTAGATCATTCATTCAACAACTTTTTTTTTTTTTTTTTTTAAAGCTACTATAATTCAGGTGGTGTTCTAGGCATTGGGGCCACACTGACGAACAGGGAAAAGCAGTACTTACTTCTGGTACTTCTGGGACTTACATTCTAGTGGGAGGCTCATGCACTTAACTTACGGTTTTTGAGTAGTGAATTTATGTTGTTGTTGTTGTGTGCCGTGGACTTGGACCTAACTCATAGCAACCCCATCTTGGGTTTCCAAGGCAGTATTACTACAGAAGTAGATTGCCCAACCTTTTTTCCGAGGAGTGGCTGGTGGTTCAAACCCACCAGCCTTCTGGTTAGCAATCAAGAGCCTTAGGCACTACGCTACCAGAGCTCCTAAAATTATGTTAGAGGGCACATGAAATAGAAAGACATAATTTGTGATAACAACAAAAGGGAGGACAGGAATGGTATAAATATAGAGTTTCTTGATTGTTACTGAAATTAAGTTGATACCAATTTACTCTAGAATATTATAAATACAAGCTCTTAAATGTAATGTTCATGATAACCACTAAGGAAAAACATATAAAAAATACACAAAAGGAAAGGAGAAGGGAACCAAAAAGATTCACTACAATAAACCAACAAAACACAAAGGCAAACAGTACTAAAAGACAATGACAAGGCTTAAGACACATAAAAAACAACAAAATGGCAGAAGAAAATAACTTCTTATCAGTAATTACAGTAAATGGAAGTGGACTAAATGCTCCAGTAAAAAGGCAGAGAGTGGCAGAAAGGATTAAAAAAAACATGATTCAACTATATGCTGTTTACATGAGATATGCTTTAAACCCAAGGACACAAATAGATTGAAAGTGAAAGAATGGAAAAAAAAAAAATTTCATGCAAATAACAACCAAAAGAGAGTTGGGGTGGCAACTTAACATCAGACAAAGTAGACTTTAAGTCAAAATCTATCAGAAGAGATAGAGATCCATCTTTATCTCATCATATATATATATATATATATATATATATATATA
>NW_006921688.1:910583-912729 GCF_000298275.1 Orycteropus afer afer | reverse complement strand
TATTTATAAACAGACTAATCTACAAGCATGTTAATGGACACTGATTATTCAGAAAGCAATTGGCTATGACAAGGAATTATTTGTATTCTCATAATATGTGGGTATGTTGGTATGTGTGTGTGTGTGCATCTAAAAAGAATTGAATTGTGTGGCAGATGTTGTCAGCTATATTCACAAGAGTATGAATTTAAGTGAGGATTTTCTACTGCTAATAAATGTTAATAAATTCCACTAATAAATTAATCTCTGAAGCAATGATGATGTAATATGTCTGCTCATATATATGAGATCCAATAAGAATTACATGGGTAATGAATGGCATTAGGTAAGAAAAATAATGACCTGTACTTGAGCCAGTGAGGATGCTAAAATATAAATTTTATCTTTTTAGTTTTGAATTTGTTATAGGAAATCAAGAACCCACAGTTTGTAAAAGGATTCTTTTCATAAAACAAACAAAAAAAAAAACTCACTGCCGTCAAGTTGATTGCAACTCATAGCGACCCCTCCTTGGGTTTCTGAAGTGGTATCTCTACAGAAGTAGACTGCCCAATCTTCCTTCTGAGGAGTGGCTGGCAGGTTTGAACCACCAGCCTTCTGGTTAGCAGTCAAATGCCTTAGGCACTACGCCACCAGCGCTCCCTCCTTTTTTCTTTCATAACTCCTTGGAATAACTGGTGGAAGCCCTTGTAGGTGTTACCATCCCAGGGAATAATCATTTATCAGATGATGAAGTTACACTCAGGCACTAAATGGGTTTCCTCAAATTTTGCAGAAAAGGAAATAACTACCAGCCTAAGAATAATAAAGAAATTACCATGACTGTTTTTGTTTCTTGGAGAGCCTTAAGTGAATGCTAAGACTATAAACATTTACCGAAGTTGGTAGTTCAGCAAATCTGCCCATATAGATCTCTGTTAAAAGCATCTCCCTTGAACTAAAACACTGAATGGAATCATATTTATCCTTGAATTTTAGCACTAACTACTGATTTCTGCATTAACTTGGCTTATAAGCAGTAAACATGTGCAAAGCACATTAGAGCAAAGAAGGGACTTCTGGTTTTTACGAGCACGTGAAGCAGTCATTTTAGTGAAACATTTAAGCATCAGTGACATCTTTCAGGTGAAATGGCTGAGTTTGAGAATACTTTCTTTTCCCATATCGTCAATGGAAGATGGACACACTGCTTTAGTTAAGAAGAGCTAAGGCTATGCAGTCTAATGTAGTATCATCGTATACATGTGGAATAGATTGGAATATTCATCTGATATTGGTTATGTAAAAGAATTTGGGATTGTAAGTATTACCCTCCTAAAATCTGTGCTTGAAAAACGGCGATTATCAGAATGAGTGCAATAGCTCTTTACCTGTGATCCCAAGCTGCAAGGAAATAGGTTGATCAGATTCAGTGATATTACAAGCTAAGGAGCTGGCAGCTGCGATAATCATCCTCACAATGCCCTTTAAAGATTAGGCTGGGAATGGCAGCAACAGTAAAATGAAAGCCTGGCAAAATTAAAATTGATGACCACATTACATGTTACACTGAAGCCCAAATATTATACTCAATGAAAGGAACCGTGCAATTCAAATACGAAAGCTACACTTTTTGCTGATTCTGATTATATCTCTTTTTACCATCATCTGTTTCTATTCCACCACCTTAACTCATTCTAGCAGAGAAAGAACTAATTTTTTTTTTTTTTTATTTTTAGGACTTAGGAAGCTTTGAAAATTGTAATATTTAATACAGAATAAAATAACAAATTCTACCACCAGTTATCAAGAGGTCTCAAAACCCCTGGGCATGAGCTATTGTGAAGGTTAGCAGAATATATGGAGAAAATATGTTTTCTGCTCCAAGACCTTAATATGGGACTTTTGGTTTTGATATGCTAAATGCTGAGGCAGGTGCTGACAGGTTTGGAGCACATGAGAAGTGAACTGTTTACTCAAGGATGAGAACACAAACCTTATTTATACCATCAGCACAAAGAACCATATTTTTCCAGTTCTGAATTAATTAAGTCAATGGTGATATTTTGAGACCATCTACCTCTACTTGGGAGCTCTGTAGCATAGTGCCTAAGGCACTTGACTGCTAACTAGAAGGCTGGTGGTTCAAACCCACCAGCCACTCCTC
>NW_006921688.1:895687-910268 GCF_000298275.1 Orycteropus afer afer | reverse complement strand
TTACAGGAGCAGATCACCAGGTCTTTTTTCTGTGGAGCCACTGGGTGAGTCGAAGGAAAATGGAACCCCAATACATAATAAGGTTCATGCTACAATAAAATGCCCTGCTCCAGAGACTGGTCTATGGAAACGTATGACATTCTCTGTGCTATTTATTAAGACTTCCTGTAGAATAGGAGTTCATGCTCTAAACCTCCTCTCAACATGCTCCCCCGCCCCAAACAGACATGCTTATTTTCATTATCTGTTTTCTCTTCTATTCCTTGTTATTCTCTTCATTCTGGGATTTTTAAAATTTATCAAATATTGCCTCTTCTCTCTAGTTTCCTCAACCTCGCCTCCCACTCGTATACCCATAGTAGTAACTCATATTATCGCAGAATAATCTTATATTTCTCCCTGGAACGTCCTTTCTAGCTCTTCTGCCTGACAACCTCATCTTTCAAGGTTTAGCTCAAATGCCCTCTCCTTTGTGCAATCTTGTTTGATTAGTTCATGGAAGAGATGGCCATCTTTACTCTCTACTATTTTATTTATTTTTGTACACACCTCTGTTATGGTACTTAACCATAATTTGTTAAAATTCCCTGTTTATATGTCTGTTTCTCCAACTAGGTCATATGCTGTTTGAGAGGAGGGATCTTCTCACCAGGCACTTGGTACAGTATATGATATATTTTTTAAAAAGTTGCTGTTGAGGTCATTCTGACTCATGATGACTCCATGTGTCTTAGAATAGAACTGCATTCTGCAGAGCGTAACACATAATAGGTTCTTAATAAATATGAAATATTTACTGACTAAACTTTAAATATTTACTGAATAAATGAATGAATGAATATAAGGATTGATTAAATAACATCTCTCAAGCTGCTCTGATTAATCAAATTAGATGAACTCCCTGAGAATTAGGGATAATTGTGAGAAATTGAGATCAGATTTTTCAAATATGCTGTCTGCTTAGGAAAAAAATGGAGGAATAAAGGAAGCAAATCAATACTTAAGAGGAGGCAGAAGGCTAAAACTTCTTGATGTTCAAATTCATATCAACCTAAGCCAGACAAAAACATTTAAAATTAAAGAGTAAAAGGGGCCTTAGAAGACATTTAGCTGAACTTCCCAGCAAAAACATAATAAATTAACTTTGCTAAGTCCATGGCTATTGGCAGGCAACCAAACTTGAAGCCTGCAAACTCCCAATCCTCTGCCTTTTTCTCTGTTCTCACTGCTGTGCAACTCCATTTTAGATGCTGATGCAGCCTGCGTGGACTGCAGATAATGTGTTTCTCTTCTGGGCTCTCACTGAATAATTTTCAGCAACTCCTCCAATGGCTGTCTATGGCCCTGCTGGGCTTACCCTTGAAAAATTGCCCAGTGCCTTTACCAATATCTGCTCAATCAATCAATCAACAAGTATTTATTGAGCACTTGCTGATGTGACCAGCTCAGGGCTAATCTGATAGAGTTGGCTGCTTTTAAACTCAATGTATCAATTAAATATCACTGCATGATTTGGACTTGGCCTATCTCAAAGGACAATATTTTTCAAGGCCACTGTGAACTCAGTAATGGGAAGCTCACCTGACAATTAATTTGCCACAGAACCATGCATTTTGGATGGATCCCCAATGAAAGCTTTAAGGCTGTCAGATAAAAAGTCATCTAGGGCCAAATTTCATTCTCAGCTGTTCAAAGGCTATTTCCATCTGGTCGTTACATTTTATGACTGAAACTGAACACCCAGAAAGCAATAGAATGAGAAAGACATTCTTTTCAATATGAAGTTTTTAGTGTTTCATTAACTGAGAATTGGAATCCAGAAGTATGGTGGGAATGAAAATGAATACTAAGGGTTTATAGCCATTTTGGTGGATGGTTTGACATCCAATACCCTCCTGTCTGTGACTCAGACATCAATTGAAATATATGGGAATGGACTAAATCTTTTGGAAAGGGGTTTTCCTGTCATTCATCCATTAGGCCTGAGGAGCTGCTACCAGTGGGGAAATGGTTGACTAGGAGGAGAAGTGAGGACAGAGGGGTGCCTTTATCACAAGCCTCAGATGACTCTAGAGTCTGAATAATAATTTTTTTAAAATTTTATTTTGGTAAAAATATGCACAACAAAACAAACACAATTCAACAGTTTCTACATATACAATTCAGTGAAATTGATGGGGAAAAAAACCCAAACTCACTGCCATCAAGTCCAATCTGACTCCCAATGACTCCCGTTGGGTTTCTGAGGCAGTAAATCTTTATGGAAGTAGATTGCCCAGTCTTCCTTCCAAGGAATGGCTGGCGGGTTTGAACTGCCAACCTTCTGGTTAGCAGTCAGATGCCTTAGGCATTATGCTACCAGAACACCTTAGTGAAATTGATCATATTCTTCAAATTGTTCAACCATTCTCACTGTCCTTTCCGAATTGTTCCACCACCATTAACATAAACTCGCTGCCCCCTAAACTTCTCATCTTACCTTTCAAGCGACTCTTGTCAATTTCATCCCGTGTAGATAACCCAAGGAGGGGTAGCTAATTGGGTCCGACTGGACGGCACATAACAACAATAACAACAGATAATTCTTTAAAAGGGAACCATGCTCAAGGCAGACACTCTTTACTAATTAAGCTAAATTATTGTTTGATTTAAAGATGACTTCAGGGGACAGTTTCAATTTAAGGTTTAAAGATGATCTCAGGACAATAATTTCAGGATTGTTCATCCTCAATGGCCCCAGAAAATCTAAATTCCATGAATATTTTCAATACTGTTCCACATTTTTATCCCTTTTGATTAAGTTTCTACTATGGAACCTTGATCAAAATGTTCAAGTCTGAACAATTCTTGAGATCACTCTGGTGTTTGGTTCAAGATAGGCTTTCAAATATGTGTATGAGTCTTTCCTTTCTTTTCAGTGGGTAACATTAAAGAATGAAATTGATGTGGCATAATGTGCTAGATAAAATATAAAACATCCAGTTACATTTAAATTTCAGGTAAACAACAAGTAATAACTTTAGTATAACTACGTATAAAATATTACGTGGGACATTAGTTGTTAGTTGCCGTCAAGTTGGCTTTGACTCATGGCGACCTTACGTATGACAAAAGAAATGTCTTGTCCTGCATCATCTTTGTGATCTTTGATATATTTGAGCCATGTTGTTATTGGTGAGTGTCATCAAGTAAATTCTGACTCATAATGACCCCGTTTCATGGAGTAGAATTGCCCCACAGGGTTTTCTTGGCTTTTTAGGGAAACAGCCATGTCTTTCTCCCATGGAGTGGCTGGGTGGCTTTAAAGTCATTTCCGTTAGCAGCCAAGAGCTTAACTATTAAGCTATCAGGGCTCCTTTGTTTGAGCCATATTTATATTAAAATAAAAATCTATGTGCACTGAAAATTCAAATTCATCTAGACATCCTGCATTTTATTTGCTAAATCCAGAAACTCTAAATGAAGACCTTCTGTCTGTGGGTTACATTAGGGCCAAAAAGGAGATTGGGGTATTATTTTCCTGTGGATTCCATCTGGCATACCTCTGTGAATTAGCCACATCTCAGCTGATAGTAGGATTTAGCAAGATCAGGGAGGTTAATACTTAGATGGAAAATTGCTTGGGAATAAGCTTTAGAGACAGTATTTAAAAAACAAAACAAAATCATTGCCACTGAGTTGATTACAACCTGTATCAACACTATAGGACAGAATAGAACTACCTCACAGGATTTCCAAAGCTATAAATTTTTATGGCAGCAGACTGCCTCATCTTTCTCCTGTGGAGCCGCTGGTGAGTTCAAACTGCCGGATCCTTTGGTTAGCAGCCCAGTTCATTAACCATTATATCACCAGCGCTCCATCATACTAGTATTGCTTGCTGGTTAAAAATATGATTTTGAAGTCACGTGGCATAAGTTTAAATGCTGATCTGCCAGTGCCAGTTACGTGACTTTAGAAAGTCACTTAACTTTTCATTACCTTAGTTTCTTCATCTGTGAAAAGGGGATTGTAGTAGTTATGTTTGTGTGTCAGCTTGGCTGGGCCTGGTTGAGTGGCTGGGCAGCTGGTGGTAGTTATTCCCAATGATGAGACTGGCAGTCAACTCCAAGGTGGGATCTACCACAAGCAGCTGAGTAGCTGCCTTTGGGATGTGGTCTGCTTCCTATATATAAGGAGAAGCTTTGAGAATGGTCTCTAGCCTATGGCACGCTTGGACCCTGCATGTAGCCATGCCATTGCTCAGCAGTCTGCTATGCTCTGCCAACCTTGGGACTTACAATGGATTTAAGTTAATGGCCTGCCATGTGGTTTGGTAACATCGGGACTGTGCCTTTTTACTTGTCTACCTTGGGGCTTCTCAGCCTCAGCAGCCAGTAGCTCTCTGAGTGAAGAAATGCCTCTAGCTCCAGTGGGCTGGGAGCGGGAGGCAGAGCTGGACCCCAAGGTTGAGGGGCTTTCACCCAGCCCCTAGAGCCTGGCACATTGAACTTAGACTTAAAGCCTCCAAATTGTAAGAATAAGCTCCTGTTTGTTAAGGCTATCCCATTTGAAGTATATTTCTTATCAGAGTGGCACTAGGTAACCAGAACAGGGATGAGTATCTACCTTAAATTGTTGTAAAAATTAAATGGACTAATCGACATAAAGTGTTTGGCTCCTCATAAATACTCTATAAATATTGTTGTTCATTATTGTTGTTAGTTTCCATGAAGCCATCAGCTTCAACTCATAGAGGCCTTGTACACAACAGAAGGAAACCCTGCCCAGCCCGGTGCCATCCTCACAACTGTTACCATGTTGGAGCCCATTGTTGGAGAGCTACTGTGTCAATCTGTCTCATTAAGGGTCTCCCTCTTTTTGTGTTGATCTTTTTGACCAAGCATAATGCATTCTCCAGCCATCGGTCCTTCCTATGATATGTCCAAAGTAAATGGGACAAAGTCTTGCCATCCTCACTTCTAGGAACATCTGACTGTACTTCCTCTGAGACACATGTGTTTGTTCTCCTGGCACTTCACAGCACATTCAGTATTCTTCACCAGCACAATGATTTAAATACATGAATTCTTCCTCACACTCCCTTTTTCATTATCCAGCTTTTGCATGCACGTAAAGCAATTGAAGATACCATGGCTTGGGTTATAAAAGCCAATATATATAAATTTATGGGTATATAGCTTTTGGTTGTTGAGTTGGCCCCAACTCATGGCAACCCCATGAAAAATAGGATCAAAGCATGATGATCTATAGGGTTTTTATTGGCAGATTTTTCAGAAGCAGATGGCCAGAACCTTCTTCCTAGTCTCTTTTTGTCTGAGAGCTCCATTGAACCTGTTCATCATCATAGCAACACACAGCCTCTAATAACAAATGAATGGTGAAGGTGCTGAGGTGCGCTGGCCGAGATTGAACCTGAGTCTCCAGCATAAAAGGAAAGAATTTTACCACTGTACTACCATTGCCCCTCTGCATATATATTTATTTGTTTTAAAACTTAACCTTGGATTGCTTACAGGCAACATTAAAGCCGTATTAAGTATTTTGAATTAATTCAGTGCATAAAGGGGCTTAATTTAATTACATATTCATGAACATCTATTTATTTAATCAAGTGATGTTATGCATTTTTTAATTGCATGACCCCATACATAGAACTATTGGAGTTGCTATGTCATTCATGTTTTCCCAAATTCTATAGTAATATCACACCAGAGGATGAGAATGTTCCATGACAAAGATCCAGGGAAAAGTGTGAACTTTTAGAACCATTTAAAACATAAATAAAGAACTCATAGGCATGAAGGACTTCCATGAAGTCCACACACTGTTATAAATTGCTTAATATGGCTCTTTTAGACAACATCCTTTATTTTGTGATATATTGTAAATCTTAGTCTCTGTGCCTGTTTGGAGCTCTGATAGTGTAGTGCCTAAGGCACTTGACTGCTAACCAGAAGACTGGTGGTTCAAACCCACCAGCCACTCCTTGGAAGGAAGGTTGGGCAATCTACTTCCATAGAGATACTGCCTTGGAAACCCAAGGAGGGGTCCTTATGAGTCGGATCTGACTCAATGGTACCTAACAACAACAACAACATGCCTGTTTAGGGTGGGATGCATCTTGAGTCCTGCCTTGCTGGAGGGTGTAACTCAAGTTACCACCACTTTTGTGATGTATTGTAAATCCTATTCTCTATGTCTATTTAAGGTGGGATGTATCTTAAGTCCCACCTTGTTGGAGGTTGTCACTCAAGTCAGCACCCTTAACTCTGGTGGTATAGTGCCTAAGGCATTGACTGCTAACCAGAAGGCTAGCAGTTCAAACCAAGCAGCCACTCCTCAGAAGGAAGATTGGGCAATCTACTTCCCTAGAGATACTGCCTTGGAAACCCAAGAAGGAGTCGTTATGAGTCAGATCTAACTCGATGGCAATGCGTATATATAGGAATGTTCTGAGAAAGTTCACTCTCTTGCTCTAGTTCTGTTTGGTTCATCATCATCTCGCCCCTGGACTTGAGACAGCAGCCACCATCTTACTTGCTGATTTGGTTTACCAAATGTGAGTTGGGAAATCCTCCAGCCCTACCTGCAGACCTGGGACTTGCCAGCCTGCCAGCCTTCCAGCCTCCACCACCACCAAATGAGCCATATTCTCAGGAGTTTGTGAGTTCTGTGAGAGGTTACAGCACACTACGGAACCCTAAGATGGAAGGGAGATTTCTGAGGGCAGGAGGAGGAGTTTATACCCGAGATGATGGAGTGGCATGGGAGTTTGGAAAAGTTGTACATTTGGGACATCTTTAACCTCTACCTCATAGGGACCAGGCTTGTGCTGATCTTTCTAAGAGAAATTATTCAAGCAGTCCAGATCAAGTTTACATTTGATTCAGTGATCTTGAAATTACCAAGAAAATATGCAATGACTATATATCAGTGGGGGATCAGAAAAAAGAAAGCATGAGGCAGTGTGTTCATGAGCTTTTAATAGGGGACAAAGGCTAAAAACCAGCTGAGTAAGAAAATGCATAACACATTAGCCAATGTCTGTTGTTCTTGTTAGGTGCCATTGAGTCAGTTCTGACTCATACTGACCTTACATTCAACAGAATGAAATATAACCCGTCCTGCACCATTCTCACAATCTTTGCTATGTTTGAGCCCTTTGTTCCCACCACCATGTCAATCCTTCTCACTGAGAGTCTTCCTCTACTTTATCAAGCATGATATCCTTCTCCAGGGACTGGTCCCTTCTGACAGCATGACAAAATACAAGAGATGATGTCTGACCATTCTCACTTCCAAGGAACATTTCAGCTGCACTTCTTCCAAGACAAATTTGTTCATTCTTCTGGTAGTCCATAATACATTTGATGCTCTTTGCCAACACAATTCAAATCCATGAATTCTTCTGTGGTCTTCCTTATTCATTGTCCAGCTCTCACATGTGTATGAGTCAATTGAAAATACCATGGCTTGGGTCAGGAGCACCTTAGTGTTCATATGACATCTTTGCTCTTAAACAATTTAAAGAGGTCTTTTGGAGCAGATTTTCCCAATGCAATATGTGATTTGATTTCTTGACCACTGCTTCCATGGGCATTGATTGTAGATCCAAATAAAATGAAATCTTTGACAATTTTAGAGTTTTCTCCAGTTATCATGATATTACTTATTGATCCTTTTGTGAGGATTTTTGTATTCTTTATGTCGAGATGTAATCCATACTGAAGGCTGTAGTCTTTTAACCTCATCAGTAAGTGCTTTAAGTCTTCATCACTTTCAGTTATGACAAACTGACAGATGAGTGGTGGGTGAAGTCTGATTAAACATAATGTAATTCAATTGAGAAGAATAAATATAATTTGTAATTCTACCTTTGGTATATGAGAGAAGACTAATTGAACTCAATCTTTTAGTTTCTAATAAGTTAGAGGTAGTGACTTTTTTTTAGCTCCAAGTGAAACATAAATGAAAATGAAAATTTAATTTCATTAACATATAAATTGAATTATATCCAGTTATAGATAATTGCCATTTGAAATTGGGGAAAAAAATTATTTGAAAGGCTTTGGAAAAGCCTTCCAACTAAGGAGATGTAGTTAGAAGTAACAACCAATGACCACTGATGACTATATTTAGAGCCTTGGTCTGAAGCAGCTTTTATGGTCTTGGCCCTTGGGATTCTGTGTATGTAATATCCTAGAGGAACAGAACACAGATATTTTCAGCAATGACATTTGCAAAGGAATCATATGAAGGCCATGTTCAAGTCCTGAACACACAGAGAAATCCACAGTGAAGAGTCTGCTGAGATGGAACTAAGTTTCCTGATACTTCTATAAGAGTATACATGGGAATATGTAGAGAATGGGTACTCCTTAAGTACTTCCAGAGCACACTTTCGATGCTGAGCATCATGCTAATCTCCAAACAATAAGCATTGCTGGGATTGAGGAAACAGCCATTTGAAAATTGGTAAAGTATGAAGTATTGGTGGGTCAGTGGTAGAATTTTTGCTTTCTATGCAGATCTGAATTAATTCCAAGCCAATGCACCTTACACCAATGCACCTGAATAGGTTTCAGCTGAGCTTCCAGACTAAGACAGACTCAGAAGAAAGGCCTGGTGATCTACTTCTGAGAAGCAGCCAGTGAAAACACTGTGTCACAATGACAGGCTGCGTTTCATGCCATTGTGAACAGGGTAGCCATGAGTTGGGACCAATTCAATAGCAGCTAACAAAAAGATTGAGATCAATACCTGTGAAAACATACATAAATGCTGTACAAGGCTCATTGAAGGGTTGCCTGTTCACATGTCTGGGCAGATTCTCACTTTGTTCTGTACCTTATACTGGGCTTATGCAGCCCTCTATTTTCCATGGAATTAGTTTCAATGCTTCACCAAAGAGGTACCTTATTTGCTTCAATCCAGTTCTTCAAAAGAAAACAAAATAACTAGGATTTATAGGTAAGGTTTCTTTGGACCTTTGGGTAGGAAGATAGACCTAATTTTAGGTGTCAAGAGAGAAGGACAAACACTTAATGAAGTCCATGTATTATTTGGAATGAACTGAAAAAAAAAAAGGTCCATCCTGTACTTAAACTTGTACTTTGCTAAGTGTATGTGCAGAGAAGATGACAGAAATAAGAGGCAAATGTTGCAGAGCAGACAGCGAGGGATAAGAATGATGTGGGACAAGCCGAGGATCCGGAAGGAACTGAAGTCCGCATAGTCATCCTTAGGGAAAAACTACGGGCGATGGTCATCTGACCCAACTCATCTCATGTAATTTATTGCAAATAAGTATGTAAGGGAAGTTCTATCTTGTTTTCTTCTTTAGAATAATCTACATTGTTCCAAAGTTGCCAAAAGATCTTCTAATAATTACAAAATATTTTAAATACTTTGCCTTTTCAATAAAATACTTGTACCATTTTAATTAATGACATAAGTGGAACTCAATAGAAGTGGATTTTCATTTGTATTAATTTATAAACTTGCACTGTTAATGAAGTTTGGATTTGAAACTCAGCCTTTTTTCTTCCCATCTTTTTTTTTTTTTTTTTATTAACTCCAAAGTAACTTTCATGTCCCATAAATCTCCTGATTTATAGGTGAAGTCTGAAATAGATGCCCTGACAGATCTGCTTAGTTTCGTCTTGTAAGATGGGGACATTAGGGTCAGATATCTTAACGGACCGAGGAGTAAAAGGTAATTACAGAAGCTTGCTTAGCAACTGGTACCAAAGGTGAGTTAAACGTCACGTAATAGATATACAGTCTAAAGGGAAATTATGGCAATTTCCATCAAAGTCCCAACAGGAATTTTTTGTTTGTTTCTTTGGTTTTACTAAAGTGTCTTGGATCAGGAAGAAGGAGAGAGTGACTATAGACAAGACATTAAAAAAAAAAAAAAGTTAGGATTTGCACCATCAGATACCGAAGTATATTATACAACTATATTAATGAAGAATGTGACATTGACCAAAGAAGAGACAGACAATGGATAGAACAGAAAGCTTAGAAATAGACACTGGTGTTTATAAAATGTTAGAAGATAATAAATATGAGCTTCTAACCAATACGAAAATGATGAGTCATTATATCGGGACTAGGATAATTAATTAACCATTTGGAAAATAAAAATCTAAAACCTCATGCCATATGTTAAAAATAAAATTTAAATGAGAAAACAAAATACGAAAAGTGAGACAACATAAGCAAATGAGAATAATAATTGACTGGTTTTGGTGTGAACATTCTAAGTATAAATCCTTCTCCTCCTCCCAAAATAAAGAAAAATGAAAATAACCTCCCCTTAAAATGTCCATACAATAATATCCACTATATATAAAATAGAGACAAAGATGCCAAATTAATAAAATGTTAATGACATGTGGAAAAGCTTTAATACACAACGAGTGTTTATAACTTCATAAAAAAAACATAACTTTCCATGAAGGCTGGAAGTGGAGGGGCGCCAAGGTGCCCTGCTGCTCTGCTGGCAGGAAGCCTGGCTGACGAGGGCTATTGGTCAGGGTGGGGAGAGACATGGTAGGGTGGGCAGCTCTCCTCCGCTCAATCCAGACACCTCCTAGAAGGTCCCCACACCTCTTATAAGCAGCAGGGAGAAGCAGGGCAGCTGCAGGGGAAGGGAAATTTAGGGGCATGGGGTATACACAAAAGAAGCCTTACCAGAGTTGTTGCTAACCAATTCAATTTTTGAGCTCAATTGCCGAACAAAACAGTTAGGCAGTTTAAACCCACCAGTCACTATGCAAGAGAAAGACATGGCAGTCTGTTTACTGGAAGATTGTTGTTGTTGTTGTTATGTGCCGTGGAGTGGGACCCATCATAGCGACCTCTCCTTGGGTTTCTGAGGCGGTGTCACTACGGAAGTAGATTGCCCCAACCTTCCTTCTGAGGAGTGGCTGGTGGGTTTGAACCACCAGCCTTCTGGTTGGAAATCCTGTGGAACTGTTCTACTCTGTCCTCTATCTTTGCTGTTAGTTGGAATTGACTCAATGGCAAGAGATTTGGTTTTGGGTGAATACAAAGTCTTTTCATAACAGCTAGCCTCAGCAGAGGGACCTGACACTGCAGAATTTTTACTAGTTGCCACTGAGTCAATTCCAACTCATGGTGACCTCATGTGTTTCACAGTAGAACTGTGCCCCATGGGGTTTTTAATAGCTGTGTCACTCTTTAGTGGCAAAGCCCCTCATCACTACAAGTGTCAAACAAGTCCACTCTATGCAGAACTCTTGCTCTGCCTCCCTCTCTAGTGCGCGTGGCACTTCTTTTATATTGTCTTCCTAAGTTATCGTACAATGTACATCTTATATTCCTAAGTCTTACATCGAGTTGTGGCTTTAGTGATCTTATAAAGAAGGAGTTTAAAACATTTAATGAATGCTGACTATTTAGCTGCATTTGAAAGATACTGCCCCCTGTTGCCATTGAGTCATTCCAACTCATAGTGACTCCAAAGGACAGAGTAGAACTGCCCCATAAAGTTTCTAAGGCTGTAATCTTTACTGAAGCAGATTGCTACATTTTTCTCCCAAGGAGTGGTTGGTGGGTTCAAACTGGCTGTCTCTAGGTTAACAGCTGAGTGCTTAACCATTGTGCCACCAGGGCTCCTTTGAAGGACATTGTTGTTGTTGTTATGTGCCGTCGAGTAGGACCCATAGAGACATTTAAACTAGGCACTAGGCAAAGGCATTGCCTTCGTGGTGTTTTAGTGAAAGGGGTACTGATTTTCCTATCAATTTTGGTTAAGTGTTTCTCTGTGGCCTGTGGTGGGAGGTGAAGTATGCGAGGGAGTTTCGTCTTAATCGAAGTGAGCCATGAAATGCAAGTTTTGAGATCTAGGGGCCTTTTCTAGAGTACTTTTGACAAGTCATGATGTCAGAAAAGAGTCCAACCACCCCTTGATGTTATAAGATAAATTTCCACACAATTTAAATATTTAAAAAAATAATCTCAATCCTCTGGAATTGTCTTTATCATTTTTCATAGGTAAAATCTCAAACAAGATCTGATGTAGACCTTGGCTAATTAATAATTCAAGCAATGGGATTTCAGAAACTCCTGATGTCCATATTTAAGATTTTATCACCTTTTTCTTATTTATTCTGTGGTGGTTGTTAAGAATATACATAGCAAAACAGACAGCAATCCAGCAGTTTCTACATGTACCATTGCTTTACCTTTTAAAATACAATCTTAGTAATAAGCATTGTTCATGGGATACTAGAGGACAATATGAACCTGTAGCTGTGCAGTGGTAGTCACTGATGCCAAATGAATCCTGCCCTTGGTAGTCTGTTTATGGCTATGCTATAATCTTAGACAGAACACAGAGACGCGGCTATTGTTGATTTAGTTATTAGACATAAGCGCAAAGGGTTGGGAGTTTCTAGGGCATTAGTCATTGACGATAATCTGCAGCCTGCTATGAACAATGCTGCCTGCTGTGCAAATATAGCAAGAGTGTCTTCATAAATAATGCCAGAAACACTAGCTGTGCCAAGGCAGATAGAATATTTCTGTGGCAAGTTAATGTGTTAGACCTCTGGGTTTGCTTAATAGTACAGGCTGATTTACCCTGGGTAAATGAAGAGAATTGCCTTAGGTCAATTCAGGTTGGGAGTCAGAGTAATCCTGCTCTCTCTCCCTGCCCCAGGCTTCACACAGATCCTCCTCATGATGATGCAATTTTCTGCATTCTCACTGAATTTTATCTTCTTACAATCTACAGTAGTGTTGTTTTTCTTCTTTTGATGATAGCAACAGAATGTGTTTTCTCTTCTTGTAATTATGTATCAGCAACAGAAATGGATTTTTAGCCTGTCCAGAGATGTCAGTGTTTGTATATTTTCAAGCTGTTTATAGACACAGATTTAGTGCTCTAAACCCATTGTTCAATTTATGCATAATAGTGGGCCTAACTCACACACTCAGGCCATAGCCCTGAAATGGAAAAGTGGAGGATACGATTACTGTTATGGATAGAATTGTGTTCCTCAAAAATATGTGTTGTAATTTCTAACTTCTATTCCTATGGTTAAGGAGCTCTGGTGGTGCAGTGCCTGAGGCATTTGACTGCTAACCAGAAGGTTGGTGGTTCAAACCCACCAGCTGCTCCACAATAGGAAGGTGGGCCAATCTACTTCCGTAGATTTACTGCCTCAGGAAATACACAGAGACCCAACAGGAGTTGCTATCAGTCATTATAGAGGCAGGATGAGTGTAGGGTAAGTCTTTTTTTTTTTTGAAATTGTGGTTTAGGTGAAAGTTTACAGAGCAAATTATTTTCCCAATTGATAATTAGTGCATAAACTATTCCATGCCATTGCATTCCCCACAATGTGTCAATACTCTCCCCATTTCTGTCCTGCTTTTCCCATTTCCTTTTGTCTGAATTTTATACTCCTTCTTGCCTTCTCATCTTTGCTTTTGGGCAAATGTTGTCCTTTTGATCTCCTATAATTGACTATTTTAAGGAACACTTCCCTCTCAGTTGTTACTATTTCTATCATGGGCCTACTGTTTAGTTGAAAAGTGGTCTCCAGGAGTGGTTTCAGTTCCAGGTCACAGGGTGTCTTAGGGTGTCTTAGTCTCAGGTGTTCCTTCAGTGTCTGTCAGAACAGTAAGTCTGGTTGTGGTAGTTCAGTTTGTGTGTCAACTTGGCTGGGCCTGGTTGAATGGCTGGGTAGCTGAATGTAGTATTCCCCATAACGAGACTGGTAACCAACTCCACGGTGGAATCTACTGTGAGCAGCTAAGTAGCTGCCTTAGGGAATGTGGTCTGCTTCCTGTATATAAGCAGAAGCCTTGGGGAATGGTCTCTAGCTTGTGGCACCATGTAGCCCTGTTGTTGTTCAGCAGCCTGCCATGCTCTGCCAATCCTGGGACTTACAATGGAGTTGAACTAATGGCCTGCCATGTGGTTTGGCAACATCAGGACTGTGCCATTTTGTTTGTAGACCTTGGGCTTGTTAACCTCAGCAGCCAGTAGCTGCCTGAGTGATGAGATGCCTCCCACTTCAGTGGGCCAGGAGCAAGAAGCAGAGCTGAAGCCCAAGGTCAAGGGGCTTTCACACAGCCCCTAGAGCTTGCCACTTTGAACTTGGCCTTAAAGCCTCCAAATTGTAAGACAATAAACTCCTTTTTGTTAAGGCCATCCCATTTTTTCCCAATCAGTGCCCTCGCTTTAACTTCAGATACCATTCTCAGTTGGTAATTTAATTGGAGTTGTAATTCAGCCACCCTCACAATTAGACTCTGGGTTTGGTTTTTTGGCTATATCAGCTTTGTTACCAGAAGAAATAAGGCTTTCTTTCAGAGCACAACTGGAAACATTGAGGTCTTTTATACGGCCCTTAAACTGTTACTCAGTAGCTCTGAGCTCAACTCACTCTTTCACCACTTTGTCTAGTGTAAGTAGGACGAACCAACCAGCTTCTTCTTTTTTTTTTTTTTTTTAATTAGGATTTGGGTGAAGATTTACAGAGTAAATTCACTTTTCATACAGCAGTTCACATATACTTTGTCTCATGTCATTGACCAA
>NW_006921688.1:892943-894832 GCF_000298275.1 Orycteropus afer afer | reverse complement strand
TAACCAGAAGGCTGGCGGTTCAAACCCACCAGCCACTCCTCGGAAGGAAGGTTGGGCAATCCTACTTCTGTAGTGATACTGCCTCGGAAACCCAAGGTGGGGTCGCTATGAGTCGGGGCCGACTCGACGGCACATAACAACAACAACAACAACAACAATTGTTTAGCTTGTTCACCTATCTATCCGTCCCTATACCCATATTTGCTTTCACTGACAACTCAGTACTGTATATGCAAAAGCCAACCAGCTTCTTTATACTCCTCATGCTGAAAAAATTGCAGAAAAGTATCAAATATGTGATCACCCAGAGCCTCACTTCTCAAATGTACTTGATTTATTTATTGGTGGTGCTATTTTTGCATATTAATGTTGCCACCTCATACCACGGATTAGCAGGGCCCTCTTTACTAACAGAGGCAGGGTCACCAGTGCCTTTACGATTAATCAAATTGGAGAACCAATTTAGGAAGCCCATCCTTATGATTTCGTCTCTCTAGAACCATTCCTGGTACCAGATTCTGTTTTGCTACCTAGTACCACTCTGACAAGAATATACCACAAATGGGATAGCCTTAATAAACAGGAGTTAATTCTCTTACAATGTGGAGGCTTATTTGAGTCCAAGTTCAAAATGCCAAGCTCTAGGGGCTGTGTGAAAGCCCCTTGACCTTGGGCTTCAGCTCTGCCTCTTGCTCCTGGCCCACTGAAGCTGGAAGTATCTCTTCACTCAGGCAGCCACTGGCTGCTGAGTCTAACAAGCCCAAGGTCTACTAATAAAATGGCACAGTCCTGATGTTGCCAAACCACATGGCAGGCCATTAGTTCAACTCCATTGTAAGTCCCAGGATTGGCAGAGCATGGCAGGCTGCTGAACAACAACACGGCTACATGCAGGGTCCAAGCATGCCACAAGCTAGAGACCATTCCCCAAGGCTTCTGCTTATATACATAAAGCAGACCATATTCCCTAAGGCAGCTACTCAGCTATTCACAGTAGATTCCACCATGGAGTTGGTTACCAGTCTCATCATGGGGAATACTACATCCAGCTACCCAGCCATTCAACCAGGCCCAGCCAAGTTGACACACAAACTGAACTACCACAATTTCACCCCTTGTCAACTTGGCATCTATACACATCTTCATTGGGTGGGATGTACAGATCTCTCTCATTGGGTGGCTCCAGTCCCCTAGTTCCTCTAAGTGGTGACCTCATACCCTTGGCCTGGCAGGCCCCATTTCTCTCCCTCTTGGGCATGGCAGCCCTGCTCCATCAGTCTGGGGCAGCAGCTATGGCTCATCCCACTGACTCACATGAACGAGCAGCTCTACACTCCAGAACCAAGTTGGTGAAGGCCTGGTTCTTTGAAACCTAGGGGGCTGTACTGGTTCCACCCCCAAAGGCCATGGTCCTACCCTTTCAGGCTGAGGCAGCTCTGCATCCAGTTTCTTGGTCTCCCTGCTTCTGCTGATTAATGATGAAGGCAACCTACTCCACTGGAAAACTTCCTGCCCAAAAAGCACTTGGCTTTCTTGCTCCGTGGGCTGGCCAACCTGCTATTCCATTTCATGCTGATCTCTTTACCAATTAATGCCCGAAGGCAACCCACTCCACCAGGAAGCCGCCTGCCCAATGGCACCTGGCTTTCTCCTCTGTGGGCTGGTAAGCCTGTTGCTGTTTAATGCCAGTCTCTGGGCTCTGCTACTGCCATCTCTCATGCTGGTCTCTTTGCCAGTAACTCTCTGCCAGTTTCTTGGCTCTGCTCCTGCCATCTCTCATACCATTTGCCAGTGTCTCTCTGCCAGGGTCTTGGGTCAAGGACACACTCCACTCCTGTTTCCACATTTTAAGTATCTGTCAGAGCAGCACCCCATTTTCTCAGTAAGAA
>NW_006921688.1:871260-892753 GCF_000298275.1 Orycteropus afer afer | reverse complement strand
TATACCAGCTGTTGACTTCAATGAATGATGAATCCAAGATCTCCAGCCTGAATGGTGGATTGTTCTCTCATGGACAGTTGTAGGCAGCACAATGGAATCCCGATTCATAGAAGAATGTCTCTTTTCCCAGGATGTCCATAAATATACAGGAAGCAGGTCACACCCCTAGGGAAACTCCCTTTCAATGGATTGGCTGCTCAAAACATATACCCATATCACAATTGCTTAAACCACACAGAATTGTGGTCCAGCCAAGTTGACACACAGCTCCACTATTACAGTCTGGTCTTTTGTAAATTTAGGTTTTTTTTTTCTCTCTATTTTTCTCTTGCTCTGTCCAGACCCTTGGTTGTAATCTCAGTCAATTGGTTGGTAGTGGTAGCCAGATACCATCTAGCTCTTCTTGTCTCTGGATTCTGTAGGCTGTGGATCATGTAGGCCATTAATCTGTTGGACTATTTGCTCCCTTGAGACTTGGGATTTCCTCACTGTCATTTTCTCCAGACAAGAAGGGACCAACAGTTAAACCTTGGATGGCTGATTAGAAGCTGTTAAGACCCCAGGCTCTACTCACCAAAGTATGGTGCAGAGCATCATCTTTATGAACTATATTGTGCCATTTGACATAGATGTCTCCCCAGTCTATGGAACTTTGCCTCTGAGCCTAGCAAAGTGTTTGGTTCTATCTGAGAAGTTTCCATGACTGTGGCCCTTGTATGCTCTATTGTCTATATTAATACACATGCAGCATCTACAATTTTAAATGTAGAAATATCTACAATCAAGCCTATATCTGAAGGTGGGTATACTCTCTTATACCCTTTCATACCTCTTTAGCACACTTATCTGTTTATGTGTCTACTCATAAATTATTATTTGTTAATACTACTGTGGTAGGATTGTCTGTGTTATGGTAATTTCCACAGTTGTTCTTCATTCTTGTGTTCTTCCCAGTATCTTCCTGTGCTTTTGGTTAGTAATTTTCACTCCCTCTCCCTCTCCCTAGGAGCTCTGGTGGCAGAATGCCTAAGGCATTGGACTGCTAATCAGAAGGCTGGTGGTTCAAACCCACCAACCACTCCTTGGAAGGAAGATTGGACGATCTTCTTCCATAGTGATACTGCCTCAGAAGCCCAAGGAGGGGTCACTGTGAGTCAGATCCGACTCAACGGCAGTGAGGTTTTTTTGTTAATTTATCCCTTATGGTCAATGATTTTTTTTTAAGTTTTCATATGTGTAAAACCTTTGTTTTTTACATAATAGTGGTCTTATGCAATATTTGTCCTTTTGTGATTAATTTATTTCACTCAGCATAACCTCCAGATTCCTCCATGTTGTGAGATGTTTCTTTAGATTTGTTATCCTTTATTGTTGCATAGTATTCCATTATGTGTATGTACCACAGTTTATTCATTCCTTAATGAGTACTTAGATCATTTCTATCTTTTTGCTGTTGTGGATAATGCTGCAAGGAACATGGGTGTGCAGAGTGTATTTGTGTCATGGCTCTTATTTCTTTAGGGTATATTCCTAGCAGTGGGGTTGCTGGATCAGATGGTATTTCTATATGTAGGTTTTAAAAGGAAACATCATACTATTTTCTATAGCAGTTATACCATTCTACATTCCCACCAGCAGTGTATAAGTGTTCCTATCTCCCTACAATATCATCAACATTTTTTATTTTTTTATCATTATTAAAATTAATGCCATTATTGTTGGGGAGAGATGGTTTTGATTTGCAGCTCTTGGACCTCTGGTGGTATAGTGCCTAAGGCATTTGACTGCTAACCCAAAGGCTGGCAGTTCAAACCCACCAGCCACCCCTGAGAAGGAAGATTGTGCAATCTACTTCCATAGAGAAACTTCCTTGGAAACCCAAGGAGAGGTCATTATGACTTTAATCGCCCAAAGGGAGTGGGGGTTTTTTTTTTTTTTTTTTTTTTTTAATGGCTAATGATTGTGAGGGAGCTCTGGTGGCATAGTGCCTAAGGCATTTGACTGCTAACTAGAAGGCTGGTGGTTCAAACCCACCAGCCACTCCTCGGAAGGAAGATGGGGCAATCTACTTCCGTAGTGATACTGCCTCAGAAACCCAAGGAGGGGTCACTATGAGTCGGGTCTAACTCGACGGTACATAACACCAACAACAACAATGATTGTGAACATTTCTTTAAGTGTTTGTAAACTATCTAAAGGTTTTTTCATAACCTTTGCCCTTTCTTAAAATGTATTGTTTGCCTTTTTGTTGTTTAAGTGTTGAAGTTTTCTAGAAATTTTGTCAGACATATATGATAGTCAAAAATTTTTTCCCTATTGGTATGTTCTTTTTTCACTCTTTTGCACAAGTCTTTTGATAGCATAAGTATTTAATTTTAGGGATCCCATTTATTTAGGTCATCTTCTGCTGTTTGTGCATTTTTAATTATGTTTGGTATTCTATTTATACAGCTACTAGGACCCTTGGTGTTGTCTTCCATGGTCTTTATAGTTTTAGGTTTTATATTTAGGTCTTTCATCCATTTTGAGTTAGTTCTTGTATATGCTGTGAGCTATGTGTCTTATTTCATGTTTCTACAAATAGACATCCAGTTATGCCAGCACCATTTGTTAAGAGATTATCTCTTCCCCATGTAATGGACTTTGGCCCTTTGTCAAGATCAGTTTTTTATAGAAGGGTAGATTTATGTCAATCCTGTTCCATTCGTCTATGTGTCTGTCATAGTACCAGTTTCAGACTATTTTGACTAGTGTGTCTGTATAGAGATCAAGTAGTTTGAGTCCTACTTTATTCTTTTTCTTCTTTAATGCTTTATTTGTCCAAGGCCTCTTTCCTTTCCATGTAAAATCAGTGATTAGTTTTTCCATAATATTAAAGAATGCTGTTGGAATTTGGATCAGGATTGCATTATATCTATAAATTGTTTTGGGTAGTATTGACATTTTCATAATGTTAAGTCTTTCTGTCCATGATCATTGTTTGTTTTTCCATTTATGTAGGTCTGTTTTGGTTTCTTGCAGTGCCATTTTGTAGTTTTCTTTGTATAAGTCTTTCTTATACCTGGTTAGATTTATTCCTAAGTCTTTTAAATTTTGGAAGGCTACTTTAAATGGTGGGGGATGACAGCTGTGGGATCCAGGTAAGGGGAGGGAGACAGATCCCCTCCCCAAGAGGCAGGAAGCATGGAAAAGCCAGGAACAACAGAGCTGTGGGATCCAGGTAAGGGGAGGACAGAGAAGTTTCGAACAGCTAAGAGAGACAAATTTGTCAGTTTTTTGTACTGTGGTGGCTTGTGTGTTGCTGTAAGGCTTCAGGCTGTGCCACTGGTGTTACTAACACCAGCAGGGTTGCACATGGTGCACAGGTTTCAAACTAACTTCAACTTAGTCTGCAGCTTACAGACTAAGACAGACTAGGAAGAAGGAAGAGGCCATCTACTTCTCAAATAGTTGGCCAGGGAAAACCTTATGAATAACAGAGAAACACTGTCTGATACATCATTATGTAACTTTGTGAATAGCTAGGAAACACTGTCTGATCCAGTGCAGGAGGAGGAGCCCCTTAGGTTGGAAGGCACTCAAAATATGGCTGGAAAAGTGCTGCCTAATTAGAGTAGAACTAATCTTAATGACATGGATAGAGTAAAGTTTTTGGGACCTCCATTTGCTGATGTGGCATGACTCAATTTGATGAGAAACAGCTGCAAACATCCAATAATAATTACAACATGGAATGTAGGAAATATGAATCTAGGAAAATTGGAAGTTGTCAAAAATGAAATGGAAACATAAAGATTGATATCCTAAGCATTAGTGAACTGAAAGGGATTGATTTTGGGCATTTTGAATCAGACAACCATATGATCTACTATGCTGAGAATGACAATTTGAAGAGGAATGATGTGACATTCATCATCACAAAAGATGTTTCAAGATCTTTCCTGAAGTATAATGCTGTCAGTGATAGGATAATATCCATACACGTACAAGGAAGACTAGTTAATATGACTATTATTCAAATTTATGTACCAAACACCAAAGCCAAATATGAGGAAATTGAAGATTTTTATCAACTTCTGCAGTCTGAAATTGACTGAATGTGCAATCAAGATGTATTAATTATCACTGGTGACTGGAATGCAAAAGTTAGAAATAAAGAAGCCTCACCGGTAGTTGGAAAATTTGGTCTTGGTGACAGAAATAACACTGGAGATCGCATGATAGAATTTTGCAAGACCAGCGATTTCTTCATTGCAAATGCCTTTTTCAACAACACAAATGGCAGCTATGCATGTGGACTTCACCAAATGAAGTACACAGGAATCAGATTGACTACATCTATGGCAAGAGACAATGGAAAAGCTCAATATCTTTAGCCAAAACCAGGCCAGGAGCTGATTGTGGAACAGCCCATCAATTGCTCATATGCAAATTCAACTTGAATGTAAGACAATTAAAACAAGTTTATGAGAGCCAAAATATGACCTTGAATATTGTTGTTGTTTGTTGTTATGTGCCATTGAGTCAGACCCAACTCATAGTGACCCCTCCCTGGGTTTCTGAGGTGGTATCACTACAGAAGTAGACTGGCCAACCTTCTTTCTGAGGAGGAGCTGGTGGGTTTGAACTGCCAGCCTTCTGGTTAGTAGTCAAGTGCTGTTGAATTCATTGGCTAGAATTTTGTTGAAAATTTTTGTGTCTATCTTCACTGGGGTAAAGGGTCTATGATTTTCATTTTTGTGGGTCTTTGCTTGGTTTGGTATCAGGTTTGTGCTGGCTTCATGGAATGAGTTCATAAGTATTTTTCCTTATTTATGTTCTGAAATAGTTTGAGTAGTATTGATGCTAGTTCTTCTCTGAATGTTTGGAATTCTCTAGTGAAGTCATCCAGGACAGGCCTTTTTTTAACTAGGAGATTTTATTATTATTATTACCACTTCAATCTCTTTTTTTGTTATGAGTCTGTTCATTTTTTTCCAGTTCAGTTTGGGTTAGTTTGGGTAGGTAGTGTGTTTCTAGAGATTTGTTCATTTCCTCTAGTTTTCACATTTCTTACAGCACAATTTTTTCATAGTATTCTATTATGATCCTTTTCATTTCAGCTGATTCTGTTGTAATCCATCTTGTTTTTAACTTAGGTTATTTGCTTGTTTTGCTTTTCTTTTGTTAATTTGGTCAGTGGTTTGTTGACTTTGTCGATCTTTTCTAAGAATCAACTCCTGGCCTTCTTTCTATTGTTTTTCTGTTCTCTGTTTCATTATTTATTTCTACTCTAATCTTTATTATTTTTTTTTTCTTCTGGTAGCTATGGGCTACTTATGCTGCTCTCTTACTATTTGTTCATATTGTAGGGTTAATGTTTTGATTTTGGCTCTTTCACCTTTTTTTGGTGTATGCGTTTATGCTACAAATATTACTCTGAGCACTGCTTTTGCTATGTCCTAAAAGTTTTGGTATATTATGTTTTCATTCATGTTTGCTTCTAGGAATTTTAAAATTTTATCTTTGACTTCTTTTGTTACCCAGTGGTTTTTAAGCAAAGTGTCATTCAGTTTTCATGTATTTGATTTCTTCTTTGCTTTTCCTGTTATTGACTTTCACTTTTATAGCATTATGATCAGAGAAAATGGTTTGCATTATTTCAATGAGCACCACTTGTGTACATCTTTATCGAGTTTTCTTCAATATTGTTCCTTCTTTTCTTTTCTTCTCCATTTAAATGAAGCGTAATCTTTTTCTACCACCTATACGTATATATAGGAGCTCTGGTAGCATAGTGCCTAAGGCACTTGACTGCTAACCAGAAGGCTGGCAGTTCAAACCCCACCAGCCACTCCTCAGAAGGAAGGTTGGGCAAACTACTTCCCTAGTGATACTGCCTCGGCAACCCAAGGAGGGGTCGCTATGAGTCAGGGCTGACTCAACAGCCCACAACATCAACACACACACACACACACACATACACACACACACACCTATATACAGGAGTTCTGGTGGTGTAGTGCCTAAGGCATTTGACCATAAGAAGCCTGGTGATTCAAATCCATCAGCCACTCCTCAGAAGGAAGGTTGGGCAATCTACTTCCATAGTGATACTACCTTGGAAACCCAAGGAGAGGTTGCCATGAGTTGGATCCGACTCACCGGCAGTGAGTTTGGGTTTTTTTGGTTTGGTATTAAGGAACCAAGACCTATTGTGTAAGTAAGTTCTCATAAGTACTGGAACAAGATTCAAAAATAGTAAAGAAAGAACTTGTGAGAAGTAAGTATTCTCCTGTACTATTCTTTATGACCTTAAACTCATGAATGGCTTCTTCTAGATCAGTCATACTGTTTTATGAAATAAGCTTTTTCCAGTAACAACCTGCATAATCATTTAATCCTTTTCCTTCCATTTTCTGAAGAGAGAAAAGGACAGCACCTAAAATTGGGTGCAGGCAGTTGCTAGGCACCAAGCAGATATTCAGGAAAAGGCAACGAAACACAAGAAGATTCAAAAATAAACACAACCATTTTAATCTTTAACCACAAATCCAGTGATGTGGATCCAGTTATCTAATTGCTAGTATTCTCCAAACAGACTTTTAACAAAGGAAATGGGATCTTAATTTTGAACTTGCAATGTACTGTCAGTTGTGTATAAAACATAGTTATTTTCTTCAAAATATGTTTGGCAGGGTAACTAAAATTTACTTGTATGTTTTCAGGTTTGGTTACCGGAAGAATGGGCAGGTTTTTGTTTTGTTTTGTTTTTTAAAAGAATCAAATTTATGTCACTCAAACTTCAATAGCATTGGCTTGAAGTTTTCCCTAAAGAGATTCTTGTTATTTGAGTGAAAATGGAGCAAATAATTTACTCATTCTCTGATTCCTTATGTTCTTTCTGCCTTCATAAACAGCTTCATGTTCAGATTCCAACCTTCTGTACCTCTGAACTAGAAGCTTCAAACCCCAACCAACTGCATTCGCTTTCCACCAAATCATTCCCCTGTGTGCGTGGCTAATGTGTAAGAATGGTACACTCTTTCTCCTACACTCCGTGACAGCTTTAGTTATCTCTGTAGTACTTTGTGTTGGTTTTGTGTACTGAATGTTGTATCTGTAGTCACAAATGACAACAATAAATGAGGTAGATCTAATTCTAGCAGGAGGAGCAATAACCTGAGAATGTGTTACTTTGCAGAATTAGCAATATAGGCCAGTGATGCAAGCAGCGTCATAGCCTTGAAAGCCAGATCACTTGGGTGTGAATCTTGCTCTGCCATTTAGAAGCTGTGTGACCTGAGGTAAGTCACTTATCATGGCTGTTCCTATTTCTTCATCTGTAGGAGGGGAAAATAATAGTAAATTTGCCCATTGTTGTTAAGTATTAAGAGTTTATATTTGCAAGGCATGTAGAAAATGCCTAGCACTGTAAATACTCTATAAATGATTTGATAAATGAAGTAACATACAGAAGTATAAATGAGAACATTCTTTCATCAGTTCCATGTTTTTCTCCCATTTGCTTTAACTAAACAAGTAGGAAAAGAAGCTACTTATTTGTTTCCAAAAGTTAGTCTTAGGAATGAATGAATGCATGAATAATCAAACAACAAACAAACAAACAAAAATCAAAATAACTAACATTATTGTTATTTATAGCAAGCCAGTGCTCGATTTCCATGGTTTTGATATGCATGAATTTCAGTCCCCATGGTTTAGTTAACCAACAAGTCTTCCGGAAACATGGTTCAGATTTCAGTCACTCTGGTAAATTAACTGTGAATAATTACAGAAAGTACAAACTTGCTGCTAGCCCATCAGCCCACAAATCATATGTAAATAACAGATGTGCAACATGATCGGTGACAATCATGATGCTTCTTTTAAAATCTGTCACTGATTGGTTACCAAGCATCTATCATTCAGTTCACATACAGATAGCAAGGTGTGTAGTTGTGTTGCTTCTTGGACTCCCAGTGATAGACCCACATGACATTTTCCAAAAATTGATAATTGAAAGAATGAATTGGCCAGTGAAAATAGAAGTGCACCAAAGAAAAAGAAAGTGAAAGAGAATTTGAATTAACATCAGTGGAGCTATAGAAGAAATAGCTGACTGTGGGAATGTTGGCCTGGTACCCATTTGAGAGACTTTAGATAATGCAGCCAGACGGGCTTAGTGAAGGTGAACGTATCGACAAAGATGAGGGAAGTGGTGTAATGAAAAGGATATAGCTCTCAGAGAGGAAGTGCCTACTTCACTTAAAAGAACTCAGAGTTTAAGACACTGGAAGTACAAAGGAGAAAACATTGGAAGCTGATCAAAACTTAGAAACAAGTATGACAATTTTCCAAGGCCAAAGGATGTTCTCTCTGTTTTTTAAGTTATATAATGAGAAGGCAGCCAGCAGTGCTCAAACTACTCTTGTTGAAAGTAAGAAGAAATAATCTTAATCCTCAGTGGTTCTAGCATTTTAAATTATAATGAACTTAATAAATGGTGGGAGCTCTGATGGCATAGTACCTAAGGAACTTGACTGCTAACCAGAGGCTGGCAGTTCAAACCCACCAGCCACTCCTTGGAAGGAAGGTTGGGCAATCTACTTCCATAGTGATACCACCTTGGAAACCCATGGAGGAGTCGCTATGAGTTGGGTCTGACTCGATGGCAGTGAGTTTGATTTTTTGGGGGGGAGGTGGAAATAAATGGTAGTTTCATGATCTTTTCTTTCCATTCTTCTATACATTTATAGCCAACAGTAAGAGAATTTTTAAAGTTTTGACAAAAATTTTTAGCATTATGGAACAATCTTAATTTTTCTCTTTCATCATTAAGATCACTTTGTATGGTTTCAACTTACATAGTTGGTTTTATGGCCCTGCACTGCTGTGCAAAGGGAAAACTGTCTGTATTATTTTGGAGGCAATCCTAACCCAATAAGAGGAACAGGAAAGATCATCTGAGAAAAATGCTTGGGCTGGCTGGGAAAGAACTTTGAGAAAAATAAAAATTTTGTTCAAACAAATGGTACATAACTCTATCCTTGAGATAGTTTTGATCCCAAGTTTAATTGCCACTAAATAAGATCACAAAACTTCTCCTATTTAGATTACTCTGAAACAAAGATTCTATAAATAGATCAAAATACCTGAAGTCTGGAGTCTCATTTCCTGGCCCTGTATTTTCTGGGGAAAGGAATGAAGGAGACATTTCTTTTTCTATCAGCAGCTCAAGAGAATGTGTTATTGGACATAAATTATATGTTCAATATAGAACTTGAATTGTGTAAAATCCCACACTAAAGGGCACTGAATGTCACTGTTCATCAGAAATAACACAGAGAACATTATAGTCATTTTATCCAACTTTAGAAAGAACACAAAATTTAGGGTTTTGTAAGTAGGCATAAACATTATTTTGATATTTATAGATTCCTAAGTTTTCAGACTGAAAATAGACCTAAATAGGTTGGTCATCTTTTTCCCATTCATTTATAACATTTAAATATAATAAAATCTAATTGAAAATGTGTCACATTTTAATAATAGCTCATATGCTAACATTCCTTCTTAATTCAGGATCATGTAATATTATCTCTGCCTTGATAAAATTGAGCAAAAATTTAGTTTTTATCCTTTGGAAGTTATCTGCAAAATCCTAGGTAAAAGTTGCCTTAAAACCAAAAAAAAAAAAAAAAAAGAAAAAAAATCACTCACTGCCATCGAGTCGGTTCCAACCCATAGTAACTCCCTTTGTGTTTCCAAGGTGATAAATCTTTACAGAAGTGGATTGCCCTGTCTTTCTTCCATGGAGTGGCTGCTGGGTTTGAACCACCTTCCTTCTGGTTAGCAATCAAATGCCTTAAGCAGTATGCCTTCAGAGCTTCTTTAGTTATTAAAGTTGCCTTCCAAAAAAAAAAAAAAACAAACTCACTGTTGGATCCGCCCCACAGCGACCCTTCCTTGGCTTTCCAAGGGGATACCACTATAGAAGTAGATCACCCAATCTTCCTTCTGAGGAGTGGCTAGTGGATTTGAACCGCCAGCCTTCTGGTTAGCAGTCAAATTCCTTAGGCACTATGCCAGCAGAGCTCCCAAAGTTGCCTTAGGATAACTTTATTATGTGAAGATAAAGTCACTTTCAATAAACAAAACTTCTCACCATAATTCTTGTCTTACATTTAAAAAGAAAAAAAAAATTGTTTTACACATTGTGGTCTTTTGCATAGTCATATTGTTGTTGTTGTTATGTGCCGTCAAGTCGGACCCGACTCATAGTGACCCCTCCTTGGGTTTCTGAGGCAGTATAACTAAGGAAGTAGATTGCCCCATCTTCCGTCCGAGGAGTGGCTGGTGGGTTTGAACTGCCAGCCTTCTGGTTAGCAGTCAAGTGCCTTAGACACTATGCTACCAGAGCTCCTTTGCATAGTCATAGTGAGTCAATATTTGTTTTTTGGTGGCTGGGAAGGAAAAACCAACTCTGGAAATTTCCAATCTAAATCCCTCAGAATGGAGCCACTGCTTCTGTATCCTCCCTTAGGAGAGAGAAGGCGTCCCTAAAGATGTCAATGTTTAATGCATTGACTATTAACCAAAAGATTGGCAGTTTGAGTCCACCCAGAGGCACATTGGAGGGAAGGCCTAGTATTGAAAGCACTGTGGGTCACAGTTCTACTCTGATCCATAACAAAAAAACAAACTCACTGTCATCCAGTCTATTCGACTCGACTCGCAGCAACCCCTCCTTGGGTTTCTGAGGTGGTATCTCTGTGGAAGTAGATTGACCAACCTTCCTTCTGAGGAGTGGCTGGTGGCTTTGAACCAGAACCACCAGCCTTCTGGTTAGCAGTCAAGTGCCTTAGGCACTATTCTACCAGAGCTCTGACACATATGGGGTCACTATGAGTTGAGGTTGACTCGACAGCAACTGGTAGGAGAGAGAAAGAGATAGCAATAGAGTTATAAGAAGAAAATCTTCATGGTTATTACTCTTCAACTTGTAAATTGTAAAAAAACAAAAAATTAGAAGAAGAATCAGAAAGTATCAATATAATTTAAGATTTCATGTTACTGGTTATTGGCATTTTCTTTTTCTGACTCTTTTTCATTGAAAAAATTTAGAAATTAGTTCTAGTCACACTTTGGCTTCATGAGACTTGAATTCTTTATTTGCTGTTGTTGTTAAGTGCCATTGAGTCAGCTCTGACTCAGAGAGACCCTATGTACACCAGAACAAAACATGGCCTGGTCCTGTGCCAGCCTCAAAATCTTTGCTATAACCAAGCCCATCATTACAGCCATTGGGTCAATCCATCTAACTGAGGACCTTCCACTTCTTCCCTGACCCTCCACCTTACCAAGCATGACATCCTTCTCCAGAGGATGGTCCCTTCTGACAACATGACCAAAGTAGGTGAGATGAATTCTGGCCATTCTTGCTTCTAAGGAGTATTCTGGCTGCACTTCCTCCAGGACATATTTGTTCATTCTTTTGGTCAATTTCAATGAATTCTTTAGAGTTAATTAAAAATTACCAGAACAGTCTAAAACATACAAAAACATAGAATAAACTTATAATTGCAAATAGTTCACAATCATATGTCCATTTCTGCTCAGAAGAGAAATGCAGTGAAATATGTTTTGTTACCAATTTTATAGACAAAGTTCAAAAGGCAGATAAGTCCTGTTAGTGTGGTATGGGAAAACAGTCTCTCTCAATTGTTTGCTTTTGGAAGTGTAAATTGATAAAACATGTATAAAGATCAATTTGACAATATCTGTCAAAAATAACAGTGGTACCCCTTTGACAAATAATTCCACGTCTTGGACTCTATCTAACATCTTGAACCTGCAAAATGATGGATGTGCAAGGACATTCATGAAATATTTTTTACAGAATTGAAAACACCATGAAAAAAGATGTTAAAAATGAATTTCTACTGAAGGGCCATTAAAGTGAATTTCACATACTTAAACAGTCGTAAGACTGATCTCTATTGCAGGATTTTCAAAGGAAATGTTAAGAAAATGGTTTTATGGCTTAAATCTCTCATTCTGGGTCAAGGAAGGGTCAGAGACTAGAGAAAGGATTTATAAGGGCATTATTTCTGAGAGAGAGAAAGAGATGTATAATAACACTCCAAGTTGGGTACAGTGGACCACTCGGAGAGTTAGAAATGTGTGCCTTGAACTTGAGTGTATCACAAAATTGGTGCCTCACCATGCTAAAGAAAGCACAAATGGGAGTCTATTAAAGTCTCTGCATTGAGATCAGTCAGCATTCCTAGTTTGTCATAAGAAGTAATGTGTAAGTTTTTCTCATGGACAGATATGGCCCGCTGAATAACAGGTGTAGTAGGCAGAATAATGACCTTCCAGAGATGCCCATATCTCAATCTCCATCACTTGTATATAGTCTGGGCTATACTGCAAAGGAGAATTTAGGTTTCAGATGCAATTAAGGTTAGCAATCATCTCACCTTGAGATAGGGGAACTATACTGGATTACCTATACAGGCTCAAGGAGCTCTGGTAGCATAGTGCCTAACGCATTTGATTGCTAACCAGAAGGTTGGCGGTTCAAACCCACCAGCCACTCCTCAGAAGGAAGATGGGGCAATCTACTTCCATAGTGATACCATCTCAAAAACCCAAGGAGGGGTCGCTATGAGTCGGGTCTGACTCGACAGCACATAACAACAACATATATGTTCAAGATAATCACAAATCCCTCATACGTGAAGGAGAAAGGAATTGAAAGTCATTTTCAGAGTGATGCAGCATGAGAAATATTCAACCAGCCATTGTTGGCTTTGAAAATAAAATAGGGCCATGACTTAAAGAATTCAAGTATCTTTAGAAGCTGGAAAATGCAAGGTAAGATTCTCCCTAGACCCTCTAAAGGAATACAGCCCTGCTGACACCTTGACTGTAGCCCAGTGAAACTTTATCAGACCCTGATTGCCAGAAATATAAGGTAATTTTGAGTTGTTTTAAGTCACCAAGTTTGTGGTTACAACTCCACTAACCCCCAGCACCACCGAGTTGACTCCAACTCATACTAACTCTGTAGGATGGAGTAGAACTTAACCATAGGGTTTCCAAGGCTGGAATCTTTACAGAAGCAGACTGCCTCATCTTTCTCCTTGAAGCAGCAGGTAGGTTTGAACTGTCAACCTTTTGGTTAGTCACTGAATGACTTAACTGCGGTACCACCAGAGTTCCTTAAATTCCTACAGCAGTAGGAATTTAATACGGTGGATCTGCAAGGACCCTGGATCTTGTCCAATATGGCCATCTAGAGGTGTGCAGGGAACCTAGCAGTGCTGAACTTGAACAAGCACAGAGTCAGAAGCTGTTACTCAGAAGTAATCTGTCAAGGAAGTGCTAGAGACACATTCTGCAACTGGTCCTCCAAGGAACTCAGAAAAGCATCCATCAAAACAAGGAGTCAGTTTTATACTTCGGCAGGACCCAGAGAGCAAGAAGCAGCACCTCCCAACCCTAGGGGAAAACAGCAGCTAGAGAAGCACACTGTAATCTCTGCCTGAACACAGGCAGGCAGCCACCAAAAGCATACCTTAGGGCAGAGACCTAACATTTGAATGGAGGCCAAAAAATGTAAATAAAACTTTAGACTGGTGATTCTAAGTTCTATATTGAGAGTTATGTGTTCCAAAGACTATAAATATGTGTGTATATACTTATGTCCTTACATATATACATATATACATACATGTGTATAAAGTTAGGTATTGTTGTTGTTATGTGCTGTCGATCACACCTGACTAATAGTGACTCCTCCTTGGGTTTCCGAGGCAGTATCACTACGGAAGTAGATTGCCCCAGTCAGGTACATGACCCAGCAATTCCAATCCTAGGATTTTATCCAGAAGAATTGAAAGCAGGAGCACAAACAGAAACTTGTACAACAATGTTCATTGCAGCACTATTTACAATAGACAAAACAGCATAAATATTCCTCAGCTGATGAATGGATAAGCAAAATGTAATACATATACACAATAGACTGTTAATCAGTCATAAAGGGAAATGAAGTTCTGATGCATGCCACACTATGATGAATCTTGGGATCCTTAGACTGAATGAAATAAATCAGTTACAAAAAGACAAATATTGTATGATTCCACTTGCATGTAATAGGCCAAGGAATTGAGACCAAAGTGTGGGGTGAAAGTGAGGAGGAAAGGGGCTACTTTTTTTCAAGGAGCACTGAGTTACTGTTAATAGAGGTGGAAAAATTTGGAAACACTGGTGATAGTTGCACAACATGAGGAACATAATCCATGTCATGGAATTGGAACCTGAAAAAAATATGGAACTGCAAATATTTTGTTACATAACCAATGCCATTGAAAGGTCAATGTGAAGGTATTGGCAAATGGTTTTTTTTTGTGTGTGTGTGTGTGTGTGTGTGCCTAACCCAAGCCCGTGGTGTTTTCAATCACCTCATATGCATGTCAAAGCTGGTCAATTAATAAGGAAGACCAAAGATGACTTTATACTTCTGAGTTGTGGTGTTGCCAAAGAATACTGAAAGGACTATGGATTTCCAAAAGAATGAACAAATCTGTCCTGGAATGAATGCAGCCAGAATGCTCCTTGGAAGTGAGAATGGCCAGACTTCGTCGCACCTACTTAGGACATGTGAGAAGGGACCATTCCTTGGAGAAAGATATTATCCTTGGTAAAGTGGAGGGCCCTCACTAAAGGGGAAGGCCCTCCACAAAATGGATTGACACAGAGGCTGCAACAATGGGCCCAGGTACAGCAAACATTGTGAGGTTGGCACAGGACCAGGTAGTGTTTCATTCTGTTGTACGTTGGATCACTATGAGTTGGAGCTGACTTGACGACACCTAGCAGTAACATTTTCTTTTTAAAAAAATTATTTTACTTTATTTTTTCAGAAATTTTAACTTTTTATTGTGATTTGGGTGAAATTTTACATGGTGGATTCATTTTACATTCAATAGTTCATATACATTTTGTTTTGTGACACTGGTTATATTCCCTGCAGTGTGCCTTCTCACTTCCCACTTCCTGTGGTTAATCCTTCCCTGTGTCCTTGCCTGTGCCTTCCTGCCTCCCTACCTTTCTTCCTGGGTAAACGCTGCCTTTCTGATCTCTCATGGTTGATTGTTCTGAGTGTATCCCTCTGGTGCAGGTGTTCAGCTCGTAGGCCTGTCTATTGTTTGGCTGAGCATTAAGCCGTGGGAGTGAAATCAATTTCAGGCCCAAAGGGTGACTGAGGGTTTCACTAGTCTCTATCACACCAGTAAGTCTGGTCTTTTATGATTTTGAATTTTGTTCTGCATTCTCCTCCCACTCTGTACAAGATCTTCAATTTTGATATCTTTTTGAATAATTGGCATTGGTAGCCAGGCACCATCTAGTTCTTCTGGTCTCAGGGTCATATAGGATGAGGTTCTTATGGTCCATCATTCCTTTGGACTAACAGTTTTTATTTTATTTTAATTTCTTCACTCTTCTTTGCTCCAGTTGAGGAGAAACCAATAGTTGCCACTTAGATGGGTTTAAGACACCAGATGCTATTAACCGAAACCATAGAAGAATATTTTTGTATACTATGTTGTGCCAATTGAGTTTGAAGTCCCCTGCAACTGTGGTTCCCAGCCCACAGGCCTAGTGACCTACCCCCTCAAAGTGCTTATTTGTGGCTAAGAAGTTATCCTAACTTTACCTTCTGTTGTGTTTCAACTGCATATGAACATTTTTACAGCACATACAAACACGTGTAGGAATATCATATGCCAGACTTATGCTTGGTTGTATGTATATTCCCATTTGCCTATCTGTACCTGTCTACCTATGTATCCACTCATAGATTAGTATTTATGGTTACTGTTACTGCAGTATTGTGTCTGCAATAATATTTGCCTTTAAAGTCTGTATCTCTTGACAACATTATTTTATAAATAATTATATAGAGTATGTTGTTGTTTGTTGTTATTTTGTCATCAAGTCAGCCCCGACCCATAGCAACCCCTCCTTGGGTTTCTGAGGTGGTATCACTACAGAAGTAGATTGCCCAACGTTCCTTCCGAGGAGTGGCTAGTGGGTTTGAACTGTCAGCCTTCTGGTTAGAAGTCAAGTGCCTTAGGCACTATGCTACCAGAGCTCCTATATAGAGTATAGAAAACAATATGTATTTTTGCCACAATAAATCAATAAAAAATCTCATGTGTTTTCCCAAGATTTACACAGGGGAAGAAGATGATTACCCTCATGGGAAAAAGATATTAAACAAAGAAGGACACTTCTCACAAGTTGTGTGTTCCATATATCATAACCAACATAATACATTACTAGGGAAATGGTTGCATAAAGTTTGATAAACTGTCTTTAAGATACTTCAATAAGTGAAAACAAACAAACTATGTATGTGAACTTTGACATGGGATCACTATGAATTGGAATTGACAACTAATAACAATAACATACACACACATATTTGTGTAAAACACTTGCATGTATTTGAGTAGACTAGCTCTTAAACATACATGAGCAACTGGTAACAGTGGTTACCTCTGGGCAAGAGGGGAAGAACAGTGTGAGTAGGGACAGGGCTGAGAGTTGTTTAAGATTCAATGAATATCTTTGTGTTAACTTTGAATAATTACTTTGTGAATTTATAACTTAAAAAATTTGTTAAGATAACAATAGACTAAGAAAATATTCTAAAGACACACAATTCCATCCATAGTAGTAATATGGTGGCTGTTCTCATACTAAGTACTTGACCTTGTCCTTTTCAACTCTTTTATCGATAACTTGAATGACGACAAAGACAGCCAATTTATCTAATTTTTGAATGATACATGCACATATGATTGTGAAAGAAGAACATTCTCAACAGGCTTAAATTATGTCAAAAATTAATGAGGTTCAATTCAACAGAAAGGCTTAGACTATTTAATGCAAAGTTACAGGTAATGAGAATTTAATGACGATTAATGTAGAGTTTTAGATGATCAGTTCAACAGAGCAGCTGTGGATGGTAAAAAAGCATATAAAATCTTGTTTTACATAAAAGGAAGGATAGCGTCCACAACTAGGAAATGTAAAAGCCCAATGTTTTCGGAACACAGTAGATGATATAAAAATACTGTATTCAGTTTTATTTGATTTTTACCAAAGACATAGACATATTAGAGTATACTTATCGAAGAATGACCAGAATCAAAGGAATTAAGGAGTGCTTAACCTGGAAAATAGAAACCTTAGGTAATAACAGTATCAAACCCATTGCCACTGAGAGGGTTCTGACTCATAGTGACCTCATGTGCTACAGAGGAGAACTGCTCCATAGAGTTTCCTCGTCTGTGATCTTTATGGAAGCAGATCACTAGGCCTTGCTTCCATGGAACTGCTGGCTGGATTTGAACAGCCAACCTTTAGGGTAGCAGCTGTACCACCCCGGGACCTAATACACAAAGGCTGTGCTTAAATATTTGAGAGATGGTTATGAGAAAGTAGTATTAGATTTGTTCTCTATATTTCAATGGCAAATATTACAGTGGTGTGCTAATAACTCAGGTGATGAGAATGAAAATGGAAGGCAGGAAAGGACAAGTCATGAAGGGGTAGGCTGTGTTAAGGACGGTTCACAGGGACAATGAGAAAACATGGAAGGGTTATAAGCAGTGGAGAAACAGGAGCACACTCACATTTTGGGAGGATGTCTTGACCTGCCCTGGAAAGTAGAGTCTACCATCCAAAGAGGATGTTGTGAAGAGGATGCTGCCAGTGAGTGGGGGGTTTGGCATGGGTCACCTCCAAGCTTGTGAATTTTAAAAACAAATGTACGATTTTGGAGAACATCAAAATACAGCTTAATTGCTTTTTCAGAATGATCCTGTGGCCACAGTTGTTCTTATAATTAACAAGAAAATCAAGTTTACTTTTCCTTGAGAAAAAATTTGAAATTGATATCTAGAAATAGCTCACACAGAAAAACAGTGAATGAGAAAAAGGAACACTGTAATAAATTATAAAATGAAATCTAATGAGCAGGGAAAGCTAAGCCTAACCTAATTCAGCTTCTACTTGCTGGAGGCAGGTTTTAATTCTGGAAGCACTACATAATAAAGGTACTCATGTATGTAGAAAATTGGAATTGAGACACTGTTAAAATCATTATCAACAACAACAACAACAATAATAAACAAGTGGGGAAGAAAAAACCTCTGCGGTCAAGTCAATCCTGACTCATAGTGACTTTACAGGACAGAGTAGAACTACCCTTAGGCTTTCCTACCTTTTAATCTTTAAAGAAGCAGACTGCCACTCTTTCCTCCTTGGAGCAGCTGGTGGGCTCAAACCGCCAACCTTTTGGTTAACAGTCGAGTGCTTAACCATTGTGCTGCCAGCACTCATCCTCAACAATAGAAACCCCAAAACCTTCATGAATAATACCAACACAGTATATATTTTTTACTTTTCCTTTCAAGTAGTTGACAATAAAGATGGAAGGGATAGTGGATTCAGACAAGCCAAGGTCCTGTCTTGGCAAAGGATGATTCTGTTTATTGGTTGTTGTGAGGAACAAATAACAAATTTGTTAATAGATGTACACTTCATTTCTCAACTGGTCCCACAAGTTTGTTTGAATTGACCCCATGTTCTTTATTAGTTTGATTGGTACTCCCAGTGAATGCCTATGTGTGCTTGATTTTTCCAAGTCTTTCACTTTATGAAAAGAAACATCAGTCAGCCAATGTATTTATGTTCCCTTATTCATAAACATGAAAGAGACTCTTTAACGAATGATTAGAGTGGCGTAGTAGAACTAGATTGGCAGAAGGGCCAACTGAATGGAGTAGTGTCTAAGTATGGGTAGTCTGGAATTAGTCTAAATGTGTTCAAATCTTGATTCTGCTGTTGATGTAGCTATGACTGTGTTGATTACTCATTCTTTCTGTGCAACTTTCTTTTTCTGTCCAATGAGATACTAAGTACTTTCTCAGTTCAAATGATTAAATAAGTTGAGACAAGTAAAGTCTTATCATTGTGCTTGATGCATGTAGGTAGTCAACTGGTGCTAGGTGTTACCATTAGTCTTGACTCTGCCTGTGACTCATGGGACATAGTGCTTACTTACATTTTCTCCTCTGGAGTTTTCTGGGAAGCTGCTATCCCACTTTTAGTGTGTGCTGCCATCTGATGGGTGCCTATATAACTATGTGAATCAGAATAAACAGGCCTCATCTCACCAACTGTAACACTAGAGACCTCTCGGGATATATGTGTCCCAGTGGTTGTATCAAAATCCGTATTACCTCAAAAAACTTCTGAGAGGGTTAACATCTTTGGGATTCCATTTCTTCATCTCTGAAATGCTGGAGCAGGTACTGGCAAAGACCCTTTCAGGGATCCCTACTTAATATAGTCATTGTTGCCTTTTCATAAGTCTCTTCTCTTATTCATTGTTTATTGACTGCCTATTATATGCAAACTCATTGCCTTTGAGTCGACTACAACTCATAGTGACCTTCATGGGTTTCTGAGGCTATAAATCTTTATGGAAGTAGATTGCACCATCACCCTTCTGCAGAACAGCTGATGGATTTGAACTACAAATCTTCTGATTAGCAGCCAAATGCCTTATCCAAATGCCTAAGGTATTTGACTGCTAACCAGAAGTCTGGCGGTTCAAACCCACCAGCCATTTCTCAGAAGGAAAACTAGGCAATCTACTTCCATAGAGATACTGCCTCAGAAATCCAAGGAGAGGCTGCTATGGGTTGGATTTGATTTGATGGCAGTGAGGTTTTTTTTTTTTTTTTTTTTTTTTTAATGTACAAGGAATTTTTGTTGGACTTCAAAAGTTTACAAAATATATGTGAGATAAGATAGAGAGGTATAATTCCAATGCAGGGCTCTATGTAGCTACTTTCATGTGCTTTATACCGTATATAAGATTTTGAGAAGGCAAGAGAGTGCGACCTAACGGAGAGGACATTTTGGGCAAGGGAATACAGAGAGTAAAGCTATGGAGGTGGGATAGGACAAAAGTGTTTGAGAATAGGGCATACACCACTTTAACTGAGGTCGACAGTTCCTGTAGAAAAAATGGAAAGACAGGTTGGATAGGAAAGTTGGGCCACATTGCCCAGGGAGCATGGATCATTCTGTCAATAAAAGGAAGCTCTTGAAGATTTCTGACCCTGGTATGGGAGGAACAGAGAATTCTGGAGAAGGAAAAGAAGAAAGCCCATATATGAGGTTGTTGTTGTTGTTATGTGCCGTCAACCCGATTCATAGTGACCCATCCTTGGGTTTCGGCAGTATCACTACGGAAGTAGATTGCCCAACCTTGCTTCCGAGGAGCAGCTGGTGGGTTTGAACCGCCAGCCTTCTGGTTAGCAGTCAAGTGCCTTAGGCACCTACGCTACCAGAGCTCTTAATAGCACATAATTAGAGTTGATTAAATGCTCCTCCCCCCCCCATCTTTCTGCAATGAGACCCTCCTCTTATTTCTCTTGATACTTGGTGCTTTGGGTTGTTTTTTTCTTTCTTTTGGTAAATATGTAAACAACAAAACAAACACTTGTTCAACAATTTCTACAGGTACTGATCAATGCCACTGGTTATATTCTTCACATTGTGTCATCAGTCTCCATCATTACCCATAGAGTTTCACCACCATTAACTTTTCCTCTGAATCCTCCTTAAAGTTCTCATCTGTGTTTTATGGTTACTGTTATGAATTTGATCACATATAGATGATTTTTTAAAAGAGCAGTATGTTCAAGGCCTAATTCTTTATTAATTCAACTGAAGTTTTGTTGGATGGTGACTTCACAGGATAGTTTTGTTCAAGGTGTAAAGATTATTTCAAGACAATAGATTTGGGCATTTACTCAGTATCAGTTGATACAGTAAAGCTATTTTCCATAAGACTTTGAAGTTCTGTTCCACATTGACACATATAGGTAGTCAACTCCTTTTCTTCCATTTGATCAGGATCCATCCATTAGACACATGCTCAAAATGTTCAGTAATGATAGCCAGGCACCATCCTATATTTCTTTTAGTCTCATGGAAAAGGAGGTAGTACTTCATGGAGGCAATTTCTCCAATTTCTGGGTATCCTTCTTTTACTACTGCTCCAGACATATAGACACGAAGAGTTGAATGTTGTGTGGCCACTTGGAAGCTTTAAAACCCCAGAAACTAACTACTCACCAAAGTAGGAGGTAAAATAGAAACTTTAAAGAGTGGTATTAGGCCAATTGACTGGAAAATCCCATGAAAGCATTATCCTAAACATTTGAACCAGTAAATCTAATCTAATCCTATGAGGTCTTTAGTTGCACCTGTTGTTGTTGTTATGTGCCGTCGAGTCGGCCCCGACTCATAGCGACCCCTCCTTGGGTTTTCGAGGCAGTATCACTACGGAAGTAGGATTGCCCAACCTTCCTTCCGAGGAGTGGCTGGTGGGTTTGAACCGCCAGCCGTCTGG
>NW_006921688.1:859884-870482 GCF_000298275.1 Orycteropus afer afer | reverse complement strand
GAAACCCAAGGAGGGGTCGCTATGAGTCGGTTTTGACTTGACGGCACATACCAACATATATATGTATATATACATATTTATCTATCTATCTATCTATCATCTATCTATTTATCATCTATTTCACTCAGCATAATGTCTTCAAGGTTCATCCATATTATAGCATGTTTCAGGGCTTTGTTTTTATTTAAGGCTGAGTACTATTCCATTGTATGTGTGTATCACATTTTGTTTATCCATTCATCTCTTGATAGGCATCTGGGTTGTTTCCATATTTTTGCTGTTGTGAATAGTGTTACAACAGGTGTATATATATCTGTTTGTGTCACTACTTTTAGATACCTAGTGTATATATCTAGGAGTGGGATCACCTGGTAGTTCTATTTCTAATGTCTTAAGAAATCACCATACTGTTTTCCACAATAGTTGTACCATTTTACATTCCCACCAGCAGTGGATAAGGGTTCTGACTTCCCCACATCCTTGCCAACATTTGTTGTTTTCTGTGTTTTTTTAATTCATTGCCATTCTATAGAGATGAAGTGGTATGTCAATGTAGTTTTGACTTGGATCTCTCTAATGGCTAATGACAATAAACATCTTTTCATGTACTTATTTTCAATTCAAACTTGTGGTAGAAAAAAACAGCAACTATTATTTTGATTATTGCAATATATTACTTCATCTTGAAATATTATTATCTTTAATAATAAAATAAAATTATGTTTTCTTTATTTAAAATACCTGAAGTATTTTGTCCTTTTGACATCTTTTGAATGCCCTGAAAATCAAAGCGGTGAACTAACCACCTACTATCTGCTTGATGATCTGCACATTCTTTAAGACATGACTCAGGCTTTCTCCTCAAAGATATCTTCTCTAATCTCTCTCTCCACTTCTAATAAGTCCGTCAGCCTTTTCTTGAACCTTCTTTGAACCATGCACATACCTCTATAAGAATACCTACCTTAATAGTACAATGGCATTTTATACATCAGCCTACCTTGACAGACTGAGGTATCCTTGTGGGATATGCATTGACTTTGCCCTCTTCTTTCCAACATTAATAATCCAATACTCTCATGGAAGCTACTTTGACTTTCTAGGTCTTTCCTACAGCAATCCCCATACATCCCTGACCTTCTTGGAGGTTCACTCTCCTTTTGATTATTCTAGATTCATCTACTTCAAAATGTTACCGTCCTGTGCCTCATTCCTAACAACCTAGGTAACTAGAAACAAGCTAATCCAATAAAACAATTCAGCTAATATATTATCAGACAACAGCTTAAAATATATGTTTTCTGTATGATATATGTTAATATGTGTCCTATAATATAACTAATAGAGTGTATATCCAATATTGTAACTTGCTAATGAGGATCTTTTGGGGCAGAAAAGTATTCTTTCCTTTTTAAATATCATCACGTATTTTAGAGAAATCTCTGAAGCCAACCTACCTCACATTAAAACTCTGTCATTTTCTAGTTGTATAACCTTTGGTAAGTTATTACAGTTCTCTATGCTTAGTTTCATGATATATAAAATTAGATAAGAGATGTTACTTCCTAGGATTGTCCTTATGATTATAATGCATGTAATGTAGTAAGAATAGGAGCTCTGGTAGCCTAGTGCCTAAGGCACTTGACTGCTCACCAGAAGGCTGGCGGTTCAAACCCACCAGCCACTCCTCGGAAGGAAGGTTGGGCAATCCTACTTCCGTAGTGACACTGCCTCGGAAACCCAAGGATGGGTCACTATGAGTCGGGGCCGACTCGACGACAAACAACAACAACAATGTAGTAAGAAAGATGTCTATCATACAGCATAATAAAAAATTATTATAAAACCCAATCTATTACATAGACAAGAGTTGCTGACTATGGAGTTATATTTTGGTATAGTCTGAAACCTCAATTAAAAAAATATAAACTACTGTGTTCCTAAATCCACCATTTCATAGCCATGAAGTATGTGGGCAGAAAAGTTTAAAGGGAAGGTATTTACAGTAACTCAATTTCTAATAATGTTTTAATTTTTTTTAATACTGGGTCTTGTTTTGAAAGAACACTGAGTTAAGAATTAGAAGATCTATGTATGTGTCTTGATTCCAACACTTACTAGTAGTAAAGACTACTACAAAGTCAAATATACAGACTTAGAGCTCCAGTTAATCTCTAGAAAAATTGTAACATTACCTGCCTGCCTAACTCGTGATGTATCAAATGTGGAAAAAATTCCCTTGGTAAACTGTAAAGTGCTATGCCAACAGGAGATGACCTCCCATTAGACTGTGGGCTCCCCCAAGGAAAGGGTAAGTCTTACCATATTGTCTGCCACACAAAACATATTCAATAACCTTAGATGAATTTTTAAGGAAAGTTTAAATTTGTACCAGGCTAGGAAACATAATTAAACTTTTATTCTAAAGGATGAAGTCCCAGGACTTGCTGTATATAGCAAAACAGGTGCTTTAGGGGTTTTATGCATTCTTCCATTTCTGCAGTGCTTGTGAGGTATGGTTTCAAGCATGGAGATGTGTTTTGAGATGAGTTTTTGCACACAATAAACCTAGAGTAATATTTTTGGAGTCATGTGAATGCATGGCCTTCTTCCTCTTTTGTTCAGGCTCTGGATGTTAATTCACTTTAAACCACTGCAGTGCCCAAGAGATTATAGTGCTAAGCACGTTTGTTGAGTAAATGAATGAATGGGTGAATGGATATTTTTTATATTCAGACAAATGAACACTCTTAGAGTATTCAAAATAATCCTGCATCCCCTACGAATTCATTTATTGAAGGTTTTGCTTTGATTTTATTGTTTAAGGAAGACAAGCATGGAAACAACAAGCTTTTCTTTAGAGTGATTGTCATGAAAATTATTTTCCATCAGTTGTTGTATTAACAACTTCACAATGTTAATTGCAGCTTTCACCGCTGTGGTGTGTTTTCTGCTTCAAAATCACAACATAACAAATTCTTGTCTGCCTGAGTTCCCTCACAACCCTCACTAGAGACATATAGAGGATTAGATGCTACCTGAGAGATGTGTATACATGGACCTTGGTTAATGGAGAAGAGAAAAAATGTATTAGTCAAATTTCACTTTGAGAACTAAAGAATAAAAGTATTGATGACATCATGTATGTATCTGGCTTCAACAACATCAATCAGTTTCCATTCAATAGATAAATCCATATCTCTATGAGAAATTCAAATGGTAGTGGTAGTATTAGTACTATTGTCAAACCTGTCTAACTTTAAGAAGGATAATGTGAATCAAGATCAACCCAAGGCTGATCTCTGTGACGTAGAAGTCAGACATACCTCCATTCTCCAACTTTTTAACAAGTCTGACCCCAGCCATCCCTCCTGTGATACTCTCCACTTCTCTTCTGGGTTTGATAATCCATCTCAGTGGCCACACAGAAACAGAACTCACAAATCATAATTACAGGTAAGTGGTCCATTAAAGAACAGGGTACAGCTCAGGATCAGGACCAGAAAGCAAAATCCCCTTTCTTCAGAGCAGGTCAGCCATCTCAGCAACTCTCAACCATACGGCCCTCCTCTCAGCTCCCTCAGAATAGCCCTCCTCTTGGTTCCCTGAGGACAGGCTCCTCTTGGCCCCCTCAGACAGGCTCTTCTTGGCCCTACTGTCTATAACCACTTACTCTGCCACAGGCCCCTTCTGGGCCTGTTACCATCTTCAGTGTTACATTCCTTCACCTGTATTACAGCTCTTTCAGGGGGTTCCTTGGCTCCCCCTGCTCTCCCTTCTTCTTCTCCCTTCTTTCTGCTTATTCCTCCTAATTTGTACCTGTTTTTTTTTTTTTCTGCCTGAAAAACCTCTGTGGGGTTGGCTGCTTGTATACACAACTCTTGTCAATTTCAAGGCATGGACTTCCTGCTCCAAACCAAACCAAACTTACTGCCATCGAGTCAGAGCCGACTCATAGCAACCCCTCCTTGGGTTTCCAAGGCAGTATCACTACAGAAGTAGATTGCCCAACCTTCCTTCCGAGGAGCAGCTGATGGCTTTGAACCTCCAGCCTTCTGGTTAGCAGTCAAATGCCTTAGGCACTAAGCTGCCAGAGCTCCTCGCTTTCCTGTTAGGGGCCAAAAACTACCCATCCACTCTAGATCCATCACAGCCACTCCATTTGAATAGTAAGCTGTGGTCAATCTTTTGCTCAATCTATTGACCAATCCCTGCAAGGTACATACCAATCACAGGACAGGCCGCTGCCCAGGACCAAACAAAAATATCAAAATTGAGTTGTTTACAGCTTATGCAGGAAATGTCAATCAACTTGGAGAGAAGTAACAAGTGCTGTGAGGTAGAAGACTAGGGTAAAGGGAGCTCCGCAAGGCTTATTTTTGTTCTTGTTTTTAGGTGCCATTGAATCCGTCCCACTTACAGGACCCTAAGTAAACGGTACTAAACGGAACAATCGCTGCTGTGCTTGCGCCCCTTCCTGCAGCCGCTGTGTCCGTCCATCGCACTGACGGGCTTCTTCGTTTGCTGACCCTCTGTTTATCAAGCACCACGTCTTTCTCCAGGCGCTCCTTGTCACATCCAAAGTATTTGAGACCAAAATCTCATAATCTTCACCCCTAAGGAGCATTCTGGATGTATTTCTTCCAAGACAAATTTTTTTGTTCTTCTGGCAGTTCACAATATATTCAGTATTCTTCACCAACACCATAATTCAATGGCATCAATGTTGTTGTTGTTATGTGCCGTCGAGTTGGACCTGACTTATAGCGACCCCTCCTTGGGTTTCCGAGGCAGTATCACTAGGGAAGTAGATTGCCCAACCTTCCTTCTGAGGAGCGGCTGATGGGTTTGAACCACCAGCCTCCTGGTTAGCAGTCAAGTGCCTTAGGCACTATGCTACCAGAGCTCCCAAAGACATCACTAAGTTTCCTTATTCATTTTCCAGCATTCACATGCATATGAAGCAATTGAAAATAACATGGCTTGGGTGTGGCACATCTTAATCCTCAAAGTGAAATATTTACTTTTTTTGACACTGTAAAGAGGTCTTTTGCAGAAGATTTGTCCAATGCAATACGCAATTTGATTTCTTGACTGCTGCTTCCACAGGCATTGATTGTGGATCCAAGTAAAATAAAATCCTTGACAATTTCAATCCTTTCTCCATTTTTCATGATGTTTCTTATTGATCCTGTTTGAGGATTTTTGTTTCATGTTGAGGAGTAATCCATAGCAAAGGCTGTAGTCTTTGATCTTCATCAGTAAGTGCTTCAAGTCATTTTCACTTTCAGCAAGCAAAGTCATGTTATCTGCATGTCTAAGGTTGTTAATAAGTCTCTCCCCAATTATGATGCCACATTCTTCTCCATGTAGTTCAGCTTCTCAGAGCATGTGCTCAGTATACAGACTGAAAAAGTATGGTGAAATGATATAACTCTGACACACAGCTTTCTTGGTTGTAAACCATGTGGTGTCCCTTTGTTTTGTTCAAACAACTGCCTATTGGTTTATATACAGTTTCCTCACGAGCACAATTAAGTGTTATGGGATTCCCATTCTTTGCAATCTTAGCCATAATTTGTTATGACTCACATAGTCAAATGCTTTTCCTAGTCAATAAAATACAGGTAAACATCTTTCTAGTATTCTCCACTTTCAGCCAAGATCCATCTGACATCAGCAATGGTATCCCTTGTTCCACAACCTTTTCTGAATTCAGTTTGAATTTCCGGCAAGGCACCTCCCAGAAATGCAACTGTTTTTGAATTATTTTTAGCGAAATTTTACTTGCATGTGATATTAATGATATTTTTTGATGATTTCCATATTCTGTGGTATCACCTTTCCTTGGAACGAGCACAAATCTGCATCTCTTCCAGTCATTTGGCCAGATAGCTGTCTTCCAAATTTCTTGAAATTGACAAACAAGCACTTCCAGTGTTCCATCTTTTTGGTGAAATATCTGAGTTGATATTCTGTCAGTACCTGGAGCCTTATTTTCGGCCAGTGCTTTTGTTCTAGGGAGCTCTTCCCCAACAGGGGGCAGCCTCGCAGACTCCTGCCTACTACTGACCAATAATGACCAGGAGAGGTTCAGGCTTTCTACAGGAACAAAGATTTTTTTTTTTTTTTTTTTTAAGAGAAAGATAAAGTAATTTGCAGACAGAGATAAAGAGGGACAAAGCAACGCTGGCTCTTGTCTCCTTGAGCAAAAATGTGTTTTTTTTAAAGGTTTTGAAATGCGTGGGATTTTCTGAGAAGTGGTGGTAGTTTCCTAGAAGGAGGTGGCTCTACGGAAATTGGGTACATGCATAGGAGTTGCAAGAGTTGCTGGGATACTTGATATGAGTTGCAAGTGCTGTCGGGATACTTGACATGACTTATTATGGAATGTGATGCATGCACCGTCTCACGGGGTGTTGGTCTGATTCCTGGTTGGTATCCTCTCTTAATACCACCACACCAGGAATGTCATATAGCAATCATCTCACGACAATGTTTGCATGCTTGAAGAACTGAAAACTATGTTGGCCACAAAACATCTGGAACAGACCTTGCAAGGAGGCAAGGCATGAAACTGGGCAGGCACTCGGTGACTTCTGCACTCTGTGTTCCAGGGTACGGGTTAGTCTTCTGTGACACCTGTGAGATTTGAGTAATTTTATAACTTTAGACTCTCTTTTAACCCTAAGGAGTCCTTCTGTCTCCTGCCTGCCTCACCTTCAGTGAAAGTTGGGCTTCTTCTTTAAGTACCATCACTTCTTAATCATATGCTACCTCCTGAAATGACTGAACATCAACCAATACTTTTTAGTACAGTGACTCTTCATATTTCTTCAATCTTCTTTTGATTTTTCCTGTGTCACTCAATATTTTGGCCATAGAAACCTTCATTATTACAACTCAAGGCTTGAGCTGTATTTCAGCTTAAGAAATGCCAAATGTTTTCTTCTCTTTTGGTTTTCTAACTCCAGATCTTTGCATATTTCATTATACTTTGTCTTCTCATGCTGCCCTTGGAAATCTCTATTCAGCTCTTTTACTTCATCAGTTCTTTTTTACTTTAGCTACTCTACATTTAAGAGCAAGTTTCAAAGTCTCTTCAGACATCTATTTTGTTCTTCTCTTTCTTTCCAGTGTTTTTAATGACCTTTTGTTTTCTGGTTGTGCATTGGTTAAAGCATTTCAGCCGCTAACCAAATATTTGCAGTTCAAACCCACCAGCTGCTCCATAGGAGAAAGATGAGGCAGTCTACTCCTGTAAAGATTCACATCCTTGCAAATCCTATGGGGCAGTTCTACTCTGTCCTATAGGTTTGCTATGAGTCAGAATCAAGTCAATGGCAGTGTTTTCTTCCTTCCTTCCTTCCTTCCTTCCTTCCTTCATGTATGATGTCCTTGATGGGATCCCACAACTCTTCTGTTCTTTAGTTATTGCCTTTCAATATATCAAATTTATTCTTGAGATAGTCTTTAAGTTTAGGTAGGATATACTAAAGGTCATATGGTGGCTCTCATGCACTTGTTCTAATTTTCTCCTGCTTCAAGTTGAACATGAGCAATTGATGATCTATTCTGCAGTCAGTCCCTAGCTTTGTTATGACTGATTACATTGAGCCTCTCCATTGTCTCTTTCCACAGATGTAGTAGATTTGATTTCTGTGTATCCATCCAGCGAGAGGTCCACATATATAGTTACCATTTAGCTGTTGAAAAAATTATGTTCAATGCATATGTTGTTTGTCTTGCAAAATTCTATCATGCAACTACCAGCATCATTTCTATCACCAATGCTCTATTTCCAACTTCTTATCCTTCTTTGTTTCCAACTTTCACATTGCAATCACCAGTAATTATAAATGCATCTTATTTATATATTTAATCAATTTTAAATGCAGAAATTGATAAAAAAAATAATCTTTGATATCTTCATCGTTGGCATTAGTGGTTGGTGCATACATTTGAATAGTGGTCACATTAACCGGTCTTCCTTGTAGGTATATGTATGTTATGTTATCACTCATAGTGTTGTACTTCGAGTTAGATCTTGAAATGTTCTTTATAATGATGAATGTCACAACTTTCCACTTCAAATTATCATTTCCAGCATACTAAATCACATGTTGTTTGATTCAAAATGGACAATACCAGTCATTTCAGCTCACAAAGCTTAGGATGTCAAAATTTATGTGATCCATTTCAACATGACAACTTCCAATTTTTCTAGATACACACTTTGCACATTTCATGTCCCTATTATTAGTGGATGTTTGCTGCTGTTTCTTTTTATTTTGAGTTGTACCACATCAGCAAATGAAGGTTTACTCCATCTATATCACTAAGTTGAACTTTACTTTGAAGTGGCATTTCTTTCCTAGTCATATTTTGAGTTTCTTCTGACCTGACAAGCTCATCTTCTGGCACTGTGCCACACAGTGGTCCAATGCTATTGAGAAGGTTTTCACTGGACAATATTTTCAGAAGTAGATCTCCAGGTCTTCCTTCCTAGTCTGTCGTTGTCTGGAAGCTCCACTGTAACCTACCACACGGGTGACCCTAGTGGTATTTGAAATACTGGTGGCATGTTGTTGTTGTGCTTTTATGTGCTGTCGAGTCAGACCCAACTCATAGGGACCGCTCCTTGGGTTTCCAAGGCGGTATCACTACAGAAGTAGGTTGGTGGCATAGATATTCCCAATATCACAGCAACATGTGAGTCATCACAATAGGACAATCTGACATACAAGTAGTGGGCTCAAGGGAGGAATCCTGAAGCTGTTTTTCCAAAGAACCAAGGCAAAAGGGCACATAAAGGATTTCATTTCACCAGATCTAAAATCAATTGAAAGTCTAGTAAATATACAGTCTATACAAATCAATTGCTTCCCATTATACATTTACTTGAGCCTAGTTTCATGTTTAAAAATTGTAGGAGAAAGTTTTTCAATACTTGTTATTAGGGGATGTTGAGTTGGTTCTGACTAATAGTGACCCTATTTACTAAAGAACAAAATACTGCCTGATTCACAACTGTTGCCATTCTTGAGCCCGTTGTTGCAGCCACTGTGTCAACACATTTTATAGGGGGTCATCCTCTTTTTCACTGACCCTGTACTTTTTCAAGAATGATGTTATTCTCCAGAGACTAGTCCCAAATAATTTTCACCCACAGATATTTAAAGGTAATGGTGTCATTTTATATCCAGAATATGGCTTAAATTGAAATAATATTTTCATCTCACCCAAGTAAAATCTTATTAGTAAACCTTCATTCCATATGAGTTTTTTTCCTGAATTTAAACAGTACAGTATCCACTAGTACACATACACACACACATATATATGTGTGTGTGTGTGTGTGTGTGTGTATATATATATATATATATATATATATATATATATAGTCTTGATACTTATAGAATATGATTAGGTTTGGAGCTGATGTCCTCTAAATCTACCCTCAGGCTTCTTTTGGGCACTATTTCTTCCTTTTTATTTTTAATGAGCCACACAAGTCCATTGCAGGATTTTCATGTCTTCTCTCTCACAAACCTTGTTTCTCTCCATTCAAATAGCTTTTATTAAATTAAGATTTCCAAGTCTCTATTTGATTGTGCCACTCCCCTCCTCAAATCCTATCATTAACCCTCCAACTGCTTATGGAATAAAATTCCAAATCCCTCACTTGGAATTGAAAGTGCTCAATGGTTGATATCATCTATGTTTTAAGATCAGCCCTAAAAAGCCTCTGAAATGAACCTGATGATATGATCCAGTTTTCCTCACTGTTCCATGCACATTTGTGCCTTGCTGCATATCTTTGTATATGTCATTTTCCCAATTAGAATGACTTTACTCCCTCCTCCTGATTGGGTGTGCATCAGGGTTGTATCCTTTCATCCATACTTATTCAATCTGTATGCTGAGCAAATAATCTTAGAAGTTGGACTATATGAAGAACACAACAGGATTGAAGGAAGACTCATTAACAACCTACAATATGCAGATGACACAACCTTGCTTGCTGAAAATGAAGATGACTTGAAGCATTAACTGATGAAGATTAAAGTCCACAGTCTTCAGTATGGATTACATGTCAACAAAAAGAAAACAAAAATCCTCACAACTGGACCAATAAGCAACATCAAGATAAATGGAGAAAAGATTAAAGTTGTCAAATATTTCATATTAGTTGGATCCACAAGCAACACCAATGGAAGCAGCAGTCAATAAATCAGACATCGCATTGCACAGGGAAAATCTGTTGCAAAAGACCTCTTTAAAGTGCTGAAGAGCAAAAATCTCTCTTTGAAGACTAAGGTGTGCTTCACTCAAGCCATGGTATTTTCAGTCATTTCATGTGCATGTGACAGCTGGACAATGAATAAGGAAAACCAAAGAAGAGTTGATGCTTTTGAGTTGTGGTGCTGGTGAAGAATACTGAAAGTATCATGAACTCTGTCCTGGAGGAAGTGCAGCCAGAATGCTGCTTGGAAGCGCGAATGGCCAGACTTCCTCTCACCTAGTTTGGTCATGTTGTGAGAAGGGACCATTCCCTGGAGAAGGCTACATGCTTGGTAAAGTGGAGGGTCAGTGAA
>NW_006921688.1:851919-859518 GCF_000298275.1 Orycteropus afer afer | reverse complement strand
AACAACAACAACAACAACAACATTCCCTCTTGTTGAAATACAGTCCAGCCTTTAAATAAATGTTTGCTTCTCAGGTTTTCTGTATCTCCATTCCTGATTATCATATTTAGAAGAGAACTTTTACTTCAGCAACTCCTATAAGTCCTTGTTGGATCAATTCTCAACACCTAATAATGTAATTGTTGAGAAATATCCGTTATTTCTTTACTTCCTTAAATAATTTTTGTAATATTAGTATTAGTTCTTCTTTAAACATTTGCTATGATTCACTAATGAAGCTATCTAGACTGGGACTTTGTGTCTGTATATACATATGTGTGTGTGTGTGTGTGAAGATTTTAAATTAAGAATTCAATTTCTTGTATTGATGGTTTTTTTTTTGTTGTTGTTGTTGTTAAAGGATATGGAGTCAGATCCAACTCATAGTGACCCTCTGTTGTTACTCTAAGTACAACAGCATGAAATGCTGCCCAGTCTTGCATCATCCTCACAATTGTTGTTAGGTTTGAGCCCATTATTGCAGCCACAGTGCCAATCCATCTGATTAAGGGTCTTCCACTTTTTCGCTTACCCTTAATTTCCCAAGCATGATGCCCTTTCTCAGAGACTGGTCCCTCTGGGTATCATGTCCAAAGTACGTGAGACAAAGGCTTGCCATCATCACTTCACAGGAGGATTCTGGCTGTACTTCCTTCAAGATAGATTTGGTTATTCTTCTGGCACTCCATGGTATATTTAGTATTTTTTGCACACACTGTAGTTCTAAGGCATGAACTTTCTTCCAGCATTTCCATGCAGATGAGATAATTAAAAATATGGCTTGTGTCAGGTGCACCCTCGTCTTCAAAGGGACATCTTTGCTTTTGAGATGTAATCTATACTGAATGCTATAGTCTTTGATCTTCATCAGTAAGTGCTTCAAGTATTCTTCACTTTCAGCAAGTAAGGTTGTGTCATCTACATGCTGTGTTCTTCTTCATGTAGTCCAGATTCTCAAATAATTTGCACAGCATGCAGATAGAATAAGTATGGTGAAAAGATACAACCCTGACACACATCTTTTCTGATACTAAACTATGCACTATCCCTTTGTTCTTTTCAAATGACTGCCTCTTGATCTATGTACAGAAGCACAATTAAGTATTCTGGAATTCTCATTCTTTGCAATGTTATCCATAATTTGTTTTGGGCCACATAGTCAAAAAAACAGAGGTAAATATCTTTCTGGTAGTCTCTGTTTTCAGCCAAGATCCATCTGACATTAGCAATGAAATCCATGGTTCCACATCCTCTTCTGAATCCAGCTTAAATTTCTGACAGTACCTTGCTGATATGCCATTCCAACCATTTTTGAACTATCTTCAGCAACATTTAACTTACATGTGATATTAATATTATTTGATAACTTCCACATTCTGTTGGAGCATCTGTCTTTGGAATGGGCACACATATGGATTTCTTCCAGTCATTTGGCCAGCTAGCTGTCTTCCAATTTTCTTGGCATAGCCCAGTGAGGCTTCCAGCATTGCATCCATTTATTGAAATATATTAATTAGTATTTCATCAATTCCTGGACACTTTTTTTTTTTTTTTTAACAAATGCCTTCAGTGCACCTTCAATGTCTTCCTTCAATATCAATGATTCTTGATCATATGTTAGTTACCTCCTGAAATGGTAGAATGTTGACCAATTCTTTTTGGTACAACGACTGTGTATTCCTTTCATCTTCTTTTGATGCTCTCTGTGTCATTTAATATTTTTCCCATAGAATACTTCAATATTGCAACCCAACACTTGAATTTTTTCTTCAGATCTTTCAGCTTGAAAAATGCCAAGTATGTTCTTCTGTTTTGGTTTTCTGAATTCAGTTCTTTGTATATTTCATTATAATACTTTGTCTTCTTGAGTCATCCTTTGAAACTTGTTTAGCTATTTTACTTTATCATTTCTTCCATTTGTTTTAGCTACTCTCTGTTCAAGAACAATTTCCAGGTCTCTTCTGACATCCTTTTTGGTCTTTTCTTCCTTTTCTGTCTTTTTAATGACCTTTTGCTTTCTTCATGTATGGAATCTTTGATGTCATACCTCATCTTGTCTGGTCTTAGATCTGTAGAGTTCAATGCATCAAATCTATTTGTGGTATTCTCTGTAAATTAAGGTGGGACATGCTTAAGGTCAAACATTGGCTCTTGTGCACTTGTTTTAATTTTCTTTAATAGAATAGGCTGTTAAATGTTTTTTTTTTTTTTGTGTGTGTGTGTGTGATCTTTAGATATTTTTATTTTTCAAGATTTTTTTCTACTTCATGTAAAATATAGAATTGATGGGTATAATCATATTTCTCAGTATACTTCATTCTTGAGTGTATCTTGCTCTGCCTTCCAGTTCATTAATCTGTTTTCTCTAATCTAATCTTATAATATAATTCAATGAATTTTTAAATTTAAGATATTGGATTATTGAACTCTAAAAATTCCATTTGTTTCTTTTTTTAATAGGTTCAACTTCTCTTTGCATTCATGATATCCTTGAAATCCTTTAATGTACTTAGAACATCTGTTTAAAAAACAAAACAAACAAACAAAAAACACCTGCTGATTCCATGATCTCAGTCATTTCTTGGACTTATTCTGTTGATTAATTTTTCTTTCCTGATTATGATTTGTATTTTCCTGCCTTTTAAAAAAAACATGTCTAGTAACTTTGTATATTAGAACGATATTGTGAATGTTGCATGTTGGCTTCTGGGTTGTCATCCTTTTAACAATGTTAAATTTTGTTTGGTCAGAGAGTAACTTACTTGGGACTCAGTGTGACCTTTTTAACTATTGGTCTTGAGGTTGGTTAGGACAGGAATAGAGCATTTTTAACTGCCAAGCTCAGTTATTCATACTCCCAAGGCATAGGCTTTCTGTAATCTTACTGAATACTTTGAGAGCGCATTAAGTTCTCTTCACTCTTTTTGGTCAGAACTTGAGTATGATCCATCCGTATTATTGTTGTTAAGTGCCATCGAGTCACCTCTGACTTATAGCGACCCTATGTAGAACAGAAAAAACACTGCTGTGGTAGTTATGTTTGCGGGTCAACTTGGCTGATACTGGTTGAGTGGCTGGGGTGGTAGTTATTCCCCATGATGAGACTGGTAATCAACTCCATGGTGGGATCTACCACAAGCAGCTGAGTACCTGCCTTTGGGATGTGGTCTGCTTCCTGTATAGCAGGAGAAGCCTTGGGAATGGTCTCTAGCCTATGGCACGCTTGGACCCTGCATGTAGCCATGTTGTTGTTAAGCAGCCTGCTATGCTTTGCTGACCTTGGGACTTACAACGGACTTAAATTAATGGCCTGCCGCATGGTTTGGTAACATCAGGACTGTGCCATTTTATTTGTCAACCTTGGGCTTCTCACCCTCAGAGCCAGCAGCTGTCTGAGTGAAGAAAAACCTCTAGCTCCAGTGGCCAGAAGCTGGAGGCAGAGCTGAAGCCCAAGGCTGAGGGGCTTTCAACCAGCCCCTAGAGCTTGGCACTTTGAACTTGGACTTAAACCCTCCAGATTGTAAGAATAAACTCCTTTTCTTTAAGCCATCCTATTTGTGATATACTCTTGTCAGAGCAGCACTAGGGAACCAGAACAACTGCCCATCCCTGTGTCAGCCTCACGATCCTTGCTATACCTGAGCCCGTTGTTGCAGCCACTGTGTCAATCCATCTTGTTGAGGGCTTTCCCCTTTTTCACAGACCTTCCACTTTACCAAGCATGATATCCTTCTCCACGGAATGGTCCCTTCTTACAACATGACCAAAGTAGGTGAGATGGAGTCTGGCCAAGGAGCATTCTGGTTGCGCTTCTTCCAGGCCAGATTCATTAGTTCTTCTGGCAGTTCATGGTACTTTCAATATTCTTCAACACCACAACTCAAAAGCATCAACTCCATCCCTATACAAGCATTCATAGTTGTTGAATTTGTAGTTCCTAGTTAGTCATCCTAACTTTGTGAAGTGTCCCTAGGAATGGATACCTTAATATTCCACCCAGACACAAGGTTACCCCTATGCAGCTTTCTGAAACTCTTGTTGTCTACTCCTTTTTCTCCATTACTCATCCTACTATTCCAAACACTTTGACTCCTTCACACTCTGATGAATGAGATCTCTGTGTTTTGAGACCTACTGTTTCTGGCTCTGCCTCTGCCAGAAATCTTGAATGATCATAGGGCTTACCTTTTTTTTTTTTTCCCTTCTCTCAGAAGTTACTACCTGTGTTTCCTCTTGCCCAGTGTTTGGAAACATCATTTCATATACTTTGTCTAGCTTTCTATTTGTGTATAGCAGAAGGGATATTTCGATAGCAGTTGCTCCAGCATGGCCAAAAGTGAGGGTCCATATTCCTAAAATATAACCACTTTAATCAGAGTGATTTTCAACTTCAAGGAATATTCTTCTAGAAAATATAATCGCTAAATTGATTTTCTTTGTAGCAAATGCAAACTTCATTTTTTTTTTTTTTTGCTAATTTTATTCTTTTGAATAAGTTATTTCTTTGTAATATTTAGAAATTATCTATTGATAAATTGGTGTATATTTTATTAATAATATCCTTTGCAATCATTTATTCTGGCAAAGTTCACCAGTGTCATAGTAGTGAGCAAAGTCAATCTCATCATTCAGACCTCATCTTATTTAATTTTGAAGAGGTTTCACCTCTTGCCTTTTAAATCATGATTCTCCTGGTACTCTTCCTTCCTATTTAAGTTTTCTGCTTTTCTATTTTCTCTTCTGCTGATAGTTCAAGTGTTTATTTCTCCAGGGCTCTGTTATTGAGATATATTCCTTTAAATAGATTCTCCCTGGACAAGCTCATTACTCTCTTGTTTTCAACAATCACCTACTTTAATGACTCCCAGATCTTACAATCACATCTTTATCCAGCTCATGCCTCTCTCCTGAAATTGAGACTTATATATTTCAACTACCTACTACTGGGATGGAAGGTTGGGCAATCCTACTTCTGTAGTGATACTGCCTTGGAAACCCAAGCAGGGGTCGCTATGAGTCGGGGCCGACTTGATGGCAAATAACAACAACAACTACTACTGGGATAGGTCTCAGACACTTCTTAGCTGGTCATTTCCAAAATTGACCAAATCATTTTTACAAATATTTCTTTCTGCATTCTTCATTTTATAAATTTCCAACTGTATAAGTGAAAATACCAAGAGCCATATTAGACTTGTATCTTTCAACTCTGATTCCTGATCATCACTGTTGGTAGGTGCCATCCAGGTGGTTTCTACTCACAGCAACATCATGTACAACAGAAGGAAATACTTCCTGGTCCTGTGCTTGAGCCCATTGTTGCAGCCACTGCAGCCATCTCATTGAAGGTCTTCCTCTTTTTCACCGTCTACTTAACCAAGCATAATGTCCTTCTCCAGGCACTGGTCCCTCCTGATGTTGTTGTTGTTAGGTGCTGTCAAGTTGTTTCTGACTCATAGCGACCCCGTGCACAGCAGAACAAAACACTGTCCAGTCCTGCACCAGCTCCATGATCCTTGCTATACTTGAGCCCATTGCCACAGCCACTGTGTCAATCCATCTTGTTGAGGGCCTTCCCCTGTTTTGTCGACCCTCCACCTTACCAAGCATGACACCCTTCTCCAGGGAATGGTGCCTTCTGATAATATGTCCAACTACAAGAGGTGAAGCCTCACCATCCTTGCTGCTAAGGAGCATTCTGGCTGTTACTACTCCCACAGATTTGTTTGTTCTTCTAGCAATCCATTCAATATTCTTTGCAACATCACAATTCAAATGCATCAGTTCTTCTTTGGTTTTCCTCATTCATTGTCCAGCTTTCACATACGTATAATTCTATTGAAAATACCATGGTTTTGTCAGTCACAGCTTCATCCTCAAAGGGCTATCTTTGCTTCTGAATACTTTAAAGAGGTCTTTCACAGCAGATTTGCTCAATGTAACACATTGTTTGATTTCTTGACTGCTGATTCCATGGCATTGATTGCAGATCTAAGTAAAATGAAATCCTTGACAATTTCAATGTTTTTTCCCTCTATCATGATATTGCTTATTGGTCTAGTTGTGAGGATTTTTGTTTTCTTTATGTTGAGGTGTAGTAACCCATACTGAAGGCTGTAGTCTTTGATCTTCATCAGAAAGTGCTTCAAGTCTTGTTCACTTTCAGCAAGCAAGCTTGTGTCATCTGCATATCACAGGTTTTTAATGATTCTTCCTCAAATCTGATGCTTAGTTCTTTTTCATATAGTCCAGCTTTTCAGATCATTTACTCAGCATTCATATTGAATAAGTATGGTGAAAAGATACAGTTCTGATGCACACTTTTCTTGATTTTAAACTATGCAGTATCCCCTTGTTCTGTTTGAATGACTGCTTCTTGGTGTATGTACAGGTTCGTATGAGCACAATGAAGTGTTATAGAGTTTGCATGGTAGTGATCTCCTAATATGTACTTGACTATGGCTTCAAATCCTCTCTGGAAATCCTTTACACTGTTACCATTGTGAATTTCTAGATTGGAAATTCAGTAATATATGATAGTCACCTATGCAATAACCACCAGTTTCCCCATTACCTGTGAATAAGTGACAACATCCAAGTTCCACAGTGTGACATGGAAAATCATCTTCATCCTGTCTCTCATCTATACCAACTGTGCTGCTTTCCCTGTTCTGCAGGCAAACCAGGATAAGCATCATAAATGGCATGTTGCTTTATGTCCCTACTCATTTACTATTCTTTATGCCTGACTTCCTTAATATTCCTTTAATTTTTTTCTTCATATCCTACTTCCATCCCCAATGTATATTCATGATATTGGCACACAGTAGACATGCCAGGAACAAATGAATAGGTAAATGATATAGTAAAGTTATGAGCTTTCAGAATAGGCATTAAAAGCTAAAGCTTATATATTTCTTTATATATGAACATGAATATCTTTTTTTCTTAAATTCTGTTAGAAATCTAACACTGGTTCCACTTCTTAGTTCCAATTTGGCCCAGTAAAAACACTGTAACAATTAAAATAAACTTAGAATATTTTACCTACTATGAACATATCGTTTTGTCTTTAGTTACCAGAGAAGTCAGTGGGATATGTATCCTGTATCATATATTGCTCCTTAAGGATACATGGACTATCATTTCTAATGAGCACTGTGTCATTGTTAACTTTATCCATGCTCCTTGGAATCACCTTGGGACATTTTCTTTTCATTGTTTTGAAATTAAAGAAATGCAGATGCACACTGATGGCATGAGTCCTTGGTTACAGCAACCACAGTCTTGTTATACAGCTTGTTCTAAACAATCTGGCAGAAAATTTGATCAGAGGAAATGGATGATCATGTTAATCATAATGCCTTTCTCTTCCCCATCTTTCTTTCTTCTTCTTCATTTATTTATAGGCATAGTTTTGTACTTTCTCAAAAATGCTGTTAGCATAAATATTTGGCACTCCTCAGCATAAAGTTTAAGACCTTTATTTCAGAAGCAGTAACATATGCTGAATTGAAAAGCTGGTTTAAATAATCATACACACACACACACACACACACA
>NW_006921688.1:849695-851168 GCF_000298275.1 Orycteropus afer afer | reverse complement strand
CATAAAAAAAGAACAAATAATATCAGGGAACATTAGCATTCATCATTAGAAAGCAGATAAATGGAAACTAACTACAATAGGCAGGTCAATTGATTACTCTAAGATCAATTGTGAAAAACTATGTACTCTCATGGGTCAGTTTGAACCATCTGAGGTATTACGGACATGCTCTCAGCACATTGGTAAATTATAATTAAAGCTGGTTCTATAAATACTTATGGAGATGGCAAGTAAGGAGAGAGGAGAAATAGGAAAACACTCACCTCCCTTTAGTTACATAAGGAGGATATTTGACAGAGCATTTGGTTCTAGTCTGCAGTTATACTGAAGATAAGAAAAAGAAATTAAGAGATTCTGGCATGCAGATCATTCCACTACATTAGCTTAACTATAAATTTAATATGAAATGATGATTGTTGCTAAATCTATGACACTCATTAAAATGGGTTGCAGGAAGGAGTTGGTAAAATAGTGTGAGGGACTTTTACGGAAAATAAAGTGAATTTGGAAAGGAGGTGGGGAAAGAGAATAGACTCAGTCCCTTTGCTCTTAAGCCCTGTTGACTTTTTTTTTTTTTTTTTTTCAAAAGCTCACACACAATAATATCAGGCACCTTCTGAAGTGAACACAAAGCCAATTTTCTCTGATGGACTAGCTTACCCCTTGATGAGCCATGAAATTCTATATTAAAAATGAATAAAAGTCAGGATGCTAAATTGGATTCTTTGCAGCAGTGTTTTGTTTCTCAGACAGGCTTTCTTTTTACCAATTACCATATTCCTCCAGGTGGGATAATATTTTCAAAACACTCATTTCAAGGCAAAGAAAATACAAAATACAAAAGTATGAAAGGGAGGCTATAGCCTTGACAAGAAGCACACTGACAAGAACATGTCTCCCACCACGCATGGCCCTCCCTGGCTTCACCCTTCCAAAGAGCCGCCCTGTTCAGATGTCTCAGCAGGGTATAATCAAGTCTCCAGCACGAAGAGTCACTGTAGCACTAACTTGTTAATCATGCAGCTTCAGATTTTTCTTGATTATTATGGCAGTTGCAAATCCTTCGCTTTTGGCAGAAAATGAGGAAAGAATAAAAATGAGAAGGAAACTATAAAGCTAGAGGAATAAAATAGTTCTCAAGCCATATGGCCATTTGTAGCTGTGGTTAGTGAGGAGAGCAAAGACCATTTTACCTTTATAATGATAGAAATAATTCTCATTAATTGAATCTTTGTACTAAGCCAGTGAACTAAGTGCTTTCTATACATTATCTCATTTACTATAGTTAGGGATTGTTGTATAACCTTTACAGATGAAGTAACAGATTCAGAGAAATAATGTGACCAAGGTATCTTCGTTAGTAAATTGTGGAATTCAAGATCAACTCATGCCAACCTTGTATTTTTGCCTTTATATGATTTTGCTTCTCCTCTGAAATTTGTAGATGGCTTAAATGAACAATTACATAAACCT
>NW_006921688.1:829107-846080 GCF_000298275.1 Orycteropus afer afer | reverse complement strand
TATATATATATATACACACACACACACCGACAGAAGAAAAAGAAAAAGATTTCCAGTCCTAGATTCTTTCCAGTTCTTTGTGTTGTGGATAGTATAGTGCATGACACTTGTGTAGATTCTTTGACAGATTTATGTTTCACAATTTCTCTATCATAACAACACTAAGGTGTGTAGAGTTTCCAGGGTCTATTTCAGTTTGTTTGGTCCATGTTTTCATTAAGATTCAGCCAATTCCCTTTTCTTCAAAGCTCAGTTTTCAGCTTTGTAATATTATGCTATTAGATAATATCTGATATAATATTATTATGACTAATAAGTATTAGTAATCATTGCTGATATCTAAAAAGTATCACCCGAAAAGTATGAATGCTTTATCTCCAAAAAACATAGAGCCACTGAACAGCAAACTAACAATTACTCTGATAGTTCTGAATGCCTTCAGTATCATTCAGTCTATCCATATCCTGAAGAGTGTTTCTCCAATGTAAGGAAAGGGCTATTTTGAAGGGAGGGTAGATTCTACTTTAGCTGGTAAAATCCAACTGACAGGCAGATTGTAAGCACTCAGTACTAAACTGAGTTGAATAAATTGAGGAATAAGTGGTAAAGTAGCCTGGTCCCCTGAAGTCATTTTCTATGTAGTTCTAAGTCAACTAATTCACTTAATTCACTTAGCTCTGTAGTGTTCTACAGAACAGAGTAGAATTGCCCCATAGGGTTTCCAAGGCTATAAATCTTTAGGGAAGAAGACTGCCTCATCTTTCTCCCATGAAGTACCTGGTGGGTTCAAACCACCAACCTTTTGGTTAATAGCCAAATGCTCTAATCATTGAGCAACCAGAGATCATCTTAATTCTAATAAATTTTGCTATTTTCTAGGGAAGTCATTTACTCTATTTTTAGTCTTGTCAGAGGTCAAGACATTAATGATGCTATGTGTATTTGCAGAGTATGTCAGTGCAGTAAGTGAAAGATGTAAATTATATCAGTTAGGATGTTGATTATATGTAAAACTGTGATTGATTGAGGTATGCATTGACAATGAACTAGGAATGCATTTGTCTCACTAAATAATTCGAGAAACGATTATCAAGAAATTCTTTTACTTGAAATAGCTAGGATAGGAAGAAGCATAGCAACATTCACTTGTGTGAAAATTTAAGTGACACCACAACACTGTGGCTTCTTTCCCAGCACCCCTAAGGAATAAGACATGTTCACTGAGAATATTGGCCAACAAATGTGATGTGGGGTGAGGAGGGGTAGGATTGAGAAGCTGGACCAGGTTGCCCAGGTGATTCTTGGGTGTCCCCCACTTCCCTGACTCCTCTCACTGAGAATTATATGTCTGTGTTTTGCTGGACTCAAAATTATAGATGTATTAATGGAAAATTTCTGCTTCATTAAGTTCTGGCCTGTGGTAATCTGTTTGTAACAAATAAAAACGTTAGTTAAATGTCATGTATTTTGTATCCTTGTATATATACCATACATGTGCAAAAAAATGCACTTGCATCTTTATTAATTGGAAATGATGCAAAGATCAAGGTAGGAGTAAAACCTACCTGGAACTGAATCCCAGTCCTAATGTTTACAAATGTATGACCATGGGGAAGTAACTGAATCTCTTGAAATCTCACTTTTTATACGTGCATACATTCTTGCTTCCAAGTGCAGCTGGAATGCTCCTTGGAAGCAACAATGGTCAGACTTAGTCTCACCTACTTTGGTCACGTCGTCAGAAGGGACCACTCCTTGGAGAAGGATATTATGCTTGGTAAAGTTGAGGGTCAGTGTAAAAGAGGAAGGCCCTCAATGAGGTGGATTGACACAGTGGCTGCAACAATGGGCTCAGGTATAGCAGGGATTGTGAGGCTGGCACAGGACCAGGCAGTGTTTTGTTCTGTTGGACATGGGGTCACTATGAGTCAGACCCTACTCAACAGCACCTAACAACAACAACATACTCGTAAAATGGGCACAGTTCCATATTTCATATAATGCTGATGAACATTCAATGAGAAAATAGATACAATGTTGATGATACAATATCAGACATGTTGTGTTTGTTCGATGAAGTGTTCAGTAAAGTATTGACCTTTTCCTTCATTGCCATCAGCCAGTCTCCCACATTTAAATGTTAGTAACACTTTTTGTAGCAGGCAGTTCCATTTCCACAACTGGTTTTCCTTTTTAAGATCTGGATTGGTGAGGGGGCCCCTGGACAGAGCTAGGTCACAATTCCCATCCTTCACTGGGAACAAGAGCCTGCCAAAGAATGATACATTCAGTGGACACAGAGGACCACAAAGGTGTCTTTAGTAGAGGGCAAGGTCAGAGAGGTCAATGCTCTCAGGCCAAGTCTAGGTCTGCCCTACTGTCTCTAGTGCCCTTTCTTTCATGCCTTCCTGACCTTCACCTTTATTATTCTTTCTCATCTTTCACATTCTATCTGACAAGCTAGCTCTCAATCCAGGACATTTTCTTACATTAGGCAATTTTTACATATGACCTTTTCAGTGTTAATCATTTGTCACTGCTCAGTCACTTGGGAAATGGGTAAATAGTGGTGAGGGACTGAATTAGCACTTCCTTTTGAGGGGAAAAGCAGAGAATTTATCTATAATGCTAAGCAAGCCATTTATTAAAAAGGAGTATACACCAGGGTCAACCTTTTCAAAATATCATTCAAAATTCTTGCTCCATGTCAAGTATTATTTTTTAAATGGAACATGTTTCTTGGTTCTTCTCTAACCCATGTCTGTTCTTCAATCTTCAAACAAAGGTCATTGAAAATTTTTCCTGTGTCAACAAAACACCTACTTGAATTTTCTCTCTAACCTCAGAATCCAGCTTTTGTGCTTGCTTATCCAATTTTCCATTTCTCCTTTTCCTTCACAAAAAGAAGTGGCATGGTCTGCTGGATGTCCTACTTAAGGCACAAAGGCAGAAGAAAATTGCTTCTAGCTCATGCCTTGATTGGTGGGATGTGGATGAATCATTCATTGATTTCGCCATGCCTCATCCTCTCATCTATATAATGGGGAGAGTAATTTTAATATACATTTCTTCTTTTAAACTTCCTGTCTGAACCCTTTCACTAGAGCCTAAATACAAGGTCCACTCTCAAGCTGGGACTCTATAGTTCTGGGCACACCTCATACATGGTATTTGGAATGCTCTGGGTTTGTATCAGGAGCTCTGGTAACACAGTGCCTAAGATATCTGACTGCTAACCAGAAGGTTGGTGGGTCAAACCCAGCAGCCACTCTGCAGAAGCAAGACTGGGCTTCTAGTGATCTACCTTCAGATGAAGGAGCCCTGGTAGCACAGTGGTAAAGCACTCAGCTGCTAACTTAAAAATCTGAGTTTCAAATCCATCAGCTGCTCCATAGAAGAAAGATGTGGCAGTCTGCTTCCATAAGGATTACAGCCTTGGGGACCCAATAGGGCAGTTCTACAGCCTTGGGGACTTGATAGGGCAGTTCTACCCTATCCCATAGGATTGCTATGGGTCAGAATTGACTCCTTGGCAATGGAACGGGTTCACCTTCAGATGGATCACAACACAACATGTCATCAGGAGAGATCAGTCATCAGAAGAGGACATGTTTAGTTAAGGAGAGTGAAGGAGATCCCCAGTGAGACAGATTGGCATAACAGTCACATTGAGGGGCTTTAATTTCATCATAAGGATGATGCAGGGCTGAGCAATGTTTTGTTCTGTCGCCCTGAATTGGAGTCGACTCACCACAGCTATCTATCTATCTTTGGTGAACGGACTTCAGATAGTGCCCGCAGTGCCCCACGTGACAGCCCTAGGAACATACTTGCTCCCTATGTCACTACTCCTCCCTAACTCCATTGTTTGCAGGAGAAAGATATGGCAGTCTGCTTCTGTAAAGATTTACAGCCTTGGAAACCCCGTGGAGCAGTTGTACTCTGTCCTGTAGTGTCGATTTGAGTCATGTTTGACTCCATGGCAAGGGATTTTAATTCCACTGTTCAATGAATGTTTCAGGGCTCATTTGATGGCCACAAATCTAAGTAGGAAACGTCTGTGGCTAGACTCTGGGTTCTGGATCCCTGAAAAAGATGAACTAGGAATTTAGTTGTTTGGGTATTTTAAGATTTGCTTTCTAAAGTACAGAAAATTGTCATTTCTTCTGTTTTTGTCAGTAAATGGTAATAGCTGTCTCCAGATGCTTCTAAGTGCTGCACTGATTAAGAGAATAACCAGTGACAAGCAGTTTATAGAAACTGAGACCTATCTCAGCCAGCCTTTGAAGCTCTGTGTTTCAATAGGACCTGCTTCTCAGTACTTTGATCTGAATCCTTCTCTCCTGTGATGAAGGGAAGAAATAGTCTTGTTTTCATTACTTTGCAAGGAACTTCTTTAGCTTTTCTATCCTTATCAGCATATCACTCTTCAAATCGGCTACGCAGAGCCACCTGACCTCTCCCATTTAAACCCAACATCTTCCTTTGTAGCAGCTGGAGGCTGTGGCTTTTGGCATAAAATCACCCTCAGAGATTTATTTATTAAGCTTAGCCTCTGAAAACAGACCAATCAAGACTCACTTCACCAACCGATTCTCAGATTCTGAAGAAAAGATCCTTCCAGAATAGAAACAGCCACTCTAAAACTGAGCTGAATTTCCATGGAGAAGTTTGATTGGTTCCTATCCGCTGACTCACCTTACAGCAAATTCCCAATCTGTGGTCAGAAAATAGAGGCTTCTGAATCAGAAAGAAGAGAGCCTTCATAAAACAGGAGCCAGCAGCCCCGGCACCCCACTCAGCAGAGCAATGAAAACACAGACACTAATAAAGTGGCTTCTGCATTGGCTTCCAGGGAATATTTGTACGTGGCAGAAGGCTCATTCTTGCTGCAGAATCCTCGGCGCGCTCCTGAGAGATGGCTGTCTAAGGCGGCCTTGTTGTACTTTTGCACTTTAATCACTTATGCAGCAACACAGAGTAATATTACTGTATCATCTCGCCAGTTCACAAAAAGAGATTAAATTTTATTTTAACAGCAATACATTAAAACTCCAAATGAGTCCATGGAACCGTGGTGACCTCCAGTGAACCCTGAGCTATGTGACTCACAGGCAATATGCAGCCAGGTTGTGGCCAAGCGAGATTTGGAGGAAAGGCAAATCTGACTTTTCTGCCTCACTGGGCTCCGTACCTGCTGCTGACCCAGAGCTATTTGACACAAAGAGACAGGAGCAGAGTCTCAGAAGGCGGGGTTACTAAAAGGGCTCAAGGCAAATTTATTTTAGATGGAAAGAATTACTGCTCATCGTGATTTAAAATCCTGACGGTAACCACGCACCTCCTCTGAATACGGCGTCCCTCTCTGCTGAGCACTTACTGTGGGCCGCAGTACAGACACGGAAACCTAAGTCCAAACAGCAGTCTGGAAGTCTCTTTTGTCCTTTTCTCCTTCTGCGTGGCAGATCGTATTTTGTAGTTTGAGTTCAAGTCTGCCAATTTTCATTAGCATATCATTCGCCTGGTTACCAAGAAAATGTGCCTAAAGAAAAAAACGGGAGCTTGTTCACGGTCATTAGGCTTGCATCCTGAGCATGAATCAGCAGTTTTGCAGCAGGCTGCACAGCTGGGGAAGAAGCCCAAGCCAGTGGGGCGCAGGAAACCTCCCCCGCCTGGCCGCACCTTGCCACAGGCTGGGTGCATTAAGTTCCAGCCTCTGGGTGGGTAAAAGGGTGGGGGGAGCCATGATGCTAGAAGGTCCTTAGTCCCCCACATCTGCATTTTCCTGACTCTTTTAACAAATACTGACTGACCAACTGTATGGGCGAAAACACATTTGACAGCAGTTATTTATTCATCTTTGTATTTGAATGAAACAGACATGAATGCAAGATAAGACATAGGTCACTTTGATTTGCTTTGGATATTTTATATCATTGGTGCTCCAAAGCAGTACCAAAAGAATGACTGACTTATGCTGTGCATAATAAAGTACCAAAGATGCAAAATAATTTTAAACTCCTGTAGTGCAGCAGTAATACAGATAAATGACAGAGTGAGTTGTTCACTCTTAAACCTGCCATGTGTAAAATAATGCCCACCTCTTAGTAAATACTCAGGGCATCCTTGTGTTAGTACCATCAGTCAGTGTGTTGTTGTGTACCATGGAGTCGATTCCGATTCACACCGACCCTATATGACAGTAGAACTAACTGCCTCTTAAGGTTTCCGAGACTGAAATCTTTACGGAAGTAGATAGCCAGGCCTTTTCTCCCACTGAACAGCTAGTGGGTTCCAACCTCTGATCTTTCGGTTGGCGGCCTAGTTAGCACTTAACCACTGCGCCTCTGGGCTCTGATGCCTTTGTGTTCATGCCACTAAATGTATAATTGAAGAGGTGGCTATATTTACAAAGTACCATACAGTTTTGAAAACACTTTTCCATTATTTTACTGAGCTCTCATCAAACCTTTTTAAATCTAAGGAGTCATATGGAAGTAGGAAGGACCTGGCCTTGAACCCAAATTTTCTGATTTCCCAGGGCTTTCCACTCTAGCACAATTAATAAGGTGATCTGCCCAAAACTCTGCCACCTGCCATCATTCTGGGGTAAGCGTGGTATCTCATGGGAATCTGTTATCAGGGGCAAATAACCAGTTGACCCAACTGGTTGGGACTGCTTTCTAAGGAGTCAGATGCTTAGAGCAATTGGCTCTGGCAGTAGTCCCTAAAGGAGAGGGCAGGGCCGGAGAGGAATGCTGTGGTACTGAGCAGATGAGCACAAGAGCCATGTGGACACAGGGCCCCCGGTGCACAAGGGGAGAGGCAGGGAGGGAGGTGGCAATGCTTCGAGCAGATCTCACGTTGGTCTCAGTTCTGCCAGGCCGTCTCCCCTCTCCTGGGTCTGTGTGGGGTGTCCTCTCTGCGTCTCTTCTCCCTTCTCTACTGCCCACAACTCCCTGCTGAAGGGAGTATTTTGACAGCTCTATACAAAGCCAGATGCACCTCTCCATGACACACTGCTGCTTTCCTGGATTCAGAGATGAAAACTTTCTGCCTTGGGGTCCCTTGGAATAGTGAGAGTTTTCATTTGTTTTCAGTTCAGGGACTGTACTTTGGGCCTAGGGGCTCTGCAATGGTTCAGTGCATACCTACTAACCAAAAGGTCAGTGGTTTGGACTCATCAGTGGATCCATGGGAAGAAGACTCTCATAAAGATTTCAGCCTAAGAAACCATATGTGGTAAACTCAACAATGCAACCTATTGCCGTCAAGTTGGATCTGACTCATAGCGACCCTTCCTTGGGTTTCCAAGGCGGTTCACTATGGAAGTAGATTGCCCAACCTTTCTTCTGAGGAGTGGCTGGTAGGTTTGAACCACCAGCCTTCTGGTTAGCAGTCAAGTGCCTTAGGCACTAAGCCTCCGGAACTCCTTAACATATGTGTTAGTTCTACTCTTTTCTCTATCTGTCGAATAGGGTCACTATAAGTTGGAACCTACCTAACAACACACAGCAATGACACAAACCACTATTGTTTACCATTAGCAGTATGCATACTGAAAACTGCCTGTTCCAAATACCAGTAGCCATCAAATCTATTCCAGCTTGGTGACCCATGAGTAACACTGTGTGTTACAGTACAACTGTGCTCCCTCCGTAGAGTTTTCAGTAGCTGAATTTTCAGAAGTAGATTGCCAGACCTTTCTTTTGAGAAACCTTTGGGTAGATTGAACTTTTAATCTTTCATTTAGCACCTGGAGTGTTAACTCTTCCTCTATGCCACATATCTTCTTTATTTTAGGGAAAGAAAAATTCTTGAAAATCAATTTCAAAATATTCCCTCATAGCAGTACAGCATTCTTGGTGATTAGACCTGTTATGGGTGAAGAAAGGAATAAAATATTGTGAAACTAAAATATATGAACCTTTACCCTGGCTCAAACAGCAAAGCAACTTTATAGAAAGCCATTATAGATGATTGAAAAATGCCTTAGAGACAGAAAAGCGTAAACAAAAGTCACCCAAAGAAAAAAAATTGTCATAATTTATGTGCATTTCTCTCTTTTTCTTTTTTAAATGCATTTTATTGAAATATAATTTATGTACAGTGAAATGCACAAAACTAAAGTGACATGGGTCAATGCATTTTTTCCCCTTTTTTTGCAGTGTTCTCTCCCCTCCCTTCCTACCTCTAGCACCCAATAAAGAAAGTTTCCCTCCATATATAAACCTTTCCTTGATCCTCCACAACAATGAACTAATACTATATTTGTCCTTCTGTGATTGACTTATTTCACTCAGCATAATGCCCTCCAAGTTCATGCATGTTATGTGGTGTTTTGCAGACTCTACATTGTTCTTTAGTGCTGCATAGTATTTCATTGTGTGTATGTACCATAGATTGGTCATCTACAATTCTTTCACTGATGGGCACATAGGCTGTTTCCATCTTTTTGCTACTTCAAATAATGCTGCAATAAACATGGGTGTGCATATATCTGTTCCTGTCCTGGCTCTCACCTCTCTAGGATATATACCTAGTAATGGAATTGCTGGGTCAAATGGTATCTCCAATGCCAGCTTTCTAAGGAACCACCATACTGCTTTCCACAGTGGTTTTATCACTTAACAGTCCCACACACAGTATGAGACTCCCAGTCTCTCCAGATCCTTGCCAGCATTTGTTATTTTCTGTCTCGTTGATCCTTGCCTTCAGTGCTGGGGTGAGATGGTATCTCATTGTTGTTTTGATTTGTGTCTCTCTGATGGCCAATGACCGTGAACATCTCTTCATGTATTTGCTTGGTGAGTGTTTATTCATGTCTTCTGCCCATTTTTCAATTGGATTGTTAATCCCTTTGCTGTTGAGGCATTGGAGTTTTCTGTAAATCTTAGAGATAAGTCCCTTGCCAGATATGTAATTATCAATAAGTATGAATTTGTTGCTGTCATTTTTGTTATGTGCTTTTTCATGGTGTTGATATCTTTGTTCCATGCAATTTTCTGTGCTGAACTTGTTCTGTTTATAAATCCTGTTATCACTTCCTTCATTGCTATTGTTTTAATATTTGCTAAATATTTGTGCTTGTCCTCTTTTTTATTTTTATGTGAAGGTTTATCATTTTTCTTTGAGGTTACCCTGTGATTTATAGTTTTCTTCCCAAGTTTAGAATAGTCCATTCTATCTTGTAGTTGTCTTGACTTCCCTACCCTTTAGAAGTCTGTAACTACACATTTTCTTTTCCCTCTTTTTGGTTTGTAGTTGTCCTCATTTGCCAATTAATGTCTCTAGTTCTCTGTTTACAATCTTGTAGGCTTATTTATTTTGGATACTTCTATAACTGAGTTGGTTTCTGGGTTATGTCATCATGTGTGCTAATGGTCAGTGGTTGTCTGCTGTTGCTGGTTGTCTGTCCAGAGGACTCCCTATTAGCATCTCCTGTAAGGTTGGTCAGGTTTTAACAAATTCCCTTAATTTCTGCTTATCTGGAAATCTCCTAATTTCACCATCATATTTGAGGGACAATTTTGCTGGATATATAATTCTTGTCTTTTCACCTGCACAGTTTCTGCCAAGAAATCCACACTTAGTCTTATGGGTTGCCCCTTGTAGGTAACTTTTCATTTTTCCTCTGCTGCTTTCATGATTCTTTCTTTGTCTTGGTTTTGGTGAGTTTGCTGATGATATGTTTTGGAGATCTTCTTTTGGGGTCTATCCTGTTTGGACTTCATTGGATTTCTTGAATGGACATATTCTCATCTTTCATCATACCAGGAAAATTTTCTTCCAACAAATCTTTGACAATTTTTTTCTGTAGTTTTATTTGTCTCTTCCTGTTCTGGAATTCCAATTACATGTAGGTTATTCCTTTTGATGATATCTCACATGAATCTCAGGCTTTCTTCATTTTGTTTTGATTTTTTTCTGATTGATCCCTTTTGAAAGAAGTATTGAGGTATTTGCCTTCAATATCACTAGTTCTGTCTTCCACTGATTCAATTTTACTCCTTTGCCCATTCGACGTCTTATCAATTTCTGAAAATTTAGTATTAATCTTCTGGGTTTCTGTCTGTAGATTTTGTATTATTTCTTATTTTTCATTTTGTTCTTGTATTGTCTTTTGAAATTGTTCTAGGGTGTTCTCTGTGTTTTCCTCAATTTTGTCAGTGTTTTCCTTGATCTGTCTCTCGATCTGTTGAAGATATCTGAATACAATTCTTTTGAATTCCTCATCAGGAGATTCCAATGCTGCTTCTTCCTCCAGGATATTTTCTTGGTCTGTATCCTGGTCCCTTGTTTCTACTGCTTTATCTTGATTCTTTGGGCAGACTGTCATGATCATGTTTACATTTAATTGGTGATTGTATGTTGGAGTGACTTGTCCATGATTTTCTTTGTTTTGTTTGCATGCCATCTACATAAACAGGGTACTGTGCTATGCTCCTCTGTTCTCTAGTTGGCAGCACTTGTACACTAACCACCTGTCTCCTTTCCCATTGTCAGCCTCCCATATGTCCTTGCCGTCCTTGGCAAATGGAGCCTATTTTAGGTCCTGTTTTCATTGAGATTTTTCCACTAGTTGCTGCCTAATGATTTCTGTATACTTCCTTTCAAAGCTCAGGGCCCCAGGATTATCTTCTGTATCTCTGTTAGTTGGTTTCTCTTTTCTTTGTTGCAGAGGGTCTGTGTAGCTTGTCTGCCTATTCCTCCATCTTACTGCTTATGTGCATTTTTTAACAAACTTATATAGATGGATATAGAAATAATATTTGTTAATATGCTTGTTTGTTTATAGCATACTTTTATCAGAAATAATAGGAATCATAACTACTTTTACTCAAATTCACTCTAAAATTTAAAAAAGGGCATCACTACGAAGGGTTCATCATCACATTAGAGCCCTTAGGATCAATCATTATGACACCATTTCATTGAAACTTATTTGTAAGTGCACATGTATGCTTGGCCAGATGTGCTGAGTGTAGCAAAAACATGAAGTCCAATTGTGCCATTCTTTCTCATGGTAATCTAGCAAAGAAAGTACAAACAAATCTGTTAGTTTTGAATGGGCTCTGTTGTGGATTGAATTGTGTCACTCCAAAAGATGTATCGGAGTCCTAACTTCTGGTCCCTGTGAGTGTGATCTTGTTTGGAAATAGAGTCTTTGAGTCAGAGACACAGACAGAAATGGCCATGTGAAGAACAGAGCCAGAGTTTGGGGTGATGCCTTTATAAGCCAAGGAATGCCAAAGATCACTGGCTATCTCCAGAAGCTAGAAAAGTATAGAACAGATGCTCCCCATTGCCCTCAGAAGGAATCAACCTGATTGACACCCTGATTTTTCACTTTAAACCTCCAGAACTGTGAGAATAAATTTATGATCTTATAAGCTACATAGTTTTGTGGTACTAATTATACCAGCTCTAGGAAACTAAGGAGGAGCTCTGGTGACATAGTGCCTAAGGCATTTGGCTGCTAACCAGAAGGCTGGTGATTCAAACCCACCAGCCACTCCCTGGAAGGAAGATTGGGGAATCTACTTCCGTAGAGATGCTATCTCGGAAATGCAAGGAGGGGTTGCTATGAGTCTAATCGACTTGATGGCAGTGAGTTTGGTTTTTGTCTAGGAAAATAATATAGTCCCTAAATGGATCTCAAGCTAGGGCAAGGTCTATCTGAATGTGAAGTCATGTTTCTAGGCAATGGGTACATTTCTACTTTGGGATGTTTGGTGTCCTCATCTATAAAGTAAGACTATTCATAATATATACTTCTTAGTATTGGAATGAGGGTAGAATGACATCATGTCTGTGAAAGCTCTTTATAAACTATAGCATGCAGTGCTAATGTCAGCTATCTTTTCTACACTAGAGGATAAAGAGGTCATCATGGCACTGATAGGCCACTCTGCTCTGATGGAGCCCCATACTGGGCCAAAGGTGAAATAATTCTCAACATGAAGATTGAGTTAAATGTATCCAATGGGTGTGTGGGATCTTTATGTATATATCCATGGAAATAAAACAAATATTTTTCAACTCTGCAGTGTTATATGAAAAATAATAATATCTGGGATGCTGTCTAGTTTCTTCTACAGATTACCTGTGTAACTCTGGATCAGTCACTTAACATTTCTAGGCCTTGTTTTTTTATGCATAAAACACAAGATTTGGGCTGGGGCACATTCCAGCTTTTAAGTCATGGTGTCAGAGTTGACCTTCTAAAACCCAAATATTAGCTTATTCAGTATAGTTTAAAGCAGAGAATAGTTCAACTGAACTTTAATTTCTAAAATTCTATGTACAGTGTCTTCTATATAAAGAATACAATGTTTCCAAAGGGGATAAAAACCAGAATAGGGACATGGTAACCAAAAATGTGACCCATAGGGGGGTACATTCATTTTGTCTTTGGGGACACACATATTTACTGGAATAGTGCCTTGCTCATCTGGGGAACCCTTACCTTGGCAAAGATGATCAAAGCCAGGTGATCTAGAATTTATCCTTGAGAAACAACAACTTAGCACTTAAAATGGGCAGTCAAGAATCACTGGGTAGAATTTAAGTGTTAAGAAGGAAAGGATTAAATGTCAATAATGATATGAGCCTTGTTTCTTGTGATTCTGTTGGGTGAATTCAACACCTCCCCCAGAAGTGCGTCTTGTCTTCTGTCTCCCAGCAGTAGCTGAGCACACTGGAAAAGTTAGGGATCAAAAGTATTGTTAACACACAATGACATGGAGATATAGGGAGAGGGCTGTTAAACATCTGATTTTGAAGCTCTTTACCCATCTGCAGCAAACTTGGAGATGAAGTCTTAGAAACAAAGACTTTTAAAATTGAAATGAGTATTGGTGGTATTCATCTTGTTACCACCAAGATGGCCATCCACACAACTTCACACTCATCTTTGCTTTCATTCCTTGCATAATTGGGAAAATACAATTTTTATTCTGTACCAGTTATTATTATTATTTTTTTAATTCCCCAGTGGAGAGAGGAATAATAGAGGGCAAGAAAGACAGATAGCAAATCATTTAGGAAGAAGGTAGAAGAGCTAGAAATAGTCTTTGCGGAAAGAATATCATGTTGAGAATAAGCAAGAAGGTAGATTTTTTGTTGTTTTGTAGGAGAAATGAAGAACAAATCAATACAAGGTAAAGTAGGTGCCAAATCATAGGAAAGGGTAGAGACAGAAATATTTTTTGACTTGTCAAAGCAACTCCTTGTTGTGTTATCTGTGCCAAAGTCTTAAGAGTCAGTACATTTATTTATGTTTGCTTCCAGAGCACTCCAACTATTTAGTTTCAGCTTTCACCTCTCACAAAAGATAAACGCTGCTGACTTGATATTCTGAATTCTGTATCAACTATCAGACTTGCCCACTGAAATGCTGTATATGATCCATGATCCTGGTACAGTTTCATCTTCAAATTCACACCAGAGACCTTTTTTTATAGTAGTTTTATTGGCAATTAGTGGATTAAATCAGCATGGGAGGTAACTTCTTGCCTACTTGACTTCTATTGAATGACTTCCAAATTACTTATGCATGCATTCACTAGTCATGGGTGTCATCCAAGACTTCTAGACAGGTGGTCTGACAACCAGCCACCCTCTTTCACAAGATCTACTCATACTATGACTCAAAATATCACCATGACTTGGAAATTCCATCTTTTGAAATTTCACTTCCTGTTATGCCATGAAAGGAAAATGTTTAAAAACATCTTGAAAACACAGAGCTTTAAGCAAGATAGGACATTAGAGAAATCATCTAGGTCCACCCTTCATTTTGCAGCTGAAAGAATTACAGTCGGAGTTGTGTGATCTTGGATAAGCTTGATACTTATCCAAGGTCACACATTAGCTATCAGTAGGAAGAATAAAAAATTACGTGTATTGACTTCTAGGACTGTGCCCTTCCTTTCTTTCAGCATCGTCTCCTGCAAAAAGTAAGTGTGTTTAAAGTGGCACATACACTGAAGATTATAATTGAGTATACTTTCCCTTAAGTAACTGACTTTTTGATTTGTTATTTTCAACCTTGGTTGAAACATTTCTTTTTCTAGCACTGACTTTGAGATTTTTCCAAATGCTTGGAGACACCATGCACAAAGTCACAGCATGCAGCACTCTTAATGTCAAATGCACTTGCTGCCAGAATGATCAAGAGTTAAAAGAGAATTGCACACAAGGTAGACATAGGAACAGATATCCAACTTACTTTACTTGAGAAATACACTGAAGATAAGTGAATGATATTCTTCTATACAAGTGCAAATGGGTAAGGTACCTTATCATCAGACTGCCTTGTGATTTAGCAGGTCTGCATCCAAAGATATCTCTAAATGCACACAAATGACTCAGGCTCTGGAAGCCAGGAAAAATGACAGGACAGCAAGAGATCAGTCAATATCTCAGGCAGTTGATGCCAAATAGATGGAGGTAAAAATTGAGAGGAGCAATCTATAGCCAGCTCTGGATTTAGGTGAATATTAGTAAGGTGAATATTAATAAACACTGAAAATTCAGAGCATGTGTGCCAGGTAGAAAGCCATCTTGGCAGAAATGTGTCATAAAAGGTAATGAGAAAAACTATACTTTCTCTACATATATTAATGGTCAGTGACATCACTAGGTTTGGTGTCACGCAGTATGATAATTCATCATGTCTCTTCCTGGCCCCCAAGGACCTCCTCTTATACCAGACCGTACAGAATACTTAGTAATTTTTTAAATCAATTTTAATTGTAGAAAGATATATGGTAAATGATATATTATATATATATATAGTTGTTGTTGTTGTTGTTGTTGTTATGTGCCATTGAGTCAGACCTGACTCATAGCAACCCCTTCTTGGGTTTCCTAGGCAGTATCGCTATGGAAGTAGATAGCCCTATTCCTTCCGAGGAGTGGCTGGTGGGTTTGAACCGCCAGCCTTCTGGTTAGCAGTCAAATGCCTTAGGCAGTATGCTACCAGAGCTCCCATATAAATATATAAATAATATAAATATACAAATATAAATAATATATGGTAAATGTAAATTGTTTACCTGTAATTTTTTAGGTTATATGAATATTAGCAACAAAATTGTTTTGTAAATTCTTTCTACACTGAATTATAATCAGTTACAACATTGTAAGTAACTAAGTTGAATCCTTTTTTATTTTTCTCCTTATTTTCCTTTAATTACTACTTCATTCTCCAAAAAAGGATTGATATAGGTTCACAAGTACTGCTTACTACAATATTGTAGCTAAAACATCAGAAAATTTGACAAAATTAGTAACTATGGAAGCAACCACAGCAATGAAAACAACAGTGCATGTTCATAGTGCATGAAGATGAAACAACGTGTTTAGAAGTGTTTAGAAGTGTTGTTGTAAGTGAGTAATAATGACAGCTCTGAACAAAAGATAGAGTTTTAGGCTTGTAGGTACATTGATACATGTTAACTATGCTTAGAAAAAATGTTTTTGTTGTTATAATTAACCACAGAAATAGTTTTATAAAAATAGTAATTTTTTACTGAAACACTGCACAGAATTTTATAGACTCATTTTCAGGCCACTCCTCTGACTGTCATCCAGTGTGGACTGCACCTCATGCACTCCCCTACTGATGACACTGTTCATGTGTTACTAGTTTTTTTTATTGCAGAATGTTCTGGGAGAGCTAAGCTGTATCTTCTAACTCCGAATGGTAACTGGTTAATACTTATGCATAGAATGAAGTTGTTGTTGTTGTTGTTGTTGTTAAGTGTCATTGTGTAGGTTCTGACCCACGGCAACCTATGTACAACAGAATGAAATACTGCTCAGTCATGCACCATCCTCACAATCATTTTTATGTGACCCTCTACTTTACCAAACACGATATCCTTCTCCAGGGAATGGTCCGTTCTGACAACATAATTGAAGTAGGTGAGACACAAAGTCTGGTCATCCTTGCATCCAAAGAGCATTCCAGCTGCACTTCTTCTAGGATAGATTTGTTCATTCTTCTGTCAATCCATGGTACTTTCAGTATTCTTTGCCAACACCACAGCTCCAAAACACAAACTGTTCTTCCATCTTCCTTCATCATTGTCCAGCTTTCACGTGCATATGAGGCAATTGAAAATACCATGACTTGGGTTAGGTGCACCTTAGTCTTCAAGGAGACATCTTTGCTCTTCATCACTTGAAAGGGGCCGTTTGCAGCAGATTTGCCTAGTGCAATATGTCGTCTGATGTCCTGACTGCCGCTTCCATTGGTGTGTATTATGGATCCAAGTAATAAGAAATCTTTGACAACTTCAATCTATTCTTCACTTATCATGATACTGTTTATTGGTCCAGTTGTGAAGATTTTTATTTTCTTTATGTTGGGGTATAATCCATACTGCAGACTGTAGTCTTTAATCTTCATCAGTAGGTGCTTTTTTTTTTTTTTTTAAGGACTTAGAATCCTCTTCACTTTCAGCAAGCAATGTGTATCATCTGCATATCACAGGTGGTTAATGAATCTTTCTCCAATCCTGACTCCACATTCTCGTTCATATAGACCAGCTTCTTGGATTATTTGCTCAGCATATAGGTTGAATAAGTCTGGTGAAATCATATAATCTTGACATACATCGTTCAGGATTTTAAACCATGCAGTAATCCCTTGTGTTCGAACGACAGCCTCCCGGTATATGAAGAAGTTCCTCATGAGCACAATTAAATGTGCTAGAATTCCCATTCATAATGTTATGCATAATTTTTATGATCAACATAGTCAAATGCTATTGCATAGTCAAGGAGACATAAATAAATAATCTTTTTCTTTTGCAAATTATTTATTTATTTATTTATTTTTATTGTGATTTGGGTGAAGAATTACAGAGCAAATTCACTTTCCATGCAGCAGTTCACATACACTTTGTCTCATGACATTGACCACAGTTTACCACAATGCAATAGCTCCCCTCCCACTTCCT
>NW_006921688.1:820883-822510 GCF_000298275.1 Orycteropus afer afer | reverse complement strand
TCCAAAGAAGTATTCAGGTGTTCATCTTAAATCTCATTAATTCTGTCTTTTATTGCCTCAGTTCTACTCCTTTACCCTTCCAATGTGTTACCTATTTCTGACAGTTTAGTACTAATCTTCTGGATTTCTCTCTGTAGATTTAGAATAATTTCTAATTTTTCATTTATTTTGTCATTTTGTTCCTGTAGTTTCTTCCAAAATTCTTGTAGTTCTTTTTTTCCATGTTTTCTTTGGTTTGCCTCTCAATCCTTTGAAGATAGCTAAATATAATTCTTTTGAATTCCTTATCAGAGAGTTCCAATGCTGCTTCTTGCTCAGGGATGTGTTCTGGGTCTTTATCCTGCTCCCTTGTTTCTACCACTTTATCTTGCTTCTTTGTGTGGACTGTGATGGTCTGTTGTCTCTGAGACATCATGGCATTGTTGTATTTAGATCTCTGTTAACTGTTGTGTAGAGCAGCCAAGGGTGATTCAGGCTCTTCTTGGTGTTTTTTTATCATTGGCCCATTGATGGAGGAGGAGGTGGTGGCTTTCACTCAGTAAGTGAAGTTGCAGGAGGTGTGGGTGTAGCTGTGTCTTATGGGGACTGTTGCTGTCTCGCACTCAGTTAGACAAAAATTACAACTGAAAAACCATCAAAATACTAAAAGTACCTAGACAAAAAATACTCCATGTAATTCCCAGGAACAGTAACCAAAAAAAGAAAAAAGAGAAAAAGAAAAAGAAAAAAAACAAGAAAACCAGCAATATCTAGGGATATTAAGAGAAAAAAGGTAGAGAAGGAGACTAATGAAGAAAAAAAAAATGGGAAAAATGCAAAAACAAAACAAGGAATGGGGTTAACCAGGAAAAGAAAAGAAAATTTGCAACCAGAAATAGAGAAAAGAAAAAAAGCTGAAAACTAGGACCTGGGAGGGGAAAAATAAAGAATAACAGTAAAAAGGGCAAAAGTATTAATAATAATAATAGTTTTAAAACAGACAAAAACAAGCAAACTAATAAGCAGAAAAAAGAAATATTAAAACAAACAAAAGAAAAAGAATACAAAAGAAAAAAAAAATCAGGGGATGGCAGGGCAGAGCACCCAGGCTCCGACAGAGCACACAGACTTGGATGGAGTTCCTGTGGGCCCAGAAGGTGGGTGGGAGTGGGGGATGGCTGCGACTCCATTCACCATGTGGGTGTGGAGTATAAGAGTAACAAGGGGAATGTCACACCTTTTCAGTCGCCAAGGTCCGGAGTGTCCTTGGGGTTACTGGCAAGCAGAATCTGTTCTTAAGTCCCTGGAATCTGGGAGAGCACTGTCTCTTTAAATATCCAAAATGATAAAACTGCTTGTAAACATTCAAAATGGCTGTGCCCTTTGGACAGGCAAAAGTCCACAGCTCAGCCCACCCTCCTCTTCGTTGCTTCTTATTTTATTCACCAGCCACCAGAGCAATCCTCTGTGCGGTCCCTGGGTAGCAGAGCTGATTTTTAGGTTAATTCTTAGGTCCTACCACACTTGGGCACTCTCCAATCTGTCTGTGCTGTGCCGTCAGGACTGCTCAGGATCACTGCCAGACCACAGCTCCGTATGTCTCCTTTTTTGGTATTTTCATGCAAATTCTTCTGCTAGTTGGGGTTTA
>NW_006921688.1:818311-818970 GCF_000298275.1 Orycteropus afer afer | reverse complement strand
TTTTTTTCTCCAAATGATTTTGAGTTTTGTTCCCCATTGTTCTCCCTCTCTATCAAGGATCTCCTACATAGATGCCCCTCCAAGTGGATGACAGTGGTAGCTGGGCACTGTCTAGTTCTTCTGGTCTCATAGTCGTATAGCCTGCAGATATATGGGTTACCAGTCTCCAGGACTGATTATATCCATGAATTTTTGGTTTTCTTCATTCTTCTTTGCTCTGGTTGATGAGAGACCTATTGCTGCACCTAGATGGCAGCTTGCAAGCTTTTAAGATCCCAGTCGCTACTTGCCAAAGTAGGAGGTGGAACAATATTTTGTGTAGTATGTCAATTGAGCTTGATGTCCCCTGCGAATATGGTCCCAAACCCACAGGTTCAACTACTCAGTCCCTCTGAGTAGCTTGCTGTGACCAAGCAGTGACTACCACCTTGCCCCTTGTCAGCTCCATTATACACCTGGGAATTCAGATCATACACATAAACTTATAGGGCCATTGTCTGCCAACCCTATACATGTTCTCGGTTACATTCCCCACTTCATAGACATACCTACTAGTTCAGCCTATCCACCCATCTATCCACCCATATACCCATGTTTGCCTTCACTGACAACGCAGTACTGTATGTGCAAAAAGGTTCATCTTTGTTGTCTGTACCTCC
>NW_006921688.1:801136-809511 GCF_000298275.1 Orycteropus afer afer | reverse complement strand
TCTTCTGCTAGTTGGGGTTTAATCCACTTCTATATCCTTCTCTTCAAGGCTCAGGGGTCCAGGATTATCTTCTGTGTCTGTGTTAATTGGTTCCCCTTTTCTTTGTTGAAGAGGGTCTGTGCAGCCTTCCTCCCTATTCTGCCATCTTATTAGAAGTCCCACATTGCAATTATTATTGGATGCTTTCCAATATTTCTTCACCTTTTGAGTCACACCTCATCAGCATATGCAGGTCCCAAAAGCTTTACTCCATCCGTGTCATTAAGGTCGACTCTACTTTGAGGAGACAGCTCTTCCCCACTCATAGTTTCAGTGCTTCCTGACCTGAGGGGCTTATCTTCCAGCACTATATTGTACAATGTTTTAGGACTATTCATGATGTTTTCCAGTAATCTACCAGACAGTGCTTCACTGCTGGCTAATTCTTTGAGAGGTGGATGGGCCATCCTTCTTCCAAATCTGTCTTTGTCTGTGTCTGGAAGCTCTGCTGCAACCTGTCCACCATGGGTGGCCCTGCTGGTATTTGAAATACCGGTAGTACAGCCTCCAGCCTCACAGCCTCACAGCAGCACACAAGCCACCACAGTATGACAAACTGACAGATGAATGGTAGTAAATGAAGTTACTTGAGCTTAATTAAGGTAATATCCTGGAAATAGCATCTTCCAAATATCCTCAGCTTTCTAAAAGAAATTCAATGAAAAATAATGAACTTAGAGTTCAGAATTCCAAATTTGGTAAATGAGTTTGCACTTTCATCCTATTCAGGTGGGACATTTCATTTCCCTTTGTGTGTTGGAAGGAGTTCCAATTCCTGGAACAACCCTTGCTGGGTCTAGAACTCTCCCACAAAGCATTTAATTATAAGAGACTTTTTTTTTAAAATCACCAGAGTACTTCCTTAGCTTAGACATATAGCTGGTAATAGTAACTTTGATATAATACATGAAACCAATACAGAGCCAATGTTATATTTGTAATAGAAAGGTGATTGCTTTTCACTATATTTTAAAGAGGACCATTGAGTTTTATTTTGTCTAGAGAACCTCAGGAGCTGAATACACCACCATTAGGAATGGTAGAATGAGTTCTGGAGGAGTAGTGGTTAAAGCATTTGGCTGCTAACCAAAAGCTTGATAGTTCAAACTCACCAGCAGCTCAGTGGAAGAAAGATGGGGCAGTCTGCTTCTATAAAGATTCACAGCCTTGGAAACCCAGTGGGGGTTTCTATGAGTCAGAGTTGACTCGATGGCAGTGAGTTTAGTTTGGTTTGGAGCAATGATAGTTCAGTGGTTTATCTTGACTGAAATAAACTAGGACCAAAGGCTTGATGATCTACTTCTGAAAGTCAGCCAGTGAAAATCCTATGGCTTACAACAGCTTGATCCACAAACAATCTTGGGAATGGTTTAGGTTCCATTCTATTGTGCGTGGGGTTGCCCTGAGTCAGGGGTCGACTGGACAGCAGCTAACAACTAATGTTCTTTTTGTTACCAAATTCCAGATGTCTGGTCAATAATTAGGCTGATTTTTCTCTGATTGCTAGATTACACCTAATACAATGAAGATCCACCTCACCAGCCCCCACAAGGAGAGGTCAGTGTCCATGTGTCTAGGGCAGATTAAGGCAATGGGACTCATGCTTAATGCCTTGCTACTGCTTTTGGCACCGTCAAGATCCACCTACAAAAGTACTGTCCATTCCAGTCGGTTAAGAATGGACTCTGCCATCTCAAAGACCCAGGAGTGTCCAAAAATTCACTCTCCCTTTTCAAATGTAAACATTAGGATCTTCCTTGAAGAAGTGAGAAATTTTAACCCTTTCCTTCTCTCTTTGGCATGGGATTCTTCTTGTTTAGAGGCTCAGATGTGGCATTAATCTTCCTTATGTTTTAGCCATTAACTCTGAATCTAAGTCTCTGTGAAGGATCAGTCATCTAGGGAGGAAAACAAACAAACAGAAAAACAACAAGCTCTAGTTTTATATCTTGAGCTAAATAATTAGTCCTTAATCAAACTAATATACAAGGAATTATTACTGAATTCCTACAGGGAAACTAGACCTGCTCCTTGAACAAAAATTTGCATAATTCATCTCCTTTTAAAAGAACCTTAGTGGTACAAACGGTTAAGTGCTCAGCTGCTAGCTGAAAGGTTGGTGATTTTAACTCTCCCAGTGGCACTGTGGGAGCTCTGGTGGTGTAGTGCCTAAGGCATTGACTGCTAACCAGAAGGCTGGAGGTTCAAACCCACCAGCCAGCCACTCCTCGGAAGGGAGATGGGGCAGTATATTTGGTTTGTTTTTGAGCAGCTCTGTGTAAGGAAGATCTGGTGATCTGCTCCTGTGAAGATTGCAGGCCAAGAAAACCCTATGCGATTTATAGGTTGGCTAGGAGTTGGAACTGATTTGACAGCACCCAATAACAATATCTACTTTGAGAGTCAAAAAAATGTTGTTTTACCTTTTACAATCTTAAAGTCACCAGTTTATCACTCAAAAATATATATTTATTGAATTAAAAGTAACTTTAAGAAAATAATGTTTTTCCATCATTTCTTTTGTTTGATTAAGGGCAATTATTTCATGTTTGATTCATTCAGTTTATCTTTCAAGGTGACATTCTACCCATAAAAGTTAGTCATGAAATCTACCAAGCTTATCAACCAGGCCCTTGCTTTAGAAGATTCTTCCTTGGTTTAACAGATTTGAGGGGGGGAAAAAAAATCTGGGCTGTTATTTAACATTATTTTCATGGTGTCTTTCTTTCAAAGACTTTTGAAAGGAAATATGAGATTTTAAGATAATTTAAAAAAAAATTAATGTTTTTTGTCATGGGAAATAAAATTGGAAGCAAAAGCATGACATGCATCTCCCATGGGATGTAAGAATGAGAGTTCTAAGGGACGGCACCCATGAATCTCCATGAATGCCTGTATTTACCAAGTCACCTGTATAATCTAAGGAAAATGAATGGACTTAGTAATGCAGCTTCCAACTACATTGTTGCCCTTAAGCTCGCATTGCTGTTGTTAGCGGCCTTGGTGTGGTCTCTGACTCACAGCAGGTCCTATGGACCACAGACCAAAACTGTGCCCAGGCCTGTACCATCGTCATGAGCATTGGTATGTTTGACTCCATTGTTGTGACCACTGTGTATTTTGAGTGCCTTCCAACCTAGGAGGCTCATCATCAGACGACATATCAAACAGCACTCTGTTCTGATGCATGGGGATTTCGCTGGCTAATTCTCAGAAATATATCACCAGGCCTTGCTTCCTAGTATCAATTAGTGTGAAACTGCCGAAACATGTTCACCATTGGTCAACCTACTGGTATTTGAAATATTGGTGGTGTCATAGCTTACAGCATCATAGCTATATGCAGTATACCACATGACAACAAACTGAGATAGGTGGTAACTTAAACAGAATTCAATAATGTGTAGGAATTCTAGAAACCAGCGCCTTCTATTCCTATATTGTTGTTGCTGGGTGCTGTTGAGTCCCTTCCAACTCATAGTGATCTTGCATATGACAGAAGGAAACACTGGCCAGGGTCACATCATCTTTATAGTTATTGCCATGCTTGAGCCCATTGATGCAGCCTCTGAGTGAACCCATTTCATTGAGAGTCTTCCTCTTTTGCCCTTACCCTCTATCTCACCAGGCATGATGTCCTTCTCCAGGGCCTGGTCTCTCCTGATGACATGCCCAAAGAACATGAGAAGAAGTCTCACTGTCCTCACTTCTATGGAAAATTCTGTGTGTACTTCTCCCAAAACTGATTTGTTTGGTCTTCTGACAGCCCATGGCATATCTAATATTCTTTGCCAATCCCATTATTCAAATGCATCAGTTCTTCAGTTTTCCTTATTTACTCTCTGGCTTTCATACACAAATGAGATGATCGAAAATACCATGACTTGGGTCAGGCACACTTTAGCACTCATGATGACGTCTTTGCTTTTTACCACTTTAAAGAGATCTATTGTAGCAGATTTTTCCAGTGCAAAAAGTTGTTTGATTTCTTGACTACTGCTTCCATGGACATTGGCTGTGGATCTAAGTAAAATGAAATCTTTAACAACTGCAATATTTTCTCCATTTCTCATAAGGTTCCTTATGGTTCCATTTGTAAGGATATTTATTTCCTTCATTTTTAGGTGTAATCCATACTATAGTCTTTGATCTTCATCTGTAAGTACTTCAAGTCCTCTTCACTTTTAGCATGCAAGGTTGTATAATCTGCATATCACAGGTTGTTAAGGAGTCTTCCACCAATCTGATGCTGTGCTCTTCTTCATAAAGTTCAACCTCTCGGATTATTTGCTCATCATAAAGATTGAAAGGTTGAAAAGATAAAACCTTGATGCACCACTTTCACCATCCCAAACCACAAAGTATTCCCTTGTTCTGTTAAAAAGACTGCTTCTTGGCCTGTATACAAGTTCTGCATGAGCATAATTAGGTGTCCTGGGATTCCCATTCTTTTTAATGTTATCCATAATTTTTATGACCCATAGAGTTGAATGCTTGTGCATCATCAATAAAACACAGGTAAACATCTTTCTTTTATTCTATGCTTTCAGCCAAGATCTATCTAACATCAACAATGTTATCCCCTATTCAACCTCCTCTTCTGAATCCAGCATGAATTTCTAGCAGTTCACTATTGATGTACTATTGCAACTGTTTTTGAATTACCTTCAACAAAATTTTATTTGTGTGTGATATTAATGACATCATTTGGTAATTTCTGTATTCTGTTGGATCACATATCTTTGGAGTGGACATGGATCTGAATCTCTTCCAGTCTGTTGACCAGGTAGTTGTCTTCCAAACTTCTTGGCATAGACAAGTGAGTGCTCCCAGCATTGCATCTGTTTGTTGAAACATCTCATTGGGCATTCCTTCAGATCCTGGAGCCTTGTTTTTCATCAATGCCTTCAATACAGCAGTTGGACTTTTTCCTACAATTGATAATACAATCAATAATCCATACAATTGATTCTTGATCATATGCCATCTCCTGAAATGTTTGAACACCAACCAACTCTTTTTGGTACAGTGGCTCTGTACAGTGGCACATATTCCTGCCTCTTCTTTTGATGCTTCCTGTGTTGTTCAATATTTTGCTGATAGAATCCTTCAGTATTGCAACTCAAGGCTTGAATTTTGTCTTCAGTTCTTTCATCTTGAGAAATGTCAAGCATGATGACAACTGTGTTTTTCCCTTTTCGTTTACTAACTCCAAGTCTTTGCACATTTCACTATAATACTTTATTTTGTCTTTTCAAGCCTCCCTTTGAAATCTTCTATTCAATTCTTTTACTTCATCATTTCTTCATTTGCTTTAGCTACTGTCAGTTCAAGAGCAAGTTTCAGAGTCTCTTTTGATATCTATTTTGGTCTTTTCTTTCTTTCCTATCTTTTTAATGACCTTTTGCTTTCTTCATGTATGATTTCCTTGATGTCAGCCCACAACTTGTCTGGTATTTGGTCATTAATATTCACTGCTTCAAATCTACTCCTGAGATAGTCTCTAAATTCAGGCGACATATACTCAAGGTTGTATTTTGGCTCTTGTGCATTTATTTTAATTTTCTTTACCTTCAACTTGAATTTGCATATGAGCCAATGATGGTCAGTTTCACAGTCAGACACTGGCCTTGTTCTGATTGATGATATCGAGCTTATCTATCCTCTCTTTCTATAGATATAATCCATTTGATTTCTGGTATTCCATCTAGTGAGGTCCATATGTATAGATGTCATTTATGTTGTTGATAAAGGTATTTCCTTTGAATAAGGTTGTTGGTCTTACAAAATTCTGTCATATGATTCCCAGCATCATTTCTATCACCAACCCCATATTTCACAAAACTTACCCTCCCCCCATCTTTTGCATTATAATCACCAGTAATTATCAATGTCTTTTGATTGCATGTTTCAATTTCAGAGTATAGAAGTTGATAAAAATCTTCAATTTGTTCATCTTTGGCATTAGTAATTCGTGTGTGTGCACTTAACCCAAGCCTTGTATTTTCAATCACCTCATATATATGTGACAGCTAGACAATGACTAAGGAAGACCGAAGATGAGTTGATGCTTTTGAGTTGTGGTGTTGGAGAAGAATGCTAAGAGTACCATGGGCTGCTAAAAGCACTAACAAATCTGTCCTGTAGGAAGTGCAGCCAGAATGCTCCTTGGAAGTGAGAATGGACAGACTTTGTCTCACTTACTTTGGTATGTTGTCTGAAGGAATCTTTCCCTGGAGAAGGATATGATGCTTGGTAAAGTGGAGGATCAATGAAGAAGGGGAAGGCCCTCAATGAGATAGATTGACACAATGGCTGCAACAATGGGCTCAGGTATAGCAAGGATCATGAGGCTGACACAGGACTGAGCAGTGTTTCATTCTGCTGTGCATAGGGTCACTATGAGTCGTAGATGACTTGACAGGACCCAACAACAACAACAGTTGGTGTGTAAATTTGAATAAGTCATATTAACTGATATTCCTTATAGGTGTATAGATATTATCTTAACACTGACAGCATTGCACTTCAGGATTGATCTTGAAATGTTCTTTTTGATAAGGAATATAAAACTGTTCCTCTCAAATTTACCATTCCCATCACAGTAGACCATATGACTGCCAATTCATTATGGCCGATATCAGTCCATTTAATTCAGTCATGTCTAATACATTGTTCTTCAGGCATTTCATTTCATTTTTGAGACCATTAAATTTCCTAGATTTATGCTTTGTACATGCCACTTTCCAATTATTAGTGGATATTTTCAGCTGTTTTTTCTTTCTTTCTTTCTTTTATATTTTGAGTTGTGCCATGTCAGTAAATGAAGGTCCTGAAATCTTTACTCCATCCATATCATTAAGGTCCACTCTACTTTGAGGAATCAGCTTTCTCCCTGTCATATACTGAATGCCTTCCAACCTGAGGGACTCATCTTCTGGCACTACATCAGACAATACTCTGCTACTATTCATTAGAATTTCACTGCTCACAGTTTTTAGAAGCATATCCCAGCTTCTTCTTCCTACTCTTAGTCTGGAAGCTCCACTGAAACTATCCACCATAAGTGACCCTGCTGGCATTTGAAATACCTGTGACGTAGCTTCCAGCATCACACAACATGCAAGCCACTACAATAAAACAAAGTGACTGACAAGTGATTGTCTAATAATAGTAGTAAAACCTATAAATAAGCCTTGTTTCATGCTCAAAATACTTGTAGCTTCTTCACCTCTTTTCCTGTGTTGTTATGGACTAATGCTAAACACCTAATCTGAACAATTTCCAAATAGATAATAATAGTGCTATCAATGACACTGGTCAAGCATTTACTAATGCACTTGCTACATTAAGTGTATTATTAAGCAATCACAATAGCAAGACTGTGTTAAGTACTTTTTGTGCATTATATCATGGATATCTCCCAGCAACATTGTATGAAGTAGGTATAATTATATTTTGAGAAAACAGGATCTCAGAGAGAATAAATACCTTCTTGAAAATTGCACAGTGAGTGGCAATGCTTCAAGTTTACCACAGGATGTCTGGCTGAGAAGCCCTAGCTTGTAACCACTATGCACATTGCTAAAATGGCAAGGAGATATGTGGATTTCCAGAAGCTGTGCACACATGTAGTTTTATGGCCACTGGGAAACTAAATACAGAAGTTGCTTGGCTTTTGCAAGGTAGAAATTTGTTTTTCCTGTTCCTGGGATGGAGGCTGATGACAGAAAGTAGACCCTGGAGAACAAGAGCACTTGGTTTCAAATGTAAGAGCTTCATTAAATATTCAGCTTTCCTGCAGCTTTATGTGAGTATGCTACCAGAGGAATGGGTAAACTGGCAGAAGCTCAGTTTGGCAAAAACGAATCTGTACATTGGCCCTATTGAGGCTTAATACATGATCATCGTATGGGATCAGAAGGCGGACCAGAAACAGTTTCCTGAGGGCTGTTGTTGTTGCCTTCCTCCTTAGTGCATGATGCCAATCAGCTGGGGACTCTGGTTCGCTGGGAATTGACGTGGCATAATGGATAAATACTCAGCTGCTAACCAAAAGATTGGTAGTTCAAACCCACCCAGCAGCTCTGTAGGAGAAAGAACCTGGAGATAAGCGCTCATAAAGATTAAGATCTGTTGCTTTCGAGCTTTCTTCACCTGCTGTTTTCTACCTCTGGTGGCGTAGTGCCTAAGGCATTTGACCTAACCAGTAGGCTGGCGGTTCAAATCCACCAACCACTCCTCGGAAGGAAGGATGGACAATCTACTTCCATAGTGATACCGCCTCAGAAATACAAGGAGTTGTCACTATGAATTGGGACTGACTCCACGGCAGT
>NW_006921688.1:788964-793556 GCF_000298275.1 Orycteropus afer afer | reverse complement strand
AAATTTTGGTCAATGACATGAGACAAAGTATATGTGAACTGCTGTATGAAAAGTGAATTTACTCTGTAAATCTTCACCCAAATCCTAATAAAAATAAAAAAAAGAAAAAAAAAGATCTGTTGCTTTCAAGGCAATTCTGACTCATAGCAACCCTGCCAGACAAAGTAGAACTGCCCTATAAGTTTTTTTTTTCCTGCATTTTATTGAAATATACTTTATGTACAGTGAAATATACAAAGCTAAAGTAACATGGGTCAATGCATTTTATTTATTTATTATTTTTATTTTTTTTGCAGTCCCACTCCTGGCAACCAACAAAGAAAGTTTCCTTCCGTATATAAACCTTACCTTGACTTTTTACAATAGTGAACTAATACTATATCTGTCCTTCTGTGATTTACTTATTCCACTCAGCATAATGCTCTCCAAGTTCATCCATGTTATGCAGTGTTTTGCAGATTCTACAAAATTCTTTAGTGTTGCATTGTATTCCATTCTGTATGTACCATAGTTTGGTTATCCATTCTTCTTTTGATGGGCACCTAGGTCGTTTCCATCTTTTTGCTATTGTAAATAATGCTGTGATGAACATGGGTGTGCATATATCTGTTCTTGTCCTGGCTCTCACTCCTTTAGGATATATACCTAGTAATGGGATTACTGGATCAAATGGTATTTCTAATTTCAGCTTTTTAAGGTATCACCATACTGTTTTCCACAGTGATTGTATCATTATACAGACCCACCAGCAGTGTATGAGAGTCCCAATCTCTCTACATCCTCACCTGCATTTGTTATTTCTTGTCTTGTTGAACTTTGTGATTAGTGCTAGAGTGAGATGATATCTCATTGTTGTTTTGATTTGCATCACTCTGATGGCTAATGATTGTGAGCATTTCTTCATGTATTTGTTGGCTGCCTGAATATCCTCTTTGGTAAAGTGTTTATTCATTTCTTCTGCCCATTTTTAAATTGGATTGTTAATCTTTTTGTTGTTGAGGTGTTGGAGTTTTCTATAAATTTTAGAGATAAGTCCTTTGCCAGGTATGTAATTATCGACAAGTATGAATTTGTTGCTGTCATTTTGTTACATGCTTTTTCATGGTGTTGATATCTTTGTTCCATATAATTTTCTGTGCTGAGCTCGTTTTGCTTATGAATCGTGTTACCGCTTCCTTCGTTGCTATTGTTCTAGTATTTGCTAAATATTTGTGCTGGTCCTCTTTTTTGTTTGATGTGAAGGTTTATCATTTTTCTTTGAGGTTACCCTGTGATTTATAGTTTTCTTCCCAAGTTTAGAACAGTCTATTCTATCTTGTATTTGCTCGACTTCCCTACCCTTTAGAAGTTCTGTAACTACACAATTTTTTCCCTCTTTTTGGGGTATAGCTGTCCTCATTTGCCAATTGATGTCTCTTCTTCCCTGTTAACAATCTTGTAGGCTTATTTACTTTGGATACTTCTATAACTGAGTTGGTTTCTGGGTTATGTCATCATGTGTGTTAATGGTTGGTGATTGTCTGCTGTTGCTGGTTCTCTATCCAGAGGACTCCCTATTAGCATCTCTTATAAGGTTGGTCTGGTTTGAACAAATTGCCTTAATTTCTGCTTATCTGGAAATGTGATAATTTCACCATCATATTTGAGGGACAATTTTGCTGGGCATACAATTCTTGGTTGGAAATTCTTCTCCTTCAGAGTTTTATATATACCATCCCATTGTCTTCTCACCTGGTTTCTGCTGAGAAATCCGAGCTTAGTCTTATGGATTGCCCCTTGTAGGTAACTTTTCATTTTTCCTGTGCTTCTGTGAGGATTCTTTCTTTGTCTTTTGTTTTGGTGAGTTTGATGATGATATGTCTTGGTGATTTTCTTTTGGGGTCTATCCTGTTTGGGGTTCACTGGATTTCTTGAATGGATATATTCTCATCTTTCATCATACCAGGAAAATTCTCTTCCAACAAATCTTTGACAATTTTCTCTATGGTTTTATTTGTCTCTTCCTGTTCTGGAATTCCGATTATGTGTAGGTTATTCCTTTTGATGGTATCCCACATGAATCTCAGGCTTTCTTCATTTTGTTTTGATCTTTTTTTCTGATTGATCCCTTTCCAAAGAGGTATTGAGGTATTTGCTTTCAGTCTCACTAATTTTGCTTCCCATTGATTCAATTCTACTCCTTTACCCATTCAATATGTTATCTATTTCCGAAAATTCATATTAATCTTCTGAATTTCTGTCTGTAGATTTTGTATCATTTCTAATTTTCATTTATTTTGTCATTTTGTTCTTGTATTGTCTTTTGAAACTATTCTAGGCTTTTCCTCAGTTTTGTTATTGTTTTCCTTGATCTGTCTCTCACTTTGTTGAAGGTAACTAAATATAATTCTTTAGAATTCCTTATCAGGGAGTTCCAATGCTGTGTCTTCCTCAGGGATGTGTTTTGGGTCTGTTTCCTGGTCCCTTGTTTCTCCTGCTTTATCTTGCTTCTTTGTGTGGACTGTGATGCCCTGTTGTCTCCAAGGCACTGTGACATTTTTGTGTTTGTATTTAATTGCTGATTATATGTTGGAGTGACTCATCCATGATTTTGTTTGTTTGTTTGTTTGTTTGTGTGTTATCTATGTAAGCAGGGTACTGTGCTGTGCTCCTCTATTCACTAGTTGGCAGCACTTACACTGTCACCACCTGTCTCCTTTCCTGTTGTTAACCTCCCATATGTCCCTGCTGTCCTTGGCAAATGGAGCTTATTCTTAGCTCCCTGGAATCTTAATGAGAATGCTGTCACTTTAAAATAAAAAATGGCCACCACTCATAAACATTCGAAATGGCTGTGCCCTCAATCAATTTAAATATCCAAAATGGCCACTGCTTATAAACAATCAAAATGGCTGCACCCTCCGCACAGCCAAAAGTCAACAGCTCAGATTGTCTCCCTCCTTGCTGTTTCCCTTCCTAATCATAGACCACCAGTGCAGTCATCCCTGAACCCTGTGTTGAGCAGGGCTAATCTTTAGGTCATTTCTCAGGTCCTAACACCACTTGGAAATATTCAAGTTGTTGGTCCTGTCAGAGCAGCTGACAGTCCACTGCTCCGACCATCTCTGTACTCACTGTTTTTGTTCAGGTTTTTCCACTAGTTGGTGCCTATTCTACTTCTGTATAATTCCTTTCAAAGCTCAGGGCTCCAGGATTATCTTCTGTATCTCTGTCAATTGGTTTTTCTTTTCTTTGTTGTAGAGGGTCTGTGTAACTTGTCTGCCTATTCTGCCATCTTACTGGAAGTCCCCCCCACCCACCCAAAATAGGGTTTTCAAGGCTGTAATTTTCTTGGAAACAAACTGCCTCATCTTTCTTCCATGGAGCTACTGGTGGGTTTGAATCATAAACCTTTTATTTAACCAGTGCACCATTAAGGCTCCTTCTGTAAAGATGATAGCCTAGGAAATCCCACGGGGCAGTTCTACTCTGTCATATAGGATTACTATGAATCTGAATTAGCTTGAGAGCACTCAACAACAACCATGTCATGTAAGGAGTCCTTGAGTGCCACAAATGGCTAAACAAGTGGCTACTAGGCAGAAATTTGCTGGTTCAAACCCATCCAGAGGTGCTTTGGAAGATGTTGTTGTTCTTGTTAGGTGCTGTCAAGTCAGCTCCAACTCATTGTGACCCTATGAACAACAAAACAAAGCACTGCTCTGTTCTGTGTCAGCCTCACAATCTTTGCTACACCTGAGCCCATGGTTGTGGCCACTGTGTCAGTTCATCTGCTTCTGAAAGGTCACAACCTTAACAACCTACGGAACAGTTCTCTGCACATCTGGGGTAGTCATGAGTCAGACTCAATTCAAGGGCAATTAATAACAGTAACAAAAGTGTGATCCTGCTAATTCTCTCTGTTGTTGTTGGAGGCCATTGAGTCAATTCTGACTCACAGCAACCCCATGTGACTCTGTAAGGTTTTCTTGGCTATAATCTTTTTGTTGTTGTTGCTAAGTGCTGTCGAGTCATTGCCGACTCATAGCCACCCCATGCACAGCAGAACAAAACACCGCCTGATCTTGCGCCAGTTTCATGACCCTTGCTATACTTGAGCCCATTGTCACAGCCATTGTGTCAATCCATCTTGTCGAAAGTCTTCCCCTCCTTTGTCGACCCTCCACCTTACCAAGCATGACTTCCTTCTCCAGGGAATGGTCTCCTCTGACAACATGACCAAAGTAGGTGAGATGAAGTCTGGCCACCCTCGCTTCCAAGGATCATCTTGACTGCACTTCCTCCAGGACAGATCTGTTAGTTCCTTTAGCAGTCCATGATACCTTCAGCATTCTTCGCCAGCACCACAACGCAAAAGCATCAACTCTTCTTTGGTCTTCTTTATTTGTTGTCCAGCTCTCACATGCATACAAGGCAACTGGAAATATCATGGCTTGTGTCAGGCACACCTTAGTCCTCAAGGAGATATCTTTGCTCCTCAGCACTTGAAAGAGTTCCTTTGCAGCTGACCTGTCCAGTGCTACACGTCGTCTAATGTCCTGACTGCTGCTTCCATTGGCATCAATTGTAGAACCAAGCAATGTGAATTCTTT
>NW_006921688.1:784974-788077 GCF_000298275.1 Orycteropus afer afer | reverse complement strand
TTCAGTACCATTGGTTGTAGATCATATGCCACCTCCTGAAATGGATGAAGATCGACCAGTTTTTTTTAGTACAGTGACTCTGTGTATTTCTTCCATCTTCTTTTGATATTCCCTGAGTCATTCAATGTTTTGCCCTTAGAATCTTTCAATATTGCAACTCGAGGCTTAACTATTTTCTTCAATTCTTTCAGCTTAAGAAATGCCGGGTGTGTTCTTCCCTTTTGTTTTTCTAACTCCAGGTCTTTGCACATTTCATTATAATAATTGGCTTTGTCTTCTCGAGCTGCTCTTTGAAATCTTTAGTTCAACTCTTTTATCTTGTCATTTTTTCCATTTGCTTTAGCTACTCTCCACTCAAGGGCAAGTTTCAGAGTCTCTTCTGTCATCCATTTTGTTCTTCTTTTGTTGTCTTTTTAGTGACCTCTTGCTTTCTTCATGGATGATGCTCTTGATATCATCCCACAATTCATCTGGTTTCCAGTCACTGGTGTTCAATGCACCAAATCTATTCTTTAGATGGTCTCTAAATTAAGGAGGGATATATTCTAGATCATATTTTGACTGTCTTGGACTTGTTTTAATTGTTTTTAACTTCAAGTTGATCTTGCATATGAGCAGTTGATGGTCTGTTCCACAATCACCTCCTGGCCTGGTTTTGGCTGAAGATATTGAGCTTCTTCATTGTCTCTTGTCACAGATATAGTCAATCTGATTCCTGTGTATTCCATCTGGTGAAGTCCACATGTACAGCCACCATTTGTGTTGTTGAAAAAAGGTGTTTGCAATGAACAAGTCGTTGGTCTTGCAAAATTCTCCCACGCGAGTTCCAGCATTATTTCTGTCACCAAGGCCAAATTTTCTAACTAATGGTGATTCTTCTTTGTTTCCAACTTTTGCATTCCAGTCACCAGTGATAATTAACACGTCTTGATTGCAAGTTTGGTCAATTTCAGACTGCAGAAGTTGATAAAATTCTTCAATTTCCTCATCTTTGTCTTTGGTGGTTGGGGCATACATTTGTAGAACAGTCATATTAACGGGTCTTCCTTGTAGGTATATGGATATTATCCTATCACTGACAGCAATGTACTTCAGGACAGATCTTGAAACATTCTTTGTGATGATGAATGCCACTCTTTAAACTGTTATTCCTGGCATAGTAGATCATATGGTTGTCTGATTCAAAATGGCCAAAACCAGTCCATTTCAGCTCATTAATGCCTTTATGCATTCCATTTCATTTTTGACAACTTCCAATTTTCCTAGATTCATACTTCATACATTCCATGTTCTGAATATTAATGAATGTTTGCCACTGTTTCTCCTCAATTTGAGTGGTGCCACATCAGGAAGTGGAGGTCTCGAAAGCTTTACTTTATCCATATAAGTAAGGCTGATTTTACTCTGATAATGCAGCTCTTTCCCAGTCCTGCTTTAAGAACTTTCTAAGTGAATTGACTCATCTTCCTCCTCTGTATTGGACAATGTTTCTGGACTATTCATAAATGTGCTCAGTAATGTATCAGACAGTGTTTCTCTGCTATTCATAAGGTTTTCCCTGGCCAATTCTTCGACAAGTGGATGGCCTCCTCCTTTTTCCTACTCTGTCTGTCTGCAAGCCAGGCTGATACCTGTGCAACAGGTGCACCTCACTGGGTTCGAAACACCAGTGGCACAGCCTCAAGACTCACAGCAACATGTCACCACAGTAGGACAAACCGACAGACAGGAACAGGGAAAAGAAAAAAGCTGAAGAAGGTCAAAAGTATTAATAATAGTAGTAGTTTTAAAATAGACAAAAGCAAGCAAACTAAAAACCAGGAAAAAGAAAGAGAAAAAATATTGGGGGAGGGCAGGGCAGGGCATCCAGGCTCCATCCAAGCACACAGAGTAGGATGGAGTTCCTGTGGCCCAGAAGGTGGGTGGGAGTGGGGAATGGCCGAATCTCTGTTCACCAAGAGGGTATAGCGTATGAGAGTAACAAAGGGAATGTCACATCTTTTCAGTCTTCCAGGTCTGGAGTGTCCTTGGGGCTACTCGGATAGCTACTGGAGATTAGAAGTCTGAATTCCAGGCACTGGCTCTTCGGGAGGTATTTTTTCTGCAGAGATTCTGGGTGAGTTTGAGCCACCAATGTTTTGGTTAGCAGCCAACCACTTAACTGTTGTGTCATCAGTTCTCTCTAAACCAAAAAAAAAACAAAAACCTCAAACTCACTGCTGTCAGGTTGATTTAACTCATAGCCACCCCTCCATGGGTTTCCGAGGCAGTATCACTACAGAAGTAGATTGCCCAATCTGAGGAGTGGCTGGTGGGTTTGAACTGCCAACCTTCTGGTTAGCAGTCAAAAGCCTAAGGCATGACAATACCAGAGCAGTTTTCTCTAGCCTCAGTCAAATGCATGGGAAAAGTTAGCTCTTAAAGTGGGCTAAATGTTGTTGCCTGAACAGTTGGTGTATTAGTTTCTCCTATGACATGTAAGGGCCTAGGCCCAGGCCTCTGGCTAAGGAAACTGAACAAGTCAAAGGAAAATTATCAAAGGGCTGGCTCACACTAATGATTTCTGCCAGAAGATATTTTATACTTCTAAACATAAGGAGGAGGGGGAAGAGCCTAATTCATTTTGTAACTGGAGTTCTTTGGGTGCACAGTCTCTTTGTAATATACTGTTAATGTGATTAAAATGGAGGCAGTTAGACTTAAATGGCTGTTGGAATAAATTAGGTACATCAAAATTGGCAGAGTTTAGGTTTGGAAGAACTCTATTCTGTCAGCTCTCCCTGAAATTTAATCACTCTGAACTCAAGCTATTTTTTATCCATGATGTAAAATTTGGCAGTGAACAAAATCAACAGGGTCATAGCTTTGAAGAGGAATCTGCTGCATTTTGGCAAAGGAACGACAGTGTTTCCAATGTCTAAGAATGCTTCTTTCAAAGGATCTAAGAGAAAGTGGCTATTAATTATTTAAGTCACAGCAGAGGAGGAAGAAAGGATTTGTGTGAAAGTGTGTGGTGTGTGTACATAATTACATGGACCCAGTATCTGTAGCCAATGTGGTGAAACATATTTTGATGCAGTTTGCTGTCTTTAAACACGTTTCC
>NW_006921688.1:783804-784635 GCF_000298275.1 Orycteropus afer afer | reverse complement strand
TTTGTTTTTTATTTCTTAGTTTGCCACATATCCCCAGACTCCTTCAGTCCAGAGGGAAGGGACTGAAAATTAGGAAGTTGTCTTATTAACCTATGAATTAGTAAGAGTTTCTGGACCTGCCATTTCCACACAAAAAACAAATCTCTTCAAATCTCTTCCTTCAAACTCACACACACAAATACACCTGCAGATGTGCACACAGTGCTATATATGAATATCTGCCAGATTGGAAATGTTATTCATTTTCAGGGTGTTTGAAAGACTTCCTGGCAGGTTATCTGAACCATAGCTTTGGGAAAAAAAACGAAACAAAACATAAGTGGCCACATTCAGAAAGTCTTTTGAATGATGCCTTTGTGAGTCATGATAATAAGCTCTTTCCCATTTGCCTGTTGTTGTTAGGTGCAGTCGGTTCAGTTCTAACACATATAGACCCTGTGTGCAACAGAATGAAGCCCTGCCAGGTACCGAGCCATCCTCACAATATTTGCTGTGCTTTAAGCCATTCTTGCGGCCACTCTGTCAATCTCATTCAGGGTCTTCCCCTTTTTTGCAAGGTTGGGCAATCCTATTTCTGTAGTGATACTGCCTTGGAAACCTACAAGGAGGGGTCACTATGAGTCAAGGCCAACTCGGCAGCACATAACAACAACAACAACCACTTTTCAAGCATGGTATCCTTCTCCAGATAATGGTCCCTACTGACAACATGATCAAAATACATGAGACGAAATCTGGCCATTCTCTCCTTTAAGGAGCATTCTGGCTGTACTTCTCCCAAGACAGATTAGTTTGTTCTTCTGGCAGTCCATGATATTTTCAATATTCTTC
>NW_006921688.1:780487-781889 GCF_000298275.1 Orycteropus afer afer | reverse complement strand
ATGAATATGTTGTTGGTCTTGCAAAATTCTATCATGCAATCTCCAGCATCATTTTTTTACCAATGTCATATTTTCCAACTACCAATGCTTTATCTTTGTTGCCATTTTTCGCATTCTGATCACGAATAATTAATTATCAGTACATCTTGATTGCATGTTTAGTCAATTTCAGACTACAGAAGATGATAAAATCTTTAATTTCTTCATCTTTGGCTTTAGAGGTTGGTGAGTAAATTTGAATAATAGTAGTGTGAACTGGTCTTCCTTATAGGTGTATGGATATTATTGTATCACTGACAGCATTGTACTCCAAGATATATCTTGAAATAGTCTTTTTGTCAATGAATGCGACACCATTCACCTTCAATTTGTCATTCCTGGCATTGTAGACCATAATATTGTAGGGTTCAAAATGGCCAATACCAGTCTATTTCAGCTCATTTATCCCTAGGACATAGGTGCTTATGCATTCCATTTCATTTTTTGACAACTCCCAATTTTCCTAGATTAATACTTTGTATATTCCATGTTCTGATTATTAATGAATGATTGTAGCTGTTTCTTCTTGAGTTGTCCCACATCAGCAAATGAAAGTCATAAAGTTTTTCTTCTGTCACTATCATTAAGGTCACCTCTACTTTGAGGGGGCAGCTCTTCCCTAGTTGTATTTTGAGCACCATCCAACCTGAGGGGCATATCTTCCAGCACTGTATCAGACGATGTTTCACTGGCTTTCATAAAGTTATCCAATAATATATGAGACAGTGTTTCACTGCTATTCATGAGTGGTGGCCACATGCCTGGCTTAGTACTAAAAAAGAATCAGGCAGTAGCTTTAATGAAAATACAGTTTTGGGGCTCAGAGAAATCTAATATACTCTGATCTTTCTCTGAGATTGTGACTCTACCATGAAGAAGATGATAACAAACAATTATCTAGGGGTGTAAAATATCCACTGGGGAGAGATTTTTAACTTGTGGTACTCCTACATATAACAGGGAAGAAAATGAAGACTTTAGTTCCTATACCATATCAATCTGGGGTTCTTTACATGATCAAGTAAAAGGCAGAGTGGGCCAGGGGTCTGGACACCAGGTTCTCCCAGCTTTGCACCTTGACTATCTTTAGTTTGTGACCTTGTACAAGTCACTTTCCCTCTCCAAGGCTCTTATTTGTAAAATTATGATGACCATAACATATCAAACTCCATACTATTGTGATTGAGAAGAACAAACAGGAGTCTTAGAGGTCAAAGTATTATAAAATTAACAAAGTTTTTGAGTCCATTACAACTCATAGTGACTGCATGTGACAGAGTAGAACTGCCCCACAGGGTTTTCTTGGCTGTAATCTTTATAGAAACAAATCACCAGGTCTTCCCTCTCCAGAGCTGCTGGGTCC
>NW_006921688.1:770441-780142 GCF_000298275.1 Orycteropus afer afer | reverse complement strand
AATGTTGTTATTGAGAAAATTGTATTCCCTCATTATTATTATAGATATGTTTTTTTCTAAAGAGTCTGAATTTCTAATTTTTGTCTCTCTGAGTGCTAATACAATGAAAACAGAATTATTGCATAATGATACAGAGCCCTAGTTGATTCTCCAGCTGACTGTAATTGTGAGTCTCTGGCCTTAAAATCTATAATGAAGTCAATCACTGATGGAGGATTCTGACTAGAGCCCAGAGCAGAGATGGATAGCAGGAGAGATGAACTTTAAAGAAGAAAGGCTTCATTGTAATTCCATTGACTGTCCTAACAAAGAGATAAAGAGTACTCTCCAGGCCTCAGATGCTAGCAGGAGCAAGATTCTTCTTGGGGGGAGTTATCTTCAATGATGCTTCCAAAGACTTCCAAGTTTCTTAAATTATTGACCTGCTCAGCCCTCTAGCAACTTAGGTATTAAGTTTTTCTATCAATAGCTTATTCTGTTTATTCCTATTTATTCTCCGTTTATGTGGTATTGCCTGCAGTGGTCACACTCCCAGGCTCAAAGGCTTCTTTGTATCTTCATCCTTTGTGTAAAGAGAGCAAAGGGTGGGAGTAAAGAGGATAAAGGCAGTGATTCTCTCCTTATATCCACCAACATAGCATCCTGCATATTGTCTGTCCCAATGTCTCCAAAGGACCACAATATATGACAATTTAAGCTTGCCTTTGAACTATTGAAGGAATAGGTAAAATTATAAAATTATGTACATATATACACACACATATATAACATAATATACATACATACATATACCAGTTGCCTTCAAATAAACATGTACATATATATGCATTACACACATATGTATACATATGCATATATATGTGCATGCATGTGCAATATATGTATACACATCTGTGCATGTATGTATGTACAGATGTGTATACACACACACACTGAGCAGGGCAGCAGCCAAGGATCCAGGTAAGGGCATAGACACAGACCCCACCCCCAACATGCAGGAAAGCAGGGGAAAGAGAAGCCAGGGGGTTGACAGAGCAGAGCAGCACCAGGGATCCAGGTAAGGGGAGGGCAGAGAGGTTTCAAACAGCTAAGTGAGACAAACTAGTCTGTCAGTTTGTCATATTGTGGTGGCTTGTGTGTTGCTGTGAGGCTTGAGGCTGTGCCACTAGTGTTTCAAGTGTCAGCAGGGTTGCACATGGTGCACAGGTTTCAGTGCAGGTTACAGACTGACACAGACTAGGGAGAAGGTAGAGGCCATCCACATCTCAAAGAATTGGCCAGAGAAAACCTTATGAATAACAGAGAAATACTGTCTGTTACATTACTGCACAACTTCATGAATAGACCAGAATAATTGTCCGATACAGTGCAGGAGAACGAGCCACTTAGGTTGGAAGGCTCTCAAAATATGACTGAGAAAAAGCTGCATCATCAGAGTAGAACCAACCTTACAGATAAGGATAAAGTAAAACTTTTGAGACCTTCATTTGCTGATGTGGCATGACTCAAATTGAGGAGAAACAGCTGAACACATCCATTAATAATAGGAACATGGGATATATATATATATGAAGTATGAATCTAGCAAAATTGAAAGTTGTCAAAAATGAAATAGAAAGCATAAAGATTGATATCCTAGGCATTAGTGAGCTGAAACGGACCAGTTTTGGCCATTTTGAATCAGACAACCATATGACCTACTATGCCGGGAATGACAATATGAAGAGGAATGGCATAGCATTTATCATCACAAAAGATGTTTCAAGATCTGTCTTAAAGTACAATGCTGTCAATGATAGGATAATATCCATATGCCTAGAAGGAAAGCCAGTTAATATGACTGCTATTCAAATTTACGCACCAACCACCAAAGCCAAAAATGAGGAAATTGAAGATTTTTATCAACTTGTGCAGCCTCAAATTGACTGAACATGCAATCAAAATGTGGTAATTATCACTGGTGACTGGAATGCAAAAGTTGGAAACAGAAGAATGATCGGTAGTTGGAAAATTTGGCCTTGGTGACAGAAATAATGCTGGAGGTCACATGTTAGAATTTTGCAAGACCAATGAATTATTCATTGCAAATACCTTTTTTCAGCAACATGGTATTCATATGTGTGGACTTTGCCAGATGGAATACACAGGAATCAAATTGACTATATCTGTGGCAAGAGGCGATGGAAAAGCTCAATATCCTCAGCCAAAACCAGGGCAGGAGCTGATTGTGGAACAGACCATCAACTGCTCATATGCTAGTTCAATTTCACGTTGAAGACAATTAAAACAAATCCACAAGAGCCAAGACATGATGTTGAATATATCCGTCCCAAATTTAGAGAGCATCTAAAGGATAGATTTGATGCATTGAACCCCAACGATGGAAAACCAGAAGAATTGTGGGATGACATCAAGAACATCACCTGTGAAGAAAGCAAGAGGTCATTAAAAAGATGAGAAAAGAAGAAAAGACCAAAAGGGATGTCAGAAGAGACTCTAAACTTGCCCTTGAGCAGAGAGTAGCTAAAGCAAATGGAAGAAATGACAAGATAAAAGAGCTGAACAAGATTTCAAAGAGCAGCTTGAGGACACAAACCCAATTACTATAATGAAATGTGCAAAGACCTGGAGTTAGAAAATCAAAAGGAAAGAACATGCTTGACACTTCAAAGCTGAAAGAACTGAGGAAAAAATTTAAGCTTCGAGTTGCAATATTGAGAGAGTCTATGGTCACAATATTGAATGATGCAGGAAGCATCAAAAGAAGATGGAAGAAATACAGAGTAACTGTACCAAAAAGAACTGGTCAATCTTCATCCATTTCAGGAGGTGGCATATGTTCAAGGACCGATGGTATTGAAGGAAGAAGTTGAAGCTGCACTGAAGGAATTGGCAAAGAACAAGACTCCAGGAATTGACAGAATACTCATTGAGATGTTTCAACAAACAGATGCTCCACTGGAGGCACTCACTCAGCTATGCCAAGAGATTTGGAAGACAGCTACCTGGCCAACTGACTAGAAAGAGATCCATATTTGTACCCATTCCAAAGAAAGGTGATCCCACAGAATGTGGAAATTATCGAACCATATCATTAATATCTCATGCAAGTAAAATCTTACTGAAGATAATTCAAAAACAGTTGCAGCAGTATATTGACAGAGAACTTCCAGAGGTGCAAGCTGGATTTAGAAGAGGATGTGGAACAAAGGATATCATTGCTGATGTCAGATGGATATTGTCTCAAAGCAAAGAATAACAGAAAGATGTTTACTTGTGTTTTATTGACTATGCAAAAGCATTAGATTGTGTGGATCATAACCAATTGTGGATAATGTTGAGAAAAATGGGAGTTCCAGAACTCTTAATTGTACTCATGAGGAATATACATAGACCAGGAGGCTGTCATTCAACCAGAACAAGGGGACACTGCATGGTTTAAAATCAAGGAAGGAGTGTCTCAGGGTTATATCCTTTCACCACACTTATTCAATCTATATGCTGAGCAAATAATCCAAGAAGCTGCACTATATGAAGGAGAATGTGGCATCAAGATTGCAGGAAGAATCATTAACAACCTGCCATATGCTGATGACACAATTTTGCTTGCTGAAAGTGAGGATGACTTGAAGCACTTACTGATGAAGGTTGAAGACTACAGTCTGCAATATGGATTACATATCAATATAAAGTAAACAAAAATCCTCACAATTGGACCTATAAGCAGCAGCCTGATAAGTGGAGAAAAGAGTGAAGTTGTCTAAGACTTCATATTACTTGGTTCCACAATCAACATCAATGAAAGCAGCAGTCGAGACATCAAAAGACGTATTGCATTGGGCAAATCTGTTTCAAAAGAGCAAAGGTATCTCTTTGAAGTGCTGAAGAGCAAAGGTATCTCTTTGAAACCTAGGATATGCCTATCCCAAGCCATGGTATTTTCAGTTGCCTCATATGCATGTGAGAGCTGGACAATGAATAAACCCAAAGAAGAATTAATGTTTTTGAATTGTGGTGTTGGAGAAGAATGCTGAAAGTACCGTGGACTGCTAAAAGAACTAACAAATTGTCCTGGAAGAAGTGCAGCCAGGATGCTCCTTGGAAGTAGGAATGGCCACATTTCATCTTACCTGATTTGGTCATGTTGTCAGAAGGGACTATTCTCTGGAGAAGGATGTCATGCTCGGTAAAGTGGAGGGTCAACGAAAAAGGGGAAGGCCCACAACAAGATTCATTGACACAGTGGCTGCAATGATGGGCTCGGGTATAGTAGGGATCATGAGTTTGGCACAGGACCAGCCAGTGTTTTGTTCTGTTGTACATAAGGTCCTTACAAGTTGGAGATGACTCGACAGCACTTAACAACAATTATGTAGCAATGAATGAATTAAAACTTCAAATAAAAGGTAAGGAAGACAATGAATGCCATCTCATGGCAAGACCTACCAGTATATTTTCCAAATTGTCTCTACTGCAAATGACTTTTTTTTATGCCAAACCAATATCCTTTGGAGAAAACATTTTCCTCCTATATTTACAAGTAGTTTGTACAAATTATTATAATAAATGCTCTCTAAATAAGGGTTGCCACTATCTGATAGGTCAGAATGTACCTTAAGGAATGAACTGTGTTTGTGAGATGTTCTAGAGAGTCAGGGAGAAATGCATTTGCCACTGACTCTAGGGCTAAACACACCCTCCTACAGTACTATTGTTCTGTGGTAGGTAGATATTTATAAGAAGGTGCAGTTATTCATTCTTAGTGCAGACAAAATCAGGGATATAGGTTGACATTCCATGATGAGGGTGTGGGGGTAGGAGTCCATGGCATAAGTAGATTATTGCTAAACATTACATGCACAATTAACTGTAGAAGTTCATTATTCAGCAGAGGAAAAGAAAGTATCTCAATAGCTATTCCAAAACTCAAAAACCAAATTCACTGCCATTGAGTTGGATCTGACTCATAACCACCTCTCCTTGGTTTTCTGAAGCGGTGCAAAGGATAGCAATGTCAGAGTTTTTGAAATTGAATGAATAAGGGAAATGATAATAAGAGTTGTTCCTTTTGTTGTTAGATGCCATCGAGTTGATTCTGACTCACAGTGACCCTATGTACAGCAGAATGAAACATTGCCCAGTCCTGAACTATCCTCAAAATACTTGCTATGTGTGAGACCATCAAAGCAGCCACTGTGTTAATCCATCTCTGAGGGTCTTCCCTTTTCTTGCTCTCCCTCTACTTTACCAAGCATGACATCCTTCTCCAGAGACAGGTCCCATCTGACAATATGATCAAAGTGGATGAGATGAAGTCTGGCCATTCTTGCTTCTAAGGAGCATTCTGGCTGCACTTCTTCCAGGACAGATTTGTTTGTTCTGGCAGTCCACAGTATTTTCAGTATTCTTCACCAACACCACAATTCAAAGGCACCAATTCTTGTTTGGTGTTCCTCTTGTTTGTCCACCCTTCACACACATTTGAGGTGATTGAAAATACTATGGCTAGGATCAGGCGCACTTCTGTCTTTAGAGTGACATCTTTGCTCTTTAACACTTTAAAGAGGTCTTTTGCAGCAGATTGGCTCAGTGTAATAGGACATCTGATTTCTTGACAGCTGCTTCAGTGGACATTGATTGTGGATCCAAGTCAAATGAAATCTTTGACAACTTCAATCTTTTCTCCATTAGTCTTGATGTTGCTTATTGGTCCACTTGTGAGGATTTTTATTTTCTTTCTATTGAGGTGTAATCTATACTCAAGATTTGATCTTTGATCTTCATCAGTAAGTGTTTCAAGTGCATCTTCACTTTCAGCAAGAAATGTTGTGTCATCTGTATATTGCAGGTTGTCAATGAGTCTTCCTCCTATCCTGATGCCATGTTCTTCTTCATATAGTCCAGCTTCTCAGATTATTTGCTCAGCATACAGATTGAATAAGTATGGTGAAAGGATACAACCTGATACATGCCCTTCTTGATTTTAAACCATGTAGCATCCCCTTGTTCTGTTCAAATGGCAAGACTCTTGGTCTATGTACAGGTTCCTCATGAGTACAATTAAGTGTTCTGGAATTCCCATTTTCTATGATGTTGTCCATAATTTGTTATGATCCACACAGTCAAATGCCTTTACATAGCCCAAAACACAGGTAATAAGAGTAACTTACATCTATCTTTTCATTTATTCATTCAACAAACATAATGGAATGCTTACTACGTGTATAGTATCTGTGCTGGTGCTCATGGAAGGAACTAAACAGGCAAAAATGGACTCAAGTCCCACCTTTTAAGGAAGTTGTATTATAGCGGGGGAAACAAACAACAAACAAGTAAAAATATACTGTATATTAGATGTTGATCAGAACTAAGACAAAAAATAAAGCCAGGAATGGGGACATGAAATATTGAGAGGATTTTAGATAAAGTGGCAGGGGAAGATCTCACTAAGAAAGTGACAGTTAAGGCAAGACCTAAAGGAGATAAGAGAGCAAGCTTTGAAAGTATCTTTAGAGGAGTATTTCAAGCAGACAGAAAGGAGAGAGGAGACCCCGAGTCAGTCCTATGCCTGGCATGTCAAGAAATAATTTTCCAAGCACCAGGTACTGGGAGAGGCTCTTTTTCACACTTTATCTCTTTGTACCCTCTCAACCACACTGTGTGGTGGAGTCTGATAATCCCATTCTACAGCTAAAACAGAAACAAAAACAAAACAAAGAACAGCAAACCAAAAGGTGGCCCATCAAGAGCTGAGCTGGGAGAGAGCTGAGCTGAGCTTCCAGATGTCAGAGTAGTCAATTAACACAGTAAACCAAAGTGAAAATAAAAGTTAAGCTTTTAGTCACTTATTGTGAGAGTATAAGCATGGGGCTAACCCAGAGAAAAAATCTCCCCCTTGTTCCATTTTCTCCCATGGAACCATGCTAAGTGAGGGTCAGGTGCCTCAGAGCAGACACATGGACCCAGTGAAGTGCTACAAGTGAAGGGAAAGAGTCTCAAACACAAAATGCCTGCAGTTTTATGGAAGTTGGGTCAAGAGGAGGGAGGGGAGAAGGGCTAAAGTGGAAAAATATTGAGTCAGTGTGGAGAAAATTGTCTTCAAGTTTCTGCTCCCCATATAAGGAATTCTTAGCACAGAAGTTTAAGGAAGAGCTCTCCAAAGGCTCCTGATCAAGAGGCCTGTGTTCATGAGAATGGGATGCAGATATGCATAAGAGCATGGCTGAGCCCAGAGCCTGAGTCATTGACTGCAGTCCCCTCAGAGAGTGAAGTGCATTGGCCATGGCCCAAGTCTCCTGTGACAAGGACAGCTTTCCCCTGAAAGGTCTGCCAGGGAAAGCCTTTGCAATTGCCTGAAAAATCACACACAGGTTTCAGTTAGCAGTAAGACTACTTATTGCCCAATGTGCTAGAGCTGGTTAATGGTGGACTCAGGTTGATACACACACTAGGCCTGTATTTCATGTTGTCACACTCTAAGCCCAGTAGCTGAGGTGGCTGGACCCATGGGTCTAACCTGGAGATTAGAAATTGAGGAAGTATGGCATGCTCAGAAGAAAAGGGTATTGTTTGGGGAAGAACCTGGAAATGTTTAAGAGATTTTTAAAAAAAAAATAAATAATTGATATTTTTCCTATTGACTATGTTATTTTCATAGATTGAGGTGTAGAATATCAACATGTTATTTAATCTGATTTTCCATTTCTTAGTGGGAGCTCTGGTAGCATAGTGCCTAAGGCACTTGACTGCTAACCAGAAGGCTGGTGGTTCAAATCCATCAGTCACTCCTTGGAAGGAGGATGGGGCAATCTACTTCTGTAGTGATACTGCCTCAGAAACCCAAGGAGGGGTCGCTATGAGTAGGGTCCGACTCGACAGCACATAACAGCAACAAATATTTAAGTAAAATCTCATAAGGAAAATCAAATAGTACTACAGCATGCGAAAATTTAGCTATAACTGCCAACTCAGAGATCCTCCACCTGAGTTTGTACAGAGCCCTTGAAGGACTGTGATAAGGAAAGTAAAATAACTCTGTGTCTACCATATTACAAACTAACTTATTCTTGTCCCACCATAACAGGTGGCTTTTGGTGGTTGATTAATATTCAACACAGAAAGCAAACAAATACTTGCTGCCCAACGGCATATACATAGAAGGAATACTGCACAGTAATACATGTTCACTCCATTACCCACATCACAGATATAGACTTACATACAGCTCACACATGCAGCCAAATTGCATTGGGGACATGTAGCACAGACATCAATAAGTGCTGCCTGCAGCCCATGAAGTCTCCTAGGAGGGATTTTTTTCCCCAGGCCTGGGAACAATCTGAAGCATGGTAGGTGATGTTCACTTGACCATTGTCACTGCTTCTAATAGCTCTGGAAATTGCACAACTCCTCTTGTCCTGGCCAGAAGAGGGGCTAAAGCCAGCTTTCCCATGGTAAGTGGTATTGTTGTTGTTAGGTGCCATCAAGTCGTCTCTGACTCATAGCCACCCTATGCACAGCAGCACCCTATGCCAGCTCCGTGATCTTTGCTATACTTGAGCCAATCCCTGCAACCACTGTGTCAATCCATCTTGTTGAAGCCTTCTCTTCTTCCATCAACCCTCCACCTTACCTAGCCTGACATCTTTTTCCAGGGAATAGTCCCTTCTGATAACATGATCAAAGTAGGTGAGATGAAATCTGGCCATTCTTGCTTCCAAGAAACATTCCAGCTGCACTTCCTCCAGGACAGATTTGTTAGATCTTTTACCAATCCATGGTACTTCCAGCAATCTTCGCCAGCACCACAACTCAAAAGCATCATTTCTTCCTCAGTCTTCCTTATTCATTGTCCAGGTCTTATATGCATATGAGGCGATTGAAAATATCATGTCTTGTGTCAGGTTCTCCTTAGTTCCCAAGGAGATATTTTTGCTCCTCAGCACTTGAAAGAGGTCCTTTGCAGTTGACTTGCCCAGTGGTATATGTCGTGTGATGTCCTGACTGCTGTTTCCATTGGCGTTGATTGTAGAACCAAACAATGTGAAGTTTTTGACAACTTTTATCTTTTATCCATTTATCATGATGCTGCCTGTAGGTCCAGTTGTAAGAATTTTTGTTTTCTTTGTATTGAGAGGTAATCCACACTGCAGACTGTAGTCTTCAATCTTCATCAGTAAGTGCTTCAAGTCATTCTCACTTTCAGCAAGCAAAATTGTGTCATCAGTATATGACAGGTTGTTAATGATTCTTCCTCCATCTTGATGCCATGTTCTGCTTCTTATAGTCCAGTTTCTTGGATTATTTGCCCAGCATATAGATCGAGTAAGTATGGTGAAAAGATACAACTCTGACACACTCCCTTCTTGATTTTAAACCATGCAGTGTTCCCTTGTTCTGTTTCAACAACAGCTTCCTGGTCTATGTACAGTTCCTCATGAGTACAATTAAGTGTTCCAGAACTTCCATTCTTCTCAATGTTATCCACAATTTGTTACGATCCACACAATCAAATGCTTTTGCATTGTCAATGAAAGACAAGTATACATCTTTCAAGTATTCCTACTTTGAGGCAAGATCCATCTGACATCAGCAATGATATCCCTTATTCCACATCCTCTTCTGCATCCAGCTTGCACCTCTGGAAGTTCTCTGTCAATATACTCCTGTAACCGTTTTTGAATTATCTTCAGTAAGATTTT
>NW_006921688.1:768703-770116 GCF_000298275.1 Orycteropus afer afer | reverse complement strand
AAGATCAACCAGTTCTTTTTGGTACAGTGACTCTGTGTATTCCTTCCATCTTCTTTTGATGCTTCCTGCATCATTCAATATTGTGCCCATAGAATTTTTCAATACTGCAATTTGAGGCTTAAGTTTTTTCCTCAGTTCTTTCAGTTTGAGAAATGCCAAGTGTGTCCCTCCCTTTTAGTTTTCTAACTCCAGGTCTTTGCACAATTCATCATAGTAATTGGCTTTGTGTGCTTGAGCTGCTCTTTGAAATCTTCTGTTGAGCTCTTTTATCTTGTCATTTCTTCCATTTGTTTTAGCTACTCTCTGCTCAAGGGAAAGTTTTAGAGTCTCTTTTGTTATCCATTTTATCTTCTTTTCTCATCTTTTTAATGATCTCTTGCTTTTTCTTTTTCTTTTTCCAATGCATTGATTGAAATACAATTTATGCACAGTGAAATACACAAAACTAAAGCGAGTCAATGTTTTTTTTTTTTTTTTTTTTACAGTGTTCCCTTCCCATCCTGGCAACCAACAAAGAAAGATTCCCTCCATATGTAAACCTTTCCTTTATCCTCTGCAACAACAAACAAATACTATATTTGTCCTTCTGTGATTGACTTATTTCACTCAGCATAATGTCCACCAAGTTCATCCATGTTATGCGGTGTTTTGCAGACTCTACATTATTCTTTAGTGCTACATAGCATTCCATTGTGCGTATGTACCATAGTTTGGTCATCCACTCTTCCATTGATGGGCACATAGGTTGTTTCCATCTTTTTGCTATTGTAAATAGTGCTGTGATGAACATGGGTGTGCCTGTCCTGGCTCTCACCTCTCTAGGATATATACCTAGTAATGGGACTGCTGGGTCAAATGGTATCTCCAATTCCAGCTGTCTAAGGAATCTCCAAACTGCTTTCCACAGTGATTATATCACTCCACAGTCACACAAGCAGTGTATGAGTCCCAGTCTCTCCACATCTCCACATTTGTTATTTTCTGTCTCATTAAAACTTGCCATCAATGCTGAGGTGGCATGGTATCTCATGGTTGTTTTGATTTGCATCTCTCTGATGACCAATGATTGTGAGCATCTCTTTATATATTTGCTGGTCACCAGAATATCCTCCTTGGTGAAGTATCTATTCATGTCTTCTGCCCATTTTTCAATTGGATTGTTAATTCTTTTGCTGTTGAGGCATTGGAGTTTTTATGAATCTTGGATATCTCTTATCGTCCCTTGCCAGATATGTAATTATCGACAAGTATGAATTTGTTGCCATCATTTTTTTTTTATTGTGATTTGGGTGAAGATTTACAAAGCAAGTTCACTTTCCATACAGCAGTTCACATATTCTTTGTCTCATGTCGTTGACCACAGTTTACCACAATGCAACAGCTCCCCTCCCACTTCCTCCCCATAGTTACCTC
>NW_006921688.1:756673-765661 GCF_000298275.1 Orycteropus afer afer | reverse complement strand
ATTTTGATGTGAAGGTTTATCATTTTTCTTTGAGGTTACCCTGTGATTTATAGTTTCTTCCCAAGTTTAGAACAGTCTATTCTATCTTGTAGTTGTTTTGACTTCCCTACCATTTAGAAGTTCTGTAACTACACAATTTTTTTCCCTCGTTTTGGTTTGTAATTGTCTTCATTTGTCAATTGATGTCTCTAGTTCCCTGTTTACTATCTTGTAGACTTATTTACTTTGAATAATACTTCCATAGCTGGGTTGGTTTCTGGGTTATGTAATCATGTGTGTTGATGGTCAGTTGTCATTTGCTCTTGTTGCTTCTCTGTCCAAAGGACTCCCTATTAGCATCTCTTGTAAGGTTGGTCTGGTTTTAACAAATCCCCTTAATTTCTACTTATCTGGAAATGTGCTAATTTCACCATCATATTTGAGGGATAATCTTGCTGGGCACGTAATTCTTGGTTGGAAATTTTTCTCTTTCAGGGTTTTATATATACCATCCCATTGTCTCCTCGCCTGCATGGTTTCTGCTGAGAAATCAGAGCTTAGTCTTATTGGTTGCCCCTTGTAGGTAACTTCATTTTTTCCATACTGCTTTCAGGATTCTCTCTTTGTCTTTTCTTTTGGTGAGTTTCACGATGACATGTCTGGGTGATTTTCTTTTGGTGCCTATTCTGTTTGGGGTTTGTTGGACTTCTTGAATGGATATATTCTTTTTCATCATACCAGGAAAATTCTCTTCCAACAAATCTTTGACAATTTTTTCTGTGGTTTTATTTGTTTCTCCCTGTTATGGAATTCCAACGACACATAGGTTATTCCTTTTGATGGTATCCCACATGAACCTTAGGCTTTCTTCATTTTGTTTTGATCCTTTTACTGATTGATTACTTTCTAAAAATATATTGAGATATTTGCCTTCAATCTCACGAATTCTGTCTCCCATTGATTCAATTCTACTCCTTTGGGCATTCAGTGTTATCCATTTCTGAAAATTTAGTATTAATCTTCTAGATTTCTATGTGTAGATTTTTGTATCATTTCTAATTTTTCATTTATTTTGTCATTGTGTTTTTGTTCTGTCTTTCAAAATTGTTCTAGGGTTTTGTCTGTGTTTTCATCAATTTTGTCAGTGTTTTCCTTGATCTGTCTCTCAATTCTTTGAAGATAACCTAAATATAATTCTTTCGAATTCCTTATCAGGGAGTTCCAATGCTACGTCTTCTTTGGGGATATGTTTTGGGTCTTTATCCTGGTCCCTTGTTTCTCCTGCTCTATATTGGTTCTTTGTGTGGACTGTCATGCTTTATTGTCTCCAAGGCATTGTGACATCTTTTTGTTTATATTTAATTGGTGATGATATATTGGAATGACTTGCCCACAATTTTTATTTTCTTTGTTTTGTTTGTATATTACCTACATAAGCAAGGTACTGTGCTGTGCTCCTCTATTTGCTAGTTGGCAGCACTTTCACTCTCACCACCTGTCTCCTTTCCTGTGGTCAATGTCCCATATGTCCCTGCCATCCTTGGCAAATGGAGCCTATTCTTAGCTCTCTGGAATCCAAATGAGAATGCTGTCACTTTAAAATCCAGAATGATCATTGCTAGTAAAGATTCAAAATGGCTGCACTCCCAGTCATTTTAAATATCCAAAATGACTGATGTTTATAAACATTCAAATGGCTGCACCCTCAGGCACTTTAAAAATCCAAAATGGCTGCTGCTTGTAAACAATCAAAATGGCCGTGCCCTCCAGACAGCAAGAAGTCCACAGCTCAGGTCTTGTCCCTCCTTGGTGTTTGTCTTCCTAGTCAAAGGCCACCAGTGCAGTCATCCCTGCAGCCCCTGGAGACTAAGGCTGACCTTTAGGTCAATTCTCAGGTCCCAACACCACTTGGAAATATTCAGGCTATTGGTCTCATCAAAGTAGCTCACAGTCCACTGCTCCAACCATCTCTGTACTCACTGTTTTCATTCAGGTTTGTCCACTAGTTCATGCCTGATCCACTGCTGTATACTTCCTTTTGAAACTCAGAGTTCCAGGATTATCTTCTGCATCTCTGTCAATTGGTTTCTCTTTTCTTTGTTGAAGAGGGTCTGTGTAGCTTGTCTGCCTATTTTTTCATCTTACTGGAAGTCTATCTTGCTTTCTTCATGGATGATGTTCTTGATGTCATCCCACAATTCTTCTGGTTTTCAGTCATTTGTGTTCAATGCATCAAATCTGTTCTTTAGATGGTCTCTAAGTTCAGGAAGGATATGTTCAAGATCATATGTTGGCTCTCGTGTACTTGTTCTAATTTTCTTCAACTCCAAGTTGAACTTGCATATGAGCAGTTGATGGTCTGTTCCACAATCAGCTCCTGGCCTTGTTTTTACTGAAGATGTTGAGCTTTTCCATCACCTCCTGGCACAGATGTTGTCACTCTGATTCCTGTGTATTCCATCTGGCAAATTCTGCATGCATAGCCACCGTTTGTGTTGTTGAAAAAAGGTATTTGCAATGAATAAGTTGTTGCTCTTGTAAAATTCTATCATGCTATCTCCAGCATTATTTCTGTCACCAAGGCCAAATTTTCCACCTACGAGTGATACTTCTTGGTTTCCAACTTTTACATTCCAGTCACCAGTGATAATTAATGTATCTTGATTGCATGTTTGGTCAATTTCAGACTGCGGAAGTTGATAAAAATCTTCAATTTCCTCATCTTTGGCTTTTGTGGTTGGTGCATAAATTTGGATAATAGTTGTATTAATTGGTCTTCCTTGTAGGTGCATGGATATTATCCTATCACTGACAGCATTGTACTTCAGGACAGATCTTGAAACATCCTTTGTGATGATGAATGCCACACCGTTTGTCTTCAAATTGTCATTCTTGGCATAGTAGATCATATGGTTTTGTGATTCAAAATGTCCAAAAGCAGTCTATTTCAGCTCACTAATGCCTAGGATATCAATCTTTATTTAATCCATTTCATTTTTTATAACTTCCAATTTTCCTAGGTTCATACTTTGTATGCTGAAGGTACCATGGACTGCTAAAATAACTAACAAATCTGTCCCAGAGGAAGTGCAGCTGGAATGTTGGTTGGAAGCGAGAATGGCCACACTTCATCTCACCTACTTTGATCATGTTGTCAGAAGGTACCATTCTCTGGAGAAGGATGTCATGCTTGGTAAGGTGGAGGGTCAATGAAAGAGGGGAAGGCTCAGGTATAGCAGGAATTGTGGAGCTGGTGTGGGACTGGGTGGTGTTTCATTCTGCTGTGCATAGGGTTGCTATGAGTTGGAGATGACTTGACAGCACCTAACAACAACAACATACTTCGTACATTCCATGGTCCGATTATTAATGGATGTTTGCAGCTGTTTCTTCTCAATTTGCCACGTTAACAAATGGAGGTATCAAAAGCTCTACTTTGTCCATATCAGTAAGGTTTGTTCTACTCTGATGATGCAGATCTTTCTCAATCATATTTTGAGAGGCTTCCGACCTAAATAGCTCATCCTCCTGCACTGTAACAATGTTTCCAGGCTATTCATAAAGTTGTACAGTAATATAACAGACTGTTTCTCTGCTTTTCATACTGTTTTCTTTGGCCAATTCTTTGAGAAGTGGATGGCCTCTTCCTTCTTCCTAGTCTGTCTCAGTTTGCAAGCCACACTGAAACCTGTGCACCATGTGCAACCTGGCTGGTGTTTGAAACACCAATACCACAGCCTCAAGCCTCACAGCAACACACCACCACAGTATGGCAAACCTACAGACAAGTTTGTCCCTTTTAGCTGTTCAAAATCTCTCTACCCTCCCCTTACCTGGATTTCTGCCACTTTCCTACTGCTTGGGGATGGGGCCTGGGTCCATTTCCTTACCTGGATCCTTGCTGTCTGCTCCTCACTCTGTACTGGTCTCCCTGGCTTTTCTCTCCTTTCCCCCACTTTCCCCCACTTGTGTGTGGGGCCTGGGTCCCTCCCTTTATATGGATACCTGCCACTGCTCCTTGCTCCATCCCTAGTAGCCATCAAAAATGTTTCTACCTGTGGGTAAGCCTTTCCTTGACTTTTTATAATCATGGACTCATAAATATTTGTCCTTTGGTGATTGACTTATTTCACTCAGCAAAATGTCCTCCAAGTTCATACATTTTATAACATGTTTTACGGATTCATTGTTATTCTTTAATATTGAATACTATTCAATTTTATATATGTGCAATAATTTGTTTACCCATTCATTCATTGATAGGAACTTAGGTTGTTTCCATTTCTTTGCTATTGTGAATAATGCTGCAACAAGCATGGGTGTGCATGTATCTATTCAAATCTCAGCTCTCTTTTCTTTAGGATATATATCTAGTAGTGGGATTGTTGGATCAAAAGGTATTTCTATTTTCAAATTTTTAAGGAAGTGCCATACCATTTTCCACAATGGTTGCAGTGTTTTACAGTCCCACCAGCACTGTATGAGAGGTACAATGTCTCCACACCCTCAGCAGCATCTGTTGTTTTCTGTCTTGTTGAACTTTGCTATTATTCCTGGAGTGAGATGGTATCTTGTCACTTTGTGTTGCATCTGTCCAATAGCTAATGATAACAAGTGTTTATTCATGTGTTTCTTGGCCACCTGAACATCTTCTTTGGTGAAGTGTCTGTTAATGTTCTCTGCTCATTTTTAATTGGATGGTCTTTTTGATGTTGAGGTGTTGAATCTTTCTGTATATCTTAGAGATAGGTCCCTTGCCAGATATGTCAATACCAAATATTTTTTCCCAATCTGTAGATTCTTCTTTTACTCTTTTGGAGAAGCCTTCTGATGTGCATAAGAATTGAATTTAATATTTAGGAGAGCCCAGTCATCTAGTTTATCTTCTGCTCTTTGTGAATTTTTTGTTATAATTGATAGTCTATTTATGCCATAAATTAGGGCTCCTATGTTTTCCCTTATTGTTTCTTTGATGATCTTTATAGTTTTCAGTTTTATATTTAGGTCTTTGATCCATCTTAAGTTAGTTTTTGTGTATAGTGTAAAGAACAGATCTTGTTTCATTATTCTGCAGGTGGAAATCCAGTTTTCTAGAGCGATTTGTTAAATAGACTCTCTTTTCCTCATTTAATTGATTGAGGCCTTTTGTCAAAAATCAGCTGTCGGTTGGTGGATGAATCTTTTTCTAATTTCTCAATTCTTTTCCATTGGTCTATGTGTCTGTAAATTGCACCAATAACAGGCTGCTTTCAATACTGTGGATGTATAAGAGATTTTGAGATTGGGAAGTGTGAGACTTCTTACTTTGTTCTTCTTCAGTGGTGCTTTGCTTATCTGTGGTCTCTTTCCTTTCCACATAAAATTAGTGATTGGCTTTTCCATCTCCTTAAAAAATATTGATGGAATCTGGATCAAGATTGCATTGTAGTTATAGATTGCTTTGGATAGTATTGACATTTTCATAATGTTCAGTCTTCCTATCCATGAGCAAGTTATGTTCTTCCATTAATGTAGGACTGTTTTAGTTTCTTGTAGTAATATTTTGTACTTTCCTTTGTATGGGTCTTTTGTGTCTCTGATAAAATTTATTCCTAAGTATTTTTTATCCTTTTGGTGAATATTGTAAATGTGTAAATGATATTGTTTCTCTTATTTCCTTTTCAGATATCTCTTTGTTGATGTAGAGGAATTTATTTTTATTTATTTATTTATTTATTTTGTATCTTGATCTTGTACCCTGCAACATTGCTGAATCTCTCCATTATTTCCAGTAGTTTTCTTGACAACTTTCTGGGGTATAAGATCATATCATCTGCAAATAGGGATAGTTTTATTTCTTCCTTACCAATTTGAATGTCTTTTATTTCTCCTTTTTGTGTTATTGCCCTGGCTAAGACTTCCAATACAATTTTGAATAAGAGTAGTGATAGAAGTTTCCTAATCTTGTTCCCATTCTAAAGGGGAACAGTTTGTCTCTTTCCATTGAGAAGAATATTGCTTATTGCTTTTTTCATATATGCCCTTAGTTGTGTTGAGAAATGTCCCTTCTATTTCTATTTTGCTGAGAATTTTATCAGGAATGGGTGTTGGATTTTACCAAATGCCCTTTCTGTTAATAGGATCATGTAGTTCTTTGTTTTCTTTATTTATATAGTGGATTACATTGATTGTTTTTCTAATGAACCATTCCTGAATACCGGGAATAAATCCCATTTGGTCGTGATGAATTGTTTTTTTGACATAGTTTTGGATTGTATTGGCCAGGATTTTGTTGAAGATTTTTGTATCTATATTCATAAGGGACATTTGTCTGGAATTTTCTTTTTTTAGTGGTGTCTTTGCCTGGGTTTGGTAATAGGGTTATGCTTGCTTCATAAAATGAATTTGGGAGTATTCCATCATTTCCTATGCTCTGAAATAATTTTAGCAGGATTGGTGTCAGCAGGATTGGTGTCAGCTCTTCTCTAAATATTTATTAGAATGCTCCAGTGAAGTCATGTGGACTGGGATTATTTTTTGGGGGAGGCTTTTTTTTTTTTTTTTTTTGATCTGTTCAATTTATTCTTTTGTTATGGACCATTTCTAAGTTTTTACTTCAGTCTTTGTTTGTTTGAGTAGATCTTGTGTTTCCAGAAATTTGTCTATTTCTTCTAGGTTTTCAAATTTGTGGGAATACAGTTCTTCATAGTATTCTGTTATCCTTTTAATGTTGGTTACTTCTGTTGTGACATCACCCATTTTATTTCTTATTCATGTTATTTACATCTTCTTTTTCTTTTCCTTAGTTAAATTTGACAGTTGTTTGTCAATTTTGATAATGTTTTTGAAGAACTAACTTCTAGTCTTGTTGATTATTTCTTGTTTCATTTATTTCTGCTCTAATCTTTATTTTGTCCTTTCTTCTGGAAAGTACAGACTTTTGTTGTTACTGTTGTTGTTGTTGTTTCATTTCTAATTGTTAGAGTTGATGAGATAAGGTATTGTGATCTGGTTCTTTCTTCTTTCTTGATGTGTGCATTTATTGCCATAAACTGACCTCTGAATACTGCTTTCACTCTATTCCAAAGGTTTAGGTATGTTGTATTTTCATTCTCATTTATTTTTAGGAATTTTTTCCCCCACATTTTATTTCTTCTGTTACCCAGTTTTTTTTTTTGGTCAGAGTGTTGTCAGTTTCCATGTGTCTTGATTTTTTCTAAATCAAAGACCATACTCACTGCCATCAAGTCAATTCTGACCCATAGCAACTCCCATTGTCTTTCTAAGGCTATACATCTTTACAGAAGTAGATTGCCTCATCTTTCTTCTATGGAACAGCTGGTGAGTTTGAACCACCAACCTTCTGGTTAGCAGCCAAATGCCTTAACCACTTGACCTTGGGCTTTAGCTCTGCCTCCTGTTCCTGGCCCACTGGGAAGAAAAAAAACTCACTGCCATCGAGTTGGTCCCAATTCATAATGATGCCTCCTTGGGCTTCTGAGGCAGTATCTCTATGGAAGTAGATTGCCCAGTCTTCCTTCTGAGGAGTGGCTGGTGGGTTTGAACCATCAGCTTTCTGGTTAGCAGTCAAATGCCTTGGGTACTATGCCACCACTGGAGGTGTGGGCTTTTTCTGATTCACGTAGCTGTTGGCTGCTGAGGCTGATAAACTGAAGACCGACAAGTGAAATGTCACAATCCAAAATCAGCAGGCAACACAGCAGACCACTGGTTCAAGTCCAGTAACCATCCCAAGATTGGCAGGCCTAGATTCAGCTGAATGCTGGGTCAAGGTGTGCCAAAAGCCAGAGAACTTTCTCAAAGTTTCTCCTTATATACCAGAAGCAGAGCAAACCTGAAGGCAATTACTTAGCTGCTCACAGCAGATTCTACCCAGGAGGTGATTAAAATCTCATCATGAGGAATAATTACATCCATCTGCCCAGTTACTCAAGACCACGGCCTGGCCAAGTTGACACATAACCTTAACTACCACACCATATATTTTTCTCCCTGAAATTTCTATTATTGATTTATAATTTTATAGTCTTTTGATCTGAGAAGATGTTTTATAGTATTTCAGTGTTTTAAAATTTATTGAGATTTGTATTATGGCCTAACACATAGTATACTTTGGAATTCAATCCATGTGCACTGGAAAAGAATGTGTATTGTGTTTTGGTTGGATAGAATTCTCTGTATATGTCTACAATGTCAAGTGTTTGATTGTGTTGTTGAGTATCTTTGTGAAGTTTCTTTATGGCTGTTCTGTCCTTCATCAAAAGTAGGGAGTTAAAGTCTCCCACTGCTATTGTAGAATTGTCTATTTCTTTTTCCAGTTCTGTTAATGTTTGATTTAGGTATTTTGGGAAGCTTTCATTGGGTGCCTATATATTTATTATGGTTGTGTCCTCTTGCTGGATTTACCCTTTTATCATTATATAATGTTCTTCCTTGTTCATTATGCTTGCTATTGCCTTGAAATTTATTGTATCAGAAATTAATATTGCCTTTTCTGCTCTTTTTTAATTGCCATTAGCATGATATATTTTCTCCATCCTTTTATTTTTAATTTATTTTTATCTTTGTGTCTAAAGTGAGTTTCTTGTAGGCAGCATATTGATGCTTGAAGCAATCTGTTCTATATTGATATTGTCCTAACTTCCTCTCCATTTGGAAGTTCCGAAATAAAACCACTTTTCGCTTTATAATTGTTGTTATTTAGATTGATACTTCTGACTCTCTATTTTCAACCTTATAAGCTTATTTTAATTTTGAGAATTATTTTTTGGTGTTGGTTTCTGGGTAATGTACAAGAGTAAAATCAAAGTCACTGAAGGACAAATTAGACAACTAAAAGACAAATTCTTTGACATCAGTTTGTATGAGGAAAAATCAGAAAAAAGAATGAAGAATACATATGTGTGTGTGTGTGTGTGTGTGTGTCTTTTATATGCTGTTGTTAGATGCTATCGAATCAGCTTCAATTTGTAGAGACCCTATGTACAACAGAACAAAACACTGTCCAGT
>NW_006921688.1:741392-756348 GCF_000298275.1 Orycteropus afer afer | reverse complement strand
CACTAAACTAAACTCACTGCCATCAAGTCAGTTTTGACCTCCTTGGGTTTCCAAGATGGTATCTCTATGGAAGTAGATTGCCCAACCTTCCTTCCAAGAAGTGGCTAGTGGGTTTGAACCACCAGCCTTCTGGTTAGCAATCATATGCCTTAGGCACTATACCACCAGAGCTCCCAGCTCTTCTTTGGTCTTTTTTATTCATTGTCAAGCTCTCACATGCACATCAGGTGATTAAAAATACCATAGCTTGGATTAGGCACACCTTAGTCTTCAAAGAGACATCTTTACTCTTCAGCACTTTAAAGAGGTCTTTTGTAGCAGATTTGCCCAGTGCAATACATTATCTGATGTTTTGGACTGCTGCTTCCATTGGTGTGATTGTGGAAACAAGTAATATTAAATCATAAATGTGTGTGTGTGTGTGTAATTCAAAAGATAGATATACCTTTTGTCAGGTAGTTCCATTACCTGTTCATCCTTGGGGAGATTTCCTAGTTCTTTATTTTGGTGACTTGCTTGCACTATCTTGTCCTGTTTCTTTATTTGAATTGAAGTTATGTGTTGTCTCTGAGACATTTTGGAGTTGTTATTTTATTTGTTGATTATGTGTTAATTCTTCCACCATAATTTTTTTGTTTTACTCTGTTTCAATACATCCAGGCTGGTGAGACAGGCATTCCTCTTTGGTGGATACTTTGGCAGCTGGCAGTACTAGTACCCTCTCCACCTGTCTCTGGTGGGTGGAATAACTGGTGGGAATGTGGGTGCAGGTCTCTGTTAGTCATGAAGAGGATGTGAGGGTGGAATGAGCAGGTGTTGTCCACAATCTCTTGTTGATCCAGTGATGCAAGAGTGTGTGTTGGTACTCACCCATTGGGTAAGATGGAAATTGGGAGGTGTAGTAGGTATGGGTAACTAGTGGGGAATTGATATCCACCTCTCACTGAATGTTGTTGTTTTTGTTGGAATAGGGCAGGAAAAAAAGAAGAAAAAATTTAAAACAGAATTGGATGAGAGGAAAGATTGGTAAAAATAAAGGACAAAGAGAAAGAAGGATAAATAAGCAAATAGGATGAAAACTTGGAAAAAAAGAAAAGAAAAGAAAAGGGAGGGACTGGTGCAGTCATGGTCTGTTGGCAATAGTGGCAGCAGGGGGCTTTTCCATGATCCAGGATTACACATTCTTGCAGAGGTGACAGGAGCCTGGTGCAAGTGAGTGCCTCCAACAGAGGTGACTGCAGTGTTATGTGTTTTGCATTCAGTGGGAGCAAGACCTTTTAATGACATAAGTGCAGGGATGCTGAGCCACAGACACTGACTGGCTCTGTATGTTTGGGGCTCATTGCAATGGGTGGCTAGACTGCTGAAGAGGTAGCTAAGGAGCCAGGCAGATAGATGGGGGGGGGGCAGCCACAGGTGTGTCCCTAGCCACCAGGTTGGTGGGTGTGGGAAGAAGGCTCACTCCCAGACACTGGGAAGGTATGTTTGGTAGAGCAGAAAAAACACCTCTCCAGTCACAATTCACTGATGTGAGACTTTCTGGGTGCATGCAGTTGAGTATCAAGCTGCTGCCCAGACTCAATCAAATGGGGGGCCGCCTGGAGTCCAGCATCTCAGCTGCCACCCCACAGGCCTTCTTCTTCACGTGGAACCTCAACCCGAATGGCTGGTGTTCACTAGTGATCCCCTTCACAGGCTCCCTCCTCGCTCTGTGGTCACCTGTGCCACTGCAAATCTCACCCATTTCCCTGCACTTTCCTCTCGCAGATCCAGCATATATTCTACCCACCTTGAACATCTGTCCACAGTGTATCTCTGTCCCAGAGTGGATTCCATGAAGTTGGTTTCTCCTCCCACGTACAATGTGTTTCAAAATGGCCACACTTCATCAGGCCCCAGTTTCTTCTCTCTTCACCGTCACTCTCCTTGCCCCATCTCCCTTTCCAATCAGTGCTCAATCTAATTCTTTAACCTCTCATTTGATGCTCAGAATTCCAGGATCATTATTTGAATCTGTTTCACTTGTTTTTTCTGGATTTCTGTGGTAGAGAGATTGGGCGGAGTGTGTTACCAGGACATCATCTTGTCTCCCTTCTATTATTCTTTAGAAAGAGCTTTTAAATCAGTGGATTCACTACTGTAGAGTAGCTTTCTCATTCCATAAGAACACCACCAGGCCAGTCATTAAGGATACCTGAGCACTTGTCTGCAGACAAAGTCATACCCAACACATCGTTTTTAGTTTGAAGTCTTTCTGAGAAGCTTCAAAAGCTTTTTGATATCTCATTTCATTATGTAACAACAGTGCAGAAATTGTATAGAAAAAATTTTGGAATCCAACTTATATACCTCATGCTGTCCTTTAAGTTGTTCTGTTTGCAAAATATAGAGAATAGTTACAATTTCTGATGTTAATTCATTGGCTACTTACAAACCTTTACATTTTCCTAAAGAATCTGACTTGTTTCACCTCATAGTAAACTCTAGAAATCACATTTTATGCTCTTTGTTTTCAAAAGTGATAAATGCATCTTTTTTTCCTGCTTCTTTTGTTCTTTCGTGCTCTTTTCTCATTGACCCCTTCCTATTTCTTATAGAAGAATCCCTCGTTTGAAAGACTAATGCTTATTTAAAGTATCTTCACTCATTTGAAAGACTTAAATAATTTTAGGATAAAATAGTCTGTCAGAAGCACAGTTATAGCCAAACGATTTGTATGGAGGGGTGGTGGTTGAGAGGAAGGAGTTTTAATGGGAGAGAATCATGGTGAAGACAGGTAAATGGTTGGAAAGCAAGGAAGAGAAGGAAAATCCCAGGGCGAAATCATGAACTTCTTTTGCCACTGCTCCAGGATGGCATGCCTTCCTGTCCCACAGTTCTGGGTCCTGCTATCCTCAGTTTCCTCCCTTTCTTCCTCCATCAAAATTTTCAGATAAGAAAAAATACTAGTAATGGCTACCATTATCTTCTGTGTGGCAGTTGAATGCTTCATACTGTTAATTCTCATTAAAATGCTGACTTCAGCATGTAAGGAAAGAGATGAAGTGAGATTAAGCAGTTTTCCCAAGGATACAGAGTGACGAATCACAGAAGTGGAATAAGGTAGAATGGTTCAAATAGGGTAGAGTCCAAAGCTGATCTTTCTTCCATACTATGTGACCTCTCTGAGCCTGGATAATGAACTATCCTAGACCCATTTGTATTTTTAATAACAAGCAAAGTCAAAAGGTAAAGGAAGAAACCAAAACCAAACTCACTGCCATCAAGTTAATTCCAAATCATAGTGACCCACTTTGGGTTTCCAAGGTGGTAATTCTTTACAGAAGTAGACTGCCCAGTCTTCCTTCCACAGAGTGGCTGGTGGATTTGAACCACCAACCTTCTGGTTAGAAGTCAAATGCCTTAGGCACTACAACACCAGAGCTCCTTAAAGGAAGAGGTTCCAAAGTTGGACTTCAGATACTAGAGAAGGCCAAGAGTAGAGCAGTGATGGATTTTAGGAGTCTTCCCAGTGCCAGTTCCTGATGCAGTATATCAACCCAGTTGATGTCAGTTCAGCCAGCATTTATGGAAAATATACATCTGCCAAGCTCTGCTTAAGACTCAGTTGAAGTGATACCATGGTTGTGACAAGTCACACTTCCTTTCCCTTGTCCCTGATAGCCTACTCTTCTTCCTGGTAAGTTCAAGTTATAGAGCAATTTCTCCAGGCCTAAGTTCTCTACTTTTCATTGAGGATAATTCGTACATAGCCTTAATCACCAACTGGTAGTGTGGTGTTGACTTCTACTCACAGCAACCATATTTGTATCAGAGTAGAACTACTTTCCATAGAGTTTTCAATGGATGGCTATTAAAATAGATTTCCAGGCTTTTCTTAGGTGGCTCTGGGTGGACTTAACCTTCATTTTTTGATTAGCATCCCCCCCAGGGACTTTATTGATACCAGTTTAAGGGTGTTTTTGATTTTTCATCTCCAGATCCAGTCTTGACTGTCTTTTTTGAATCTACGTTTGATCTGTTCATCCTTCAGAAAACAGTAAACACATGACAGATGGCTCTTAGTACTTAGTTTATACTGAAATAAAGGACATTGGAGAGTTTAATATTTAAAACTAAATTAAACCAGTAGAAACCTGCAAAGGGTCACAAAAAGTATCATATCTTTAGTTTGGCAATGCTAGTCCCTTTTCCATGGGCAGTGAATCAGCTGCTGAGTAGTCTTGTCCTTTAAGTTGTTGTTTTTAATCTAAACAAGATGTGTCCAATTTGTTCATCTCCTCCTTGTGTAAGATGAATTTTAGAATCTTCACCTTTTCTATTGCTTTCTGAAGATATAGTTTCCGTGTGCAATGTTCTTCTTAAAATGTGGTCTTCAAAGTTAAAGATGGTATCTCAGTTGTGGGCTCATGGGACAGGATTTAATGACATTTCTCTTTATCTGAAAACCACTCTTTATGCTGTTTATGTGTCCTCTTGCTTAGCAGTTCTCTCACAAAATTGGTGTATATTGAGCTAACCCACAAAGATCTTTTCTTCAGAAAATACGTCAAAACCAGTTCTTTCGCATCTAGGAAATTATAATTAATTTAATTTAATGTAAAAGGTATAAGTTAAATGTCCTCCAGAGATTTTTCTATTTATGCTGATGGAATTTCATGCTGCTAGTATCGCTATGAGTTGGGTCTGACTTGATGGCACATAACAACAACAAACAGTATCAATAGATCATCTGTGTTTTTTAAGATGTTTTCAATCTTGTTGGTAGTTGGGGGAGGTGGTGGTACTGATGAAACAAAATTGATCATGTGTTGAAAATTGTTGACATTCAATGACAGGTACATGGGGGTTTATTTTACTATCCTGTCTATTTTTGTATATGCTTGAAATTTTCCAAAATAAAATGTTAAAAAAAAAATTACCCAAGCAGTATCTTTTTGCTTTATGTTAGCCTTAGTCATCTTATCTAATATTACAGTGGAACATTTGATTAATGTTTTGCTGAAATCAAAATATGTTATGTAGGAAACATTCCTGAGTTAATAGTCAGGAAAATTTATCAGAAATAAGCATTAAAAATTTAAATGAAAAATAAAATTTTAAATGGTCACAATCTCTTCCAGTTTTCTTTCTTTCCAATCTTAGCCATAGCCTTGTTTGTTTCATTTAACAATTTCGCCTTGCTCTTTTATGCCTGCCATAGCACCAAAATGGGTCATTTGTACATATTTTGGGACGTCAGTTATCAGCAGAGCTGAATTAAAAGTTAGAAAGCCCAGGGACTCAATCTATGAGGAGAGCTAAATGCCACTGGGTGCAAAGACATCAATGCAAATATAATAATTAAAGAGATCATATTTATCTGGATGTCTCCAGGGGAAAGTGGCTAGAAGAAGGACTTTGATAAGACCTTTGGGATGGGAATAGAGATTTCCAAGTTTTATGCTCAAGTTACAATAAGTAATCTCAGACTGATTGTGAAGATGATGAGCTGTGTTAAGGGCAAGACATGTGTTTTACAGAATGAGTATTAGACACATCTGGGGCCAGGACTGAATTACTCAGAACAGCACAGCATAGATACCAGCACCGCCTTTCTCTGCTCTACACCACAGCATATATACCCTCTTTCCTTAAAACATGTTGAACAAGTATTTTGTAAATGACAGTTTGAATGAGCCGCATATTGTTGGCATACCTTCTTGTTTGCATCAGCCCTGCAGCTTAGAATTTTGCAAAAATGGAAAGTTTAATCAGAATATTGGAATGTAAAGGAATATTTTTATGTAAAAGGTCTAATTCTCAAGATGATTTAGCTTAATTTTGCCCAACCTTCCTTCCCAGGAGTGGCTGGTGGCTTTGAACTGCCATCCTTCTGGTTAGCAGTCAAATGCCTTAGGCACTATGCCACCAGAGCTCCTATGATCATGACAGTGGTTAGAAATTCTTCAAGATGTCTCTCTCTCTCTCTTTCTCTCTGTATCTTCCAGAAGGCAGACATGTGAAAGCCATGGCCTTAACAGACCTCCAAATCTTTCTTATCAGGCTGTGGAAAATTAGCCTCCTCTTGTTAAATAGGAAAGGTTAGCACTTAATAGTTAATGAAGGCAAGGGAATCTGAACAGATAAGGGTTAAGTCTGTGTTCAGGCAGCATTTGGACAGTCTCTTATCTCCTCTCAGAAAGTCTGTTATTTGCAAGATACTGTTTTAGTGTGGAGGGGCTCCAAGAACAGCAGCATGCACAAGGAGAACCACTGTCTTTTGGAAAGAATGCCAAAGCAGAATACAGGACAAGGCGCTGCTTTGAATTTTCCAGTGTACTACAACAATATACTGTGTTGTGTTTTGTTTTGTCTTCTAGATTCAAAACAGTAATCCAGGCAGCTAAACCTTAACATATTTGCAGCATTACGGATATATTGTAAGATTTCATCCATCCCTTGCTGCTTGTACTGCTCTTTGATCTGTATGATTTCACACCCAAATGGCTCATCATAATTATAGAAGGGAATGTTTGAGCTGAGGGAACCACAGGAGAGAAAGAAAAGGAAGCTGTGCGCTCTCTCATAGAGGCACCCAAATAACATGCCTTAGGCTCAAAGTTATTTGAGGCTACTGTAAAACGCACTGCCATTAAGTCAATTCAACTCATAGTCACCCCTCCTTGGGTTTTCCAGGTGGTATCTCTACAGAAGTAGATTGCCCAATCTTCCTTCCTAGGAGTGGTTCCACCAGAGCTCCCCATTTGAGGCTAGGGCCCTAATAAAGAGCTGTGCCCCAACTCAACATTTCTTTTTTCCTGCCATGTCTGTTCTTTTGGGAAAACTCTAGCCCAACCACTCCAATTCCCTAGAGAGTACTATCAATATGGATCACAATTAGTTTTTCTCATGGAGACTTCAACCATTCTTCCCTGATAACATCCTCTCCCTATTCACTATGGCTCGTGCTAAATGCCAACTGTCCCTGCTACTTTTGTGACTGGCTAAGATGTAAGCTCCTAATCCTCTCCCATTTCTTCATCCCCAAAACACTTCTGTGTTTTCCTTCTATTACTCTACTTTTTACTTCTTCCCTCCCTCCCAAACTTTTCCTCTGTTCCCTTTCTTATTTTACATCCTCTATTCACATATGCCCCCAGCTACTTCACTGACTGTCCCCTGCACCTTAGCTGATGCTTGACTCACCATAAGGATATTGCTTCCTCCGATGGAAGTGGCTCAATTTCCCAACTCCTACTCCAGTAGGAGTCAGCATACCCCTCATGTTCAAATCTACTTCTAGGCCAAGATTCCTCCTCTGTCATGTAAAATCCTTACTCTTTTGAGACTTGTGACATCAACTAAATTACTGTCTCTCTTCATCCCACTCCTTTATGAAATTCCTGGACCTCCTCCTCATTCTGTGGGACACTTTGTTACAGTCCTTTTCTTCCCAAGCCCCATCATTATTCTGGATACTTTCCTATTCACATGATTCAGCCCTTCTCAGCTCTTATAAGCTTCACCTTTCCCCACTTCAGTTCCTCATTTTCTTGGTCCAACACTGGCCCTCATCTTCACCAAGCTCTGTTCCAGAACTACTCCATCTCTGAAATCACTCATTCAGACCACTCCTTTACGATCACAATGCCTTACACTTCCAGCCGTCTCAATCCACGAGGTCCAAAGCTTCTGTTCCTCAATCTCAAGACCTTCAGTCCCTTGACTATGGCTCTGTCCTTTTGTACATCAACCCCCTCCCATCTTTACTTCTTTCTTATCCAACTTACACCCTGTGTTATTTCAGCCACCTTCTTTTAATGTTCTTACTTTCATTTGTGCAGCCAAACCCCAACCTTGAATCAATCTAGCAGTAAGTCTTCTCTGTTCCCACCTCTCACAAGTGATGTTTCTCATAAAGATTACACAATCAAATGTATTTGTACTCATAAACACTGTGGTCTGCAACCTCACACTTGTCTTTTCAGTGTTGCTTTAAATGCAGAATCTCTTTTCTCTGATTCTATGACAGTTCATCCCTGCTTCTAATAGAACCATCCTTTAGGCCTGATGAGTGAAAGAATAGGTTGCTGTCTAGGTTCAAGGACTTAAGAACTAATGTGAATCTTTAAAGTGACTTTGATACATCTGTCATGATGCATTATGGGTTATTTATAGTTTTATGCATTAGAAGATAGTTGCATCTTTCTCAGTTTCAAGTTCATAATGGGTACTTCTCTGTTGTTCTCATGCATTATTTATTCCACTATGTGCAGGGAGTTATGCTGGACACTGAGTATATTGTGTCAGATCTTATTAATTAGTATTAATATTCTTATTTTTACATTACAATGGATGGTTCTAAACTCCCATCTTGATACCTTCAATAGACTTGGCCTTACTCTTTCCTCTTCTCTGATTTGAGCTTCACTGAAGTCCTTGCCCCATTCTAAAGAATCTCTCTGGTCCAGTTAGCTCCACCCTCAGGAGATAGAGTCTTCATTTCAATGTTCATTGTGAGAGTACACTACATGTGACATGTGGATTTCATCAACTTCCTTTTCCTTTTGGTGTTTTAACTTCCTCACTATGAAATTGAATAGTTGTCATGAAGCCTAAAGTGTTAAAGTCCTCTCACTCTACAGTAGAATTGACCTTGAAAACAGTTTTTAAATTTTACTTTTTGAGTCAAATTATGCTTCTACTTATTATTCTTAAAATCTTTTTCTGGATAACCTGATACGTTATCTTTTTATTAGAAGCATAATCATTTAGGTGTTTATATATTGCTGTTTAAAAAAATTCTTGTGCTTCAATTCTATGATCAGAGTTAAAGCCTTCTTTGTATATATTGAACACGCCATTCCCTGCTCCTCTTTTAGAGACTTGGGATGAAATTCATATCATTGAATTAAAATAACAAATGTATATCTTTCTTGTTATTAACTTAATGCTCAAGATTGATACTTTTTCTCAAACTAATGGGTTTCTTATTTTTGGCAACAATTTACAAATGATAAAAATAGCTACTGTGTCAACCATCATATTTTGTTATAACGTTGTTGTTGTTGTTGTTGTTTGCCATCGAGTCGGCCCCGACTCATAGCGACCCCTCCTTGGGTTTCTGAGGCAGTATCACTACAGAAGTAGGAATGCCCAACCTTCCTTCCGAGGAGTGGCTGGTGGGTTTGAACCGCCAGCCTTCTGGTTAGCAGTCAAGTGCCTTAGCCACTAACGTTAATGGGTAGGTATTGCTGTTGTCATTTTAATAGTGAGGAAAATGAGATAAGGAACTGACCAGTGATCACATAGTGAGTAAGTACTTTAGCAGGGATTTAAAACCAGACTTAACAACCCTGAAACAGCAAACCTTCTTATTTTAAAGAAGTCAAGTTCAAATCTCTCCAGTGCAATTGTCAACATGCTTCAACCACCTATTTTTCCTCCCATATACCTACCAAGTCCTACCCATTATTCAAATCCCCCTAAACTGACTGATCATACAAATACATATTTACTATTTGAATGATGACTTTTGGGGCTTGGGATGGGCCAGTCTATAGCAAAGAGAAAGGGAAGTCATGGGTGAAATGCTAGTTCATTCCACAGGGAGAATTAACTGCTTGGAGAAACACGTACCCTGTGGACAATAGAGAAATTTCAAATGAGGCCCGTCTCATGAAGGGGTGAAAGGAACTGACAAACATTCCAGATAGAGTGATAAGTGAGCAAGGTGAGATCATTTTGTAAGAAAGGAGGAAGTTGTTAAGATGATGTGTAAGCAAGCACAAAACCACCAACTTGAAAGGCTATTTGTGCTTAGTAAGAAAGTTTGGGAACATAAATACAATCCTATCAATTTTACTAGTAGTAAAGAAAAAGCATTCAAAGAAGCATTTAATTATTGAATCAAATCATTGAGAATGATGTAACAATGCATATAGGTTTCAAAATGCATTCAAACAGGGAGCATTTCTCATTTAATCAAACCATTCAAATCCTTATTTTAATGCAGCAATTTTAAAGCAAAATTGGGCAGTTTAGATTAGAACTCACAGTCACTTATGTTGTTGTTGTTATGTGCCGTCAAGTTGGACTCGACTTATAGTGACCCATCCTTGGGTTTCCGAGGCAGTATCACTATGGAAGTAAATTGCGCAACCTTCCTTCCAAAGAGTGGCTGGTGGGTGTGAACCGCCAGCCTTCTAGTTAGCCTTAGGCAAGGGTTATGCCACAACATTGTTGTTGTTGTTGTTATTTGCCATCGAGTCGGCCCCGACTCATAGCGACCCCTCCTTGGGTTTCCGAGGCAGTATCACTACGGAAGTAGGATTGCCCAACCTTCCTTCCGAGGAGTGGCCACAACATTATCTCCCTCTAAACTTTTCTCTGTCAGATTCTTTGCTATGTTGCTAGAGTTATTTTTCTAAAATACAAGGTTGCTTGAGTAAATTTTCTCCTCAAAAGTCTACAATGGCTTCCAGCTGCCTTGAAGTAACTTTCAAGCACAGTGTTCAGAATTCTTCATAATGTATCATCTTTCTGCCTGTCTTGATTTATCACTAAAACTTGCTGAATTAATCATTACCCTTTTTGCCAAAGCCTTGTTCTTGTGACTCATTCTGCCCTTCTCCATCTGTTTTATGATGCTTTGTCCTCCTTCTGTGGAATCTCTGGGTGACGTAAATGGTTAAGTGCTCAACTACTACCCAGCGGCTCCTCAGAAGGCAGACCTGGTAATATGTCCCCCAAAGTCACAGCCTTGAAAACAGTATGGAGTAGTTCCACTCTGCACGCGTGGACTTACCATGAGTCGGAGCCAATCAACTTGACAGCAACTAACAACAAGGTCCTCCCTCATTTCATCCATGATCCTATTTTAACAATATTCCGACTTGCAGTGGCCTGTGCCGCCATGAAACTCCCAGGCTCTGTGCCTTATCCTGCCATTTTGTGCTGTGTCGGGTTGTAGCTATTTAAAGCCTTGTCTGATAGCATGACATTACATTCAGTTGTTTCACGCTTTCTTGAATATCCTGGTCCACTGGTTCTCAAACTTCAGAGCACGTCAGAATGACCTGGAATACTGGTTAAAGCACAGATTGCTGATTTCCACCTCAGAGTTTTCTTACATAGTAGGTCTGAGAAATTACATTTCTAACAAATGTCTAGGTGATACAGATGCTGCTGGTCAGGGGACCACTGAATTATATAGTCTAGGATAATGCCTTAAACATAGTAGGCTCCACAAATACTTAATGGATGGTTGGGTAGGCAATACAGCAGTGCTTTTCTAATGCAAATTTAAAAGGTGTTTCATTAAGACTCTTAGCACTATGTATAAGACTACAAATAGGGCTGTTTTTATTTCAGAATATGAAGGAAAGTGGGGTTTATATAATCTCCACAAGTTGACAAATCCATGTTTATATATCATCTGAGCAGTTCTAAGAAGCTTTGCAAGTGAGAGATAAGGCTCATAGTGAGGAAAGAACTGACTATAGAGGACTGGGAGGGAAGGAAACTCTGGAAAATTGTTTCAAGGACTCATGACAATCAGAGTAGGTCCAGCTTTACAGACAAGGACATGGAAGCTCAGAGAGGTCACGTAACAAGGACATAACGGAGCTAGAGGTTCATCTACTGCATTTGCAACCCCTCTGCAGAAGCAAAGGCATCATATGAATAACAGCTGAATAGCAAGTACTAAGAAAATATTGGGTTGAACCCCAGGACAACAACCAAAAACATCTTAAATATTTGTAGTGAGTTATAACAAGTAGGTGGGAAATATATGACACCAAGCATGTGTTGCTCTATTGCTTGATAGTCCCTAGACATTAGTCATTTCATGCCTTCTAAGCCGTGACATTACAACAACAACAACAAGCCGTGACATTGAATATTGGCCTTCTGCGTTTGCCTGGCCAAGACCTAAACCTCAGTGAGATTATCTTGTTCTCTTTCTTTTTGCATACACATCGCCCTTTGCTGATCTTTGGGGAGTTGGGGAATTGTCAGAGATTAGAGATGCTGCTACCCAGAGGTCAGATGAGGCAATGAGACCTATGAGTTACCAAGGAAAGAGTCTATTCCTGGGTATAGGAAGCAAGCCTTTTATGAGAGATTTCTGGTTCTCTAAACATCCTTTAGCTGCTCTCAGAGATTAAGAACAAAACAAAACAGATCTAAGTCTTCTCTCTCAAATGCATTATTCCTGTGCCCAGACAACCCTTTCGTGCACAGGTGCTCACAATGTTGCTCCTGGACCAGGAGCATCACATCACCTGGTACCTTGTTTAAAATGCAAGTTCTCAGGCCCTACACCAAACAACTGAGTCAGAAATCCTGAGGGGGGTGCTGAGAAATCTATATTATAACAAGCCTTCCAGGTGGCTCTGATGCAGACTTGAGTTTGAGAATCACTGTTAGTATTTAGTTATCAAATTAAGCAATCGCTAAAACTTCAATTTTCAATTCTCTTTTCAGACAACTGCCATCAAATCACAAGCAATTAGCACTTTGGGTGAAATTCTGTAGATATTCCAAAATGGATTGACATCTAAGTGTCTTAATTTTTTAAGTGGCTTTAGAAAAATACACAAGCATATTTTTTCCCTTGTGTTTTTATTGTTATTTATTTTGCATTGAATGTACATTTGAAAGCAAACATGGAAGTCACAGTATGGAAGAAGGCTCAGTGTTAAGTTAGAATTGAAATGTAACTTGAAATGCCATCAGATCAAATTCTTATTTTCGAGCTGATAAAAAATGAGGTGCAGAAGGATTATTTGACTTTCTGGGATCTCACCACATTTTTAATCCTGTTGCCTAAACTCTATCTTCATTGAATCTGTAGATAAAAAGGGAGAAATAAGTAATATCAACAATAAATAAACGGTCTTTCTCATTTTCCTTGGCCACCATTTACCAAACTTCTGAAAAACCATAACTAGGCATAACATTCCCTAATAGTAATTTAAAGTGTCTCTTTTGAGACCTACTTAAATTCATAATTTTAAGTTCAATTTTATAAATCTTTGGAGGTTATAAACTATCCTTTGAGACTCTGATAACATTTGAGGATCATTTTTCTGAAATATTCTTGTCATTCAACACACGCACACACACACACACACACACACAGGATTCCATGACCAATGGCACAATCCCCTCTTGATTTCCCTCCATGAACACCCAGAAGTTCCAAAGACTTCAGGTGAAACATTTCTCCTTGAAGAGGCCTCATTTAGCACCAGGAATGAAGAAACATCTTCCTGATTATCTTTTTCAACTAAAGACTTTCTTTAGGAAATTCCTTTGCTCCTCATGAATCACATATAAATAATAGCCAGCCTTTTCTTTCTAATCTTCACCACCACTGCCCCCAATTCAGCTCTGCATTTGCAAATGCCCAGCAGGAACATCTCAGAAGACTGGTGGTTCAAACCCACCAGCCACTCCTCGGAAGGAAGATTGGGCAACCTACTTCCATAGAGATACCTCCTGGGAAACCCAAAGAGGGGTTGCTATGAGTTGGATCAGACTCCATGGCCTTCAGTTTGTTTTTCTGGTTTTAGCAGGAGTGTCCCAGAGGCAGGTCCGCCAGTTTGCACTCCAAAGACATTCTCTCTCTTCTGCAATGACTCTGGCCTGGCCACACTGCACTGGCTTTGTGATTACAATTGGAAGGAGGAGGTATCTTTGGTGCCATTTTTTTTATGCCTCACTGCACCTGAGATAAGCAAAACGTCCAACTCACTGAGGCGTGCTGGTCATACAGATGCAGGAGAAATTTTACGTACATTTGGAAAGCTTGCTTATTATAGAAGTTTGGTCAGAAATGAGTCACTTGAGCTTTTCTTTCTCACTAGCTTTCTCTTTGTGGCTCTGGCTCTCAGAATGATAGAAGTTTTAACTACCAGCCATAGAGGAGATTAGTTTAAATTTGTTCTAGTAAAGAAGCTTGTCCAGTGAATATGCCAAGGGACATGCCACAGTGGATTTACAGTTTGTACAATCAATGAGAAGCTGAAGAAACCAGAAGGGAGGGCATAGAGTATTCACCTGTGATGGTGAGAACTGAGAAGGCCACTTAGTCTGTAGATAGAAACAAGACTGTTACAGTGCCTAAAGTCTCTGTTATGTACTGTGATGGTTAGTTAAGTGTCAGTTTGGCAAGGCTACTTGCTTAGACCCAGTTGTTTGGTCTAACAATAGTCTAGTTGTTGCTGTGAAGATGTCTTGCAAATGTGATTAACATTTAAAATCAATTGACTAAGTAAAGGAGATTATCCTCGATCTTGTGGATAGGCCTTGTCCAATCAGTTTGAGAGTGAAAACTGAGGGTGCAAAGAAGGACAAGACATAGATAACATACCACAATTCCCAGACTCCACTTTCCCTACAAATTTTGGACACACGATGGTTGGCGTTTCTGGCCTGTTACCTGAGCTATGGGTTTTGGATTTGCTGCTCTCCATAAGCTCATTCCCTGTTAGTTGCTAGCAAGTCAAGTCCATTCCAACTCATGCAACCCCATGTGTGCTATAAAATTCTCCATAGGGTTTTCAAGATTGTGACCTTTTGGAAGCAGGATGTGAGACCTTTTCCTCTGTGCCTAAGGCATTTGACTGGTAACCAGTAAGTTGGTAGTTCAAGCCCACCAGTCACTCCATGGAAGGAAGACCAGCAATCTGGAAACCCAATGGGGGTAACTATGTGTCAGATTTGACTTGATGCCAGTGGGTTTGGTTTTATATATATATATATATAGAGAGAGAGAGAGAGAGAGAGAGAGACATCTATATGTGTAAGGAGGAACTCTGGTGGCATAAGCCACAAGCCATTCCTCAGAAGGAAGACTGAAGAGTCTACCTCCATAGTGATATCACCTCGGAAACCCAAGGAGGGGTCGCTATGATTTGGATTACACTCAACAGCAGTGAGTTTGGGTTATATATATATATATATA
>NW_006921688.1:732817-740872 GCF_000298275.1 Orycteropus afer afer | reverse complement strand
CCTTGGAAACCCAAGGAGGAGTCGCTATGAGTCGGGGCCGACTCGATGGCAAATAACAACAACAACAAATATATATATATATATTTATATATTCTGAGAACTCTACTGTCTTGGCTCTCTAATGCTGCTATAACAGAAATACTACATATGGATGGCTTAACAAGCAAGGATTTATTTCTCTTACAGTTTAAGAGGCTAGAAGTCCAAATTCAGAGTGCCAGCTCTAGGGCCTGGGTGAAGGTCCCTCAACCTAGAGCTTCAGCTCTGCCACTTGCTGCAGGACCACTGGAGCTGGTTGTTGTTGTTGTTGTTGTTGTTATGTGTGATCAAGTCATCTCCAACTCATAGTGACCCTATGCACAGCAGAACAAAACACAGCCCAATCCTGAGCCAGCTCCATGATTCCTGCTACACTTGAGCCTATCACCACCACAACAATGTCAATCCACCTCGTCGAGGGCCTCCCAACCCTCCACTTTACCAAGCATGACATCCTTCTAAAGGGAATGGTCCCTTCTGACAACATGACCAGAGTATGTGAGACGAAGTCTGGCCATTCTCACTTCCAAGGAGCATTCTGCCTGCACTTCCTCCAAGACAGACCTGTTATTTCTTTTAACAGTACATGGTACTTTCAGCATTCTTTGCCAGCGTCACAACTTAAAAGCATCAACTCTCCTTCAGTCCTCCTTATTCATTGTCCAGCTCTCACATGTAAATAAGGCAATTGAAAATGCCATGGCTTGTGTCAAGTGCACCTTAGTCCTCAAGGAGACATTTTTGTTCTTCAGCACTTGAAAGACGTCCTTTGCAGCCAATTTGCCTAGTGCTATATGTCGTCTGATGTCCTGACTGCTGCTTCCATTGGCGTCAATTGTAGAACCAAGCAATATGAAGTCTTTGACAATTTCAATCTTTTCTCCATTTATCATGATGCTGCTTATAGGTCCGGTTGTGAGAATTTTTGTTTTCTTTATGTTGAGATGTAATCCATATGGCAGACTATAGTCTTCAATCTTCATCAGTAAGTACTTCAAGTCATCCTCACTTTCAGCAAGCAAAGTTATGTCTTCAGCGTATCTCAGGTTGTTAATGATTCTTCCTCCAATCCTGATGCCATATTCTTCTTCATATAGTCCAGCTTCTCAGATTATTTGCTCAGCATACAGATTGAATAAGTATGGTAAAAGGATACAACCCTGATGCACTCCCATCTTGACTTTGAGCCATGCAGTATTCCCTTTTTCTGTTTGAATGACAGCCTCCTGGTCTATGTACAGGTTCCTCGTGAGTACAAGTAAGTGTTCTGGAATTCCATTCTTCTCAATGTCATCCACAATTTGTTATGATCCACACAATCAAATGTTTTTGCATAGTCAATGAAACACAAGTAAACATCTTTCTGGTATTCTTTACTTTGAGCCAAGGTCCATCTGACATGAGCAATGATATCGCTCATTCCACGTCCTCCTCTGAATCCAGCCTGCACCTCTGGAAGTTCTCTGTCAATATACTGCTTCAACCGTTTTTGAATTATCTTCAGTAAGATTTTACTTGCATGAGATATTAATGATATTGTTCAATAATTTCCACATTCTGTGGCATCACCTTTCTTTGGAATGACTACAAATATGGATCTCTTCCAGTCAGTTAGCCAAGTAGCTGTCTTCTAAATCTTTTGGCATAATCCAGTGAGTACCTCCAGAGGGGCATCCATATGTTGAAACATCTGAATGGGTATTCTGTCAATCCTGGAGCCTTGTTCCTCACGAATTCCTAAGCACAGCTTCAACCTCTTCCCTCAATACCATTGGTTCTTGAACTTGTGCCAGCTCCTGGAATGGATGAAGATAGACCAGTTTTATTTATTTATTTATTTTTTTATTTTTTGGTACAGTGACTGTGTATTCCTTCCATCTTATTTTGATGCTTCCTGCATCATTCAATATTTTGCCCATAGAATCTTTCAATATTGCAACTTGAGGTTAATTTTTTTTTTCAGTTCTTTCAGGTTGAGAAATGCTGAGAGTGTTCTTCCCTTTTGGTTTTCTAATTCCAGGTCTTTTCGCATTTCATTATAGTAATTGGCTTTGTCTGCTCAAGCTGCTCTTTGAAATCTTCTGTTCAGCTCTTTTATCTTGTAATTTCTTCCATTTGCTTTAGCTACTCTTCGCTCAAGGGCAAGTTTCAGAGTCTCTTCTGACATCCATTTTGGTCTTTTCTCTCTTTCTTGTCTTTCTAATGACCTCTTGCTTTCTTCATGGATGATGCTCTTGATGTCATCCCACAATTCTTCTCGTTTTTGCTCATTAGTGTTCAATGCATCAAATCTATTCTTTAGATGATCTCTAAATTCAGGAGGCATATATTCAAGATCATATTTTGGCTTTCTTGGACTTGTTTTAATTGTCTTTAACTTCAAGTTGAACTTTCATATGAGCAGTTGATGGTCTGTTCCACAATCAGCTCCTGGCCTTTTTTTGGCTGAAGATATTGAGCTTTTCCATCGCATCTTGCCACAGATGTAGTCAATCTGATTCCTGTGTACTCTGTCTGGTGAAGTCCACATACATAGCCACCATTTGTGTTGTTGAAAAAAGGTATTTACAATGAATAAGTTGGTCTTGCAAAGTTCTATCATGTAATCTCCAGTGTTATTTCTGTTATCAAGGCCAAATTTTCCAACAACCAGTGATTGTTCTTTGTTTCTAACTTTTGCATTCCAATCACCAGCGATAAGTAACACATCTTGATTGCATGTTTGGTCAATTTCAGACTGCAGAAGTTGATAAAAATCTTCAATGTCCTCATCTTTCGCTTTGGTAGTCAATGCATAAATTTGAGTAATAGTCATATTAACTGGTCTTCCTTGTAGGCATATGGATATTATCCTATCACTGACAACATTGTACTTCAGAACAGATCTTGAAACATCCTTTGTGATGATAAATTCCACATCATTCCTCTTCAATTTGTCATTCCCAAGGTAGTAGATCATATTATTTTGATTCAAAATGGCCAAAACTGGCCCATTTCAGCTCACTAATGCCTAGGATATCAATCTTTATGTGTTCCATTTCATTTTTGGCAACGTCCAATTTCCCTAGATTCATAATTCATACATTCCATGTTGTGATTATTAATTAATGTTTGCAGCTGTTTCTCCTCAATTTGAGTCAGAACATGTAGTTCCTGACTTACTTTATCCATATCATTAAGGTTGGTTCTACTCTAATGAGGCAGCTATTTCCCAGTTCTGTTTTGAGTGTCTTCCAACCCAAGGGGCTCGTTTTCCTGCACTGTGTCAGACAATGTTTCCAAGCTATTCATAAGTTTCCCAGTAATATATCAGGCAGTTTTTCTCCGTTATTCATTAGGTTTTCCCTGACCAATTTTTGAGAAGTACATGACCTCCTCCTTCTTCCTAGTCTGTCTTAGTCTGTAAGCTGTGTTGAGATCTGTGCGCCATGTACAACTCTGCTGGCATCTGAAACACCAGTGGCACAGTCTCAAGCCTCACATCAATGTACAAGCCTCAGAGAATAACAAACTGACAGACAAGTTTGTTTCCCTTAGCTGTTGGAAGGGAGCTCTGCTAGCATAGTGCCTAAGGCACTTAACTGCTAACCAGAAGGCTGGTGGTTCAAACCCATCAGCCATTCCTTGGAAGGAAGATGGGGTAATCTACTTCTGTAGTGATACTGCCTCAGAAACCCAAGGAGGGGTTGCTATGAGTTGGGTCCGACTTAATGGCACATAAAAATAACAAGAAGTTGGAAACCTCAGAGCCCTCCTCTTACAAAATTCCTACCTGAAACCTATCACTCCCTGGCCACTCCTGATCCCTCCCTTTCCTGTCTCTAGAGGGCTTGGTGCCTGCCTTGCCTCCAGCAATTTTTACCTAGATATCCTGTCATTCCTGAGGTCCCCGAAGCTGCTCAGGGACCTAGAGTTGGAGGAACCTATTAATCAGGCAGCTGCTGGCTGCTGAGGCTGACAAACCTAAGGATGGCGAGCAGAATGGCACAATCCCAAGATGAATAGGCAACAGGGTAACCACTGGTTTAAGTCCAGGAACAATCCCACAATTGGCAGGCAACACGACAGGTTGCAAAGATGAAGACTTGGCCAAATGTAGGATCCAGATGTCCCAAAAACCTGGATACCTTCCACAAAGCTTCTCCACATATACTTGAAGCAGGCCAGACTCTGAAAGCAACTAATTAGCTGCTCACAGCAGATTCCACCATGAAGCTAATTACACCACATCCAATCTCATCATGAAGAATAATTTCATCCACCTGCCCAGCCACTCAAACACATGGCCCAGACAAGTTGACACACAATCTTAAACAGCCACACCTCCCTAATACATGTATGCAGACTCTTGAATATAGACATCATGACCCTAAGAGGTGCCAGGTAAAATGTGAAGATGAAGATGTTATCTAAGTGTAGTTATTTTAGAGCCCATCAACATAGAGTGATATATTGACTGACTGCTCACATAAACCAGGAAGCAAAATTAAAATGATTCATCAGAGATCTGGACAATTGAATTGGAATTGGTCAGGCAGTTAAAGGAAAGGGAACACAGGATTCCAGGCTTAGCTGGTAGAAGCACACGCAGGGCCTACAGTGATGGTCCTAGTAAATGGCAACATGTCTAAGGGATCTGATGAGTTGGTAGAACAGAAATATTTTTCATGAAGACAGAACCATTATAACCTAAGTTAAAGAAAGCAAAAGTAATAACCTGGTCATCTTTGAAAGCCTTTTTGGAATTCTCAGAAAGACTATGATGGACTATGAGTGATTATGTAAAATGGAGAGTATAAATAAACACTTAAGTTTACAATATTGAAATTATCTTAAAACCATAAATCTTTACAGAAGTAGATTGTCCCATCTTCCTTCTGTGGAGTGGCTGGTCATTTTGAACCACCAACCTTATGGTTAGCAGTCAAATACCTTAGGAACTGCACCACCAGAGCTCTTTAAATAAACAGTTAAGTTTGAAATATTGAAATTATATTAACACCATATTTAAAGCTAGTAGACCATCTTTGAAAAGCACTTCATTTTAACTGAGTCACAATTTAGTAAAATGACACAGGTTTCATAGTCAATGCGATTTAATGCATATGTTTGAAGTAACAATGTACAGCTAATGGGTTCAATATTCATGACAATTAAACACACACCTTCTTAATCTTCATAACCCTCCATCAATTTCATCTAATTCACCTCCAGTAGACCCTTGAGTGAAGGAGCCCTGGAAGCTCAGTGATTAAGTGCTAGGCTGATAACCCAAAAGGTTGGTGGTTCAAATCTACCAGCCAGAGACAAAGATGTGGAGTCTTCTCCCATAAAGATTTACAGTTCTGTAAACTTTATGGGGGTAGCTCTATTCTGTCCTATAAGTTCAGAATTGAGTTGATGGCAACAGGTTTACACTCCTAAGAAGTACAGTCTTATTGGTGTTATTGGGCAGGCAGAAGAATTAAGCAAGGGCCGTGATTCTTTTTTTTTTTTAAGCATGGCCGAAGAATATCCCTGAACATGATCAATCCATAGTAACATCCCTCCTCTTAGCATGGACAATAGAAATGAATGAGGGGATCACCATGAATTTCATTAGAAGGATCTTGATTCTTCAAAGTCCTATTTTTGAACATGGATCCAGCTGAACCTTTGAAGACAAACAAACTACTGATTGTAGGAAAATAGAAAGATGAAATGTTTTCCAGCTGATTAGAAAGTGTTACTGGTGTTTACTTCCTCCAGAAGCTTTAAAGAAGTGTGGGGTCTGGAAATCATTAAGAAGTCCATATTGCATTTCCATTTGAATGATCCAATAATAACAGGAGACTCTGCTAGACCTGAGTCTAGCACCAGGGAGTCACCCCTTCCTTTCCTCTAGGCAGTGTGCCATCCTCAGATTGCCTTCTCTCTTTTCACCTCAAACTGAACAGCATGATCCTATCATTTTCACAATCAGGCTGGTTTGCAGAAAACAGTCTTTACTGAGTCTTCCCCATCCCCATCATATGTGAAGTTCTTTTGGTCAAATGCCTTCATGGCTGTGGGAGAAGAGCTGGCTACTTTCCCAGCTTCCTGGAACCAGAAAAATTCCACCACCCTTTCTTGGTGATCTTTTCTTGACATTTTGTTTGTTTGTTTGCCTCAAAGTGGTATTGATAAAATTAACCAGAAGTTGATTTTGGGGACTATGATAGAGCTGTTGATAGGGTATTAGGACTGTATAGTTCTTGAGTACCTGCGGACGCATCTTTCTTCTGAGCTTTCCCTAAATTGGCTAATTCAGTTTCAGAATGTAGGGTTGTGAGTAGATCACATAGGTTTGCAGATTCCACTGCATTTTAATTACAAAAACTTAGAAACTTAGGCAAATTGTTTTGTTTCTTTTCGTTTTCTTCATCTATAAAATAGGGATAATCCAAGGGAAGCACTTAACATAACGCCTAGCTCAAACTAAGGATTAAATAAATGTGAAGTGTTATTTATTATTTCATAACAATTGCAATTTGATAATTGGAGGTATTAAAAGAGATTAGATATTTTTATCAGACCAATAAATTTCTTTTAAATATTTTGAAAAATGGTTCACACTGTGTTTTATTTTCTTCTCTTGAAAAGATATTAAAGAAAATCTTTTCTTTCTTAAGAACAAAAGCCCTACAACAATGTAAGTTTTGTTACGAGTAGCAAACCCGCATATCTTCAGCTTTATGCTACTTCTGCGTATTCTAACTTCCTTTCCTGCAATTTGGCTTCAACAAACTACCAATGCTTCTTCCTTTAGCATCTTAAATTCATCTCTGTGACTGACCCTTTGCCATCATTCTCTGTCTGTTATTTCCTGATAGTCCATGTAATTCCTGAAACCTTGAGTTACATAATAATAGACCCGTCTGTTCGTGAGGGAATCTGGAGATGAAGAGAAGATAAGCAGCAAGATGAGGAGATGAGGCAAGATGTAGTTTACCTTGATCATGGCAGTGGAAAGAAGACCTTAAACAGATCAGTGTCTTAAATTTAACATAATTCTAGGCTCTTCTTCTTTGTCCTTTTGGGAACAGTCCTTGTCTGAATTATTTCTCCTAAAGTGATTTCAGCAGAGAGACATAGCAGCCAAGACACTCTTATTAACTCTGGCATAGGTAGCGCAGGGCGGAGAACACTTTCAAGTCGGGGTACAGTCAGTACTAGGAAAAACAGAGATGTGAGAACTGGGAGGGGAGGAGAGGAGAGGACCACAGGCTGCAGGCAAATAGAATCATCTTAAAGGCGTCCTCAGGGCTGTGCAGACACAAGCAGGGGCCTTCACATTTTCAGAAATTGTGTCTGCTCTCCTGGGACAAGTTAACAGAGCACCCTATCTGAAATGTTCCTTATTGTCTCCCACTCCAAAACAGAATACCGAAATCAGCATTCTTGTTCTCAGTTCCAAAGCAGCCAAAGGTCATGTGTAAAATGAACTCAGTAGCCCACAGTCTGGTCTCCCAAATTTGTACAGTATAAAAGAAAAAATCTAGAGTAGTTTGGTCTTTTGGGGAAGTTGGTTATTTGAGGATGTGGTGCCTTGTTTAGGGTGATACTTTGAGGATATCACTTGAATAAAATATATTTAATATTAAAAAAAATGTTATCAAGTTTATTCTGACTCATAATGACTCTATAGAGTAGAACTGTCCCATAGGGTTTCCCAAGACTATAATCTTTACAGAAGCAGACTGCCACATCTTTCACCCAAGGAGCTACTGATGGGTTCAAATCACCAACCACTCAGTTAGTGGCTGAGAGCTATAACCACTGCTATTTAGTGTTGCTATTAAATTCCCATTATTTGACTTAATAGTCAAAAGTTTGATTTTGGTTTTATAGTCTCCTTAGATGTGTGTACAAATTTTAATGTATGCATAAAAGTTGCCTAAGCTGTGCTGTTTATTATTGTTATTATTATCTTTGTAATAAAGAAAACATGTTCTAAAAATTAGTAAGCACATAAAGAATTCTAAAAATATTTACAAA
>NW_006921688.1:730284-732279 GCF_000298275.1 Orycteropus afer afer | reverse complement strand
ACCTCTGCCCTGTGTCCATCTCTCCATGCACTCCTGCCCACTGAGCTGTCTCCCTGTGCGTAAGCAGCCCTTCTTTCTCCCATGATTGTTCTCTCCAAGGAGTGTATCGACCTCAGGTAAATGTTCAGCTCATATGCCTGTCTTTTGTTTGGCTGGAAGCCACAGGTGTGGGTTCAATTCCAGACCTGAAAGGCAGCTAGGGACCATAGTCTCAGTGGTTGCACCAGGCTCTATCAGACCAGCAAACCTGGTCCCCCTCCTTTTTTTTCCCCCAAATGATTTTGAGTTTTGTTCTACATTTTTCTCCCTCTCTATCCAGGATCTCCTACTTAGATACCCCTCCGAGGGGTTGACAGTGGTAGCCAGGCACCATCTAGTTCTTCTGTTCTCATAGTCATATAGGCTGTGGATCACGTGGTGTACTAGTCTCTAGGACAAATTGTTTCCATGAATCTTTGCTCTGGACAGAGAGGCCCATCATTGCATCTAGATGGCTGCTTGCAAACTTTTAAGAACCCAGTCGCTACTCGCCAAAGTAGAAAGTGGAACAATGTTTTGTGAAGTATGTTATGCCAATTGGGCTTGGTGTCCCCTGTGACTATGGTCCCGAGCCCACAGCTTCAACTACTCAGTCACTCTGGGTAGCTGGCTGTGACCAAGACGTGACTACAACCTTATCCCTTGTCAGCTCTGCTATACACCTGGGAATTCTTACATATCATACAAATACACTTATAGTACCATTGCCTGCCAACCCTATACATGGTCTTGGGCATACTTCCGGCTTCATAGACATACCAAATAGTTCAGCCTGTCCACCCATCTATCCACCCGTATACCCATGTTTGCCTTCACTGACAACTCAGTACTGTATGTGTAAAGGGTTTATCTTTGTTGTCTGTACCTCCCACATACCTCTCTATGTCTTTCTCTTCCTCAATGCCACCATGTTGATTACTCACATTTGGTATATTGCCCTTCTCTTCACCCAAATCAATACTTATCTTTACCTATCTAACAGTGCTCCCTCCCCCACTCCCACCCCTGGTAACCAACAAAGAAAATTTCCTTCCATAGATAAACCTTTCCTTAATTTTTACAATAACGGACTAGTACAATATTTGTCCTTCTGTGATTGACTTATTTCATTCATCATAATGTCCTCCATGTTCATCCACGTTATGCGGTGTCTTGCAGATTCTAGGTTATTCTTTAGGGTTGCTTAGTATTCCATTGTGTGTATGTACCATAGTTTGGTTATCCATTCCTCAGTTGATGGTTTTTTCCATCTTTTGACTATTGTAAATAGTGCTGCGATGAACATGGGTGTGCATATGTCTGTTTTTGTCATGGCTCTCACTTCTCTAGGATATATACTTAGTAATGGAATGGCTGGGTCAAATGGTATTTCTAATTCCAACTTTTTAAGAAATCGCCATACTGCTTTCCACTGTAAAATATTTGTACCATTTTACAGTCCCACCAGCAGTGGATGAGAGTCCCAATCTCTCCACATCCTCACCAGCATTTGTTATTTTCTGTCTTTAGAACTTTGCTGCTAGTGATGGGGCAAGATGGTATCTCATTGTTGTTTTGATTTGAATCTTTCTGATGGCTAATGATCATGAGCATTTCTTCATATGCTTGTTGGCCACCTGAACATCCTCCTTGGTGAAGTGTCTATTCATGTCTTCTGCCATTTTTTAATTGGATCAGTTGTCTTTTTGTTATTAAGGTGCTGGAGTTTTCTATAAATTCTAGAGATGAGTCCCTTGACAGATAAGTCATTGCCAAATATTTTTTCCCAGTCTGTAGGTTATCTTTTGACTCTTTTGGAGAAGTCTTTGGAAGCACATAAAAGTTTAATTTTTAGAAGGTCCCATTCATCTAGTTTCTCTTCTGCTGTTTCTGCATTTTGGGTTATGCTTGATAGTCTATTTATGCCATATATTGTTGTTGTTGTTGTTGTTATGTGCCGTCGAGTCAAACCCAACT
>NW_006921688.1:718739-727678 GCF_000298275.1 Orycteropus afer afer | reverse complement strand
AAGGCTTTCTTTATGACCTGACTTATGGTCTACAATCAAAAATGTTGCATGTGCACTGGAAAAGAAAGTATACTGCACTGTTATTGAATGAAATGCTCTGTAGATGTCTATCAGGTCAATTTAGTGGATTGTATGTTTAGTTCTTCTGCATTTTGTTGAGTTTCTTTCCAGTTGTTCTTTCATTGAAAGTGGTATGTACATCTCCCACTATGACTGTGGAGTCATCTATTTGACTTTTCAACTTTTTTTAAGTCTGATTTAGGTATTTTGGGGCTCTCTCATTGGGTCCATAGGTATTTATTATGGTTATATCTTCATGTTCAATTGATCCTTTAATCATTATATAATGTCCTTCCTTGTCTCATATGGTGGTTTTATCTTAAAGTCAATTTGATAAGAAATTAATATTGTCACTCCTGCTCTTTTACTATTGCCATTTGCTTGAGATATCTTTTTCCAACCTTTAATTTTCAGTCCAGTTTTGTTTTTGTCTTTAAGGTGTGTCTCTTGTAAACAGCATGTTGATTTTTTTTTTTTTTTCTTATCCAATCTGCAACCTCTCCATCTCTTGAGTGGTGCATTTAATCCATTAATGTTCAGTGTAATTATCAACAAGTATGAATTGGTTTCTGTCATTTTGTTATGTCTTTTTTCATGGTTTCCCTGGTTTCTTTGCTCCATATTATTTTCTGTGCTGAGCTTATTATGCTTATGAATCATGTTATCATTTCCTTTGTTGTTGTTGCTTTAGTGTTTACTGAATATTTGTGCTTGTCTTCTTTTTTATTGTGATGTGAAGGTTAATCATTTTTCTTTGAGGTTACCCTGTGATTTATAATTTTTTCCCCGAGTTTAGAACAGTCCATTCTATCTTTCAACTCTCCTGACTTCCTCAGCATTTAAAAGTTCTGTAACTATACATTAGTTTCCCTCTTTTTGGTTTGTAGTTGCCCTCATTTGCCAAGTGATGTTTCTGGTTCCCTGTTTATAATGTTGTAAGCTTATTTTACTTAAGCTGTGTCCATAGCTGTGCTTTCTGGATTATGTCCTTTTGTGTATTAATGGTCGGTTACTGTTTGCTATTTTTGGTTCTCTGTTCATAGGACTCCCTTTAATACTCTTGTAAGGTTTTTCTGGTTTTAACAAAGTTTCTTAGTTTCTGAGTATCTGGAAATCTAATTTCACCATCATATTTGAGGGACAATTTTGCCAGGTATACAATTCTTGGTCGAAAAAAAATTTTTTCAGGGTTTTATATATACCATCCCATTGCCTTCTTGCTTGCATTGTTTCTGCTGAGAAATCAGAGCTTATTCTTACTGGTTTTCCTTTGTAAGTAACTTTTTGTTTTTCCCATGCTGCTTTCAAGATTCTTTGTCTTTGGTTTTGATGAGTTTGATGATGATATATCTTGGTGATTTTCTTTTGGGGTCTATCCTGTTTGTGGTCCATTGGACCTCCTGAATGGGTACATTCTCATCTTCATCATATCAGGGAGGTTCTCTTCCAACAAATCTTGGACAATTTTCTCAGTGGCTTTCTTTCTGTCTTCCTGTTCTGGAATTCCAATGATACATAGGTTATTCCTTTTGATGGTATCCCACATGAACCTTAGATTTTCTTCATTTTGTTTTGGTCTTTTTTCTGATTGATCCCTTTCCAAAGAAGTATTCAGGTATTTGTCTTCAATCTCATTAATTCTCTCTTCCATTGCATCAATTCTACTCCTTTGCCCTTTCAATGTGTTATCTAATTCTGAGAATTTAGTTAATCCTCTGGATTTCTATTTGTAGATTTAGAATCATTTCTAATTTTTCATTTATTTTGTCATTTTTTTCTTTGTAATTTTTGTTTGTATTTTCTTCCAAAATTATTCTATGGTTTTGTCTGTGCTTTCCTTGGTCTGTTTCTGTCTTATGAAGATACCTCAATATAATTTTTTTGAATTCCAGAGACTTCAGAGTGTTCCAATGCTGCTTATTCCTCAGGGATCTATCCTGGGTCTGTATTCTGCTCCCTTGTTTCTACCAGTTTATCTTGCTTCTTTGTGTGGACTGTGATGGTTTGTTGTCTCCAAGACATCATGGCTTTGTTGTATTTAGATCTCTGCTAACTGTTTGTGAAGAGCAGCCAAGGGTGAGTCAGGCTCTTCTTGTTGTTTATCAGTGGCCTGTTGGTGGAGAAGGAAGTGGTGGCTCTCACTCAGTAAGTGAAGCTGCAGGAGTTGTGGGTGTAGTTGTGTTGTATGGGGACTGTTGGTGTCTTCCACTCAGTTAGACAAAAATAACAATTGAATAACCTCAAAAAAGTAAAACAAATGGACAAAACACACCATTTAATGACACAGGAACAGTAACCAAAAAAGAAAAAAAAGGGGGAAAAAATCTGAGGAGAGAACAATAAGAGAAAAAAAGGTAGAGAAGGAGAATAATGAATAAAAAATGGGAAAAACACAAAAAAGAAAACAAGGAACAGGGTTAACCACAAGAAAGAAAAAAAAAAATTGCAACCAGGAACAGGAAAAAGGGAAAAAAAAAAAAAAAGCTGAAAACCAGAACCTGGAAGGGAAAGAATGAAGAATTATAGTAAAAATAACAACAACAACAATAATAGTAGTAGTTTTTAAACAGACAAAAACAAAGAAACTATAAAACAGAAAAAAGAAAAAAATTGGGGCACGGCACCCAGGCTCTGTCCGAACACACAGACTGGGATGGAGTTCCTGCTGCCCCAGAAGGTGGGTGGGAGTGAGGGATGACCACACTCCATTCACCAAGAGGGTGTAGGGTATGAGTAACAAGGGGAATGTCGCACTTTTCCAGTTGTCTGTGTCTGTAATGTCCTTGTGGTTCCCAGCAAGTGCATCCTGCTCTTAAGGCCCTGGAATCTGGGAGAACACTGTCACTTTAAATATCCAAAATGGTCAAACCTCTCATAAACATTCAAAATGGCTGTGGCCTTCAGACATGTGAACATGCAAAACTCAGCCTGCCTTTCTCTCCACTTCTTCCCCTTTTATTCACCAGCCACCAGAGCAGTCCCCTGTGCAGTTCCTGACTGGCAGGGCTGACTTTTAGGTTAATTCTTAGGTCCTACCACAACTCAGCAATATCCAAGCTATCTGTACTGTCAGGATCACTGCCAGACTGCAGAATTTTATGTTTCCTTTTTTTGTGTTTTCATGCAAATTCTTCTGCTAGTTGGAGTTTAGTCCACTTCTATATCCTTCTCTTCAAGGCTCAGGGGTCCTGGATTATCTTCTGTATCTGTGTTAATTGGGTCCCCTTTTCTTTGTTGAAGAGGGTCTGTGCAGTCTTTCTGCCTATTCTGCCATCTTACCAGAACTCTGTGTGTTTATTTTAAAGATCCCTATAAACTTTGCTCCTTTTATACATGTAAAAGTCACTTCTTTTCTTTGTGAAGGCATAATTCTAAGTATAGCCCCAAACCAGTTACCATAAATTTGAAACCCAACACTTCAGTCATCCCTACTGAAACTGTCAAACCTCCTGGTGGGCCACTACAGTTAATATTTTGTCTCTATTGGAACTCAAAGGGATATAAACCTAGCTTGGTAAAAAACAAAAAACAACAAACAAATAAATAAATAAATAAAACTCACTGCCATTGAGTTGGTTAAGACTCACAGAAACCCCTTCCTTGGTTTCCAAGGCAGTGTTATTGTTATGTGCTGTCAGGTCAGACCCGACTCATAGTGACCCCTCCCTGGGTTTCCAAGGCAGTATCACTATGGAAGTAGATTGCTCCATCTTCCTTCCGAGGAGTGGCTGGTGGGTTTTAACCACCAGCCTTCTGGTTAGCAGTGAGGTGCCTTAGCCACTATGCTACCAGAGCTCCCTCCAAGGCAGTATCTCTATGGAAGTAGATTTCCCAGCCTTCATTCCAAGGAGTGGCTGGTGGGTTTGAAAGCCTAAAGCAAATGAGCTGATTTTCCTGGACTTCACCTAGTATATCGTGTAACAAGAATTCCCTCTTTCAGATTGCTGAAAAAGAAATAAGGAAATCAATACCATTTACAATAGCTACCAAAAAAATAAAAAATAAAATACTTAGGAATAAATCTTACCAGGGACACAAAAGACCTGTACAAAGAAAACTATAAAAAACTACTTCAAGAGACCCTAAGAGATCTACATAAATGGAAGAACATCCCATGATCATGGATAGGAAGATTGAACATTGTGAAAATGTCAATTCTACCCAAAGCAATCTGTACATTCAATGCAATCCCAATCTAAAGCCCATCAACATTCTTTAAGGATATGGAGAAACTAATCATTAACTTTATATGGAACCGAAAGAGACCTCGGATAAGCAAAACATTATTGAAGAACAAAGTAGGAGGTCTCACATTCCTGGATCTTAAAACCTACTATACACCCACAGTAGTCAAAACTGCTTGGTAGTGGTACAATGACAGACACATAGAGCAACAGGATAGAATTGAGAACCCAGAAATAGATCCATTGACCCATGGTCAGCTGATCTTTGACAAAGGGCTGAAATCCATTAAATGGGGAAGAGATTGTCTGTTTAACAAATGGTGCTGACAAAACTGGAGATCCATTTGCAGAAAAATGAAACAAGATCTGTACCTCACACCATACACAAAATCCATGTCCAGATGAATCAAAGACTTATATGTGAAACCTAAAACTGTATTGTTCCTCAAGGAAAAAACTAGGGGCAAATTTAGGGGCTCTAATATATGACATAAATAGACTATCAAGCATAATCCAAAATACACAAATGGCAGAAGAGAAAGTAGATGAATGGGCTATTTTAAAAATTATTTTTTTTTATGTGCTTCCAAAGACTTTCCCTAAAAAGTCAAAAGAGAACCTACAGACTGGGAAAAAATATTCAGTGATAACATCTGACAAGGGATTTATCTCTAGAATTTATAGAAAACTCCAACACCTCAATAACAAAAAGACAAATAATCCAATTAGAAAAACGGGCAGAAGACATGAATAGACACTTCAAAGAGGATATTCTGGCAGCCAACAAATACATGCAGAAATGCTCACGATCATTAACCATCAGAGAGATGCAAATCAAAACAACAATGAGATACCATCTTGCCCCAGCCCTACCAGCAAAGTTCAACAAGACAGAAAATAACAAATGCTGGTAAGGATGGGGAGAGATTGAGACTCTCATACACTGCTGGTGGGACTGTCAAATGATATAACCACTGTGGAAAACAGTATGGTGATTCCTTAAAAAGTTGGAATTAGAAATATCATTTGACCCAGCCATTCCATTACTAGGTATATATCCTAAAGAAGGGAGAGCCAGGACAAGAACAGATATATGCACACCTGTGTTCATTGCAGCACTATTTACTATAGCCAAAAGATGGAAACCACCTAGCAGAAGAATGGGTAAATGCAGAAGAATGTATAACCAAACTATGGTACATACACAGAATGGAATTCTATGCAACCTTAAAGAATAATGTAGAATCGGCAAAACACTTCCTAATGTGGATGGATTTGGAGGGCATTATGATGAGTGAAATAAGTCAATTACAGAAGGACAAATATCATATTAGTCTGTTATTGTAAAAAGTCAAGGAAAGGTTTATATATGGAAGGAAGTTTTCTTTCTTGGTTACCAGGGGTGGGAGAGGAGGGAAGGGAACACTGTTAGACAGGATGAGATAAGTATTGATTTGGGTGAAGAGATGGGCAATATACCAAATGTGAGTGATTAACACAGTGGCATTGAGCAAGAGGAAGACATAGAGAGGTGCATGGGAGGTACAGACAACAAAGATGAACCCTTTTACCCATACAGTACTGCATTGTCAGTGAAGGCAAACATTAATATATGGGTGAATAGATGTGTGGACAGGGTGAACTATTAGGTATATCTGTGCAAGGGGAAGTGTACCCAAGACCATGTATAGGGTTGGCAGACTATGTTTCTACAGGTGTATCTGTATGTTCTGTAAGAATTCCCAGGTATATACTAGAGATAACAAGGGACAAGGTTGTAGTCACTTCTTGGCCACAGCTAGCTACTCAGAGAGAGTGAGTAGTTGCACTTATGGGTTTGGGACCATAGTCAAGCTCAATTGGTATAACGCACTACACAAAAACATTGCTCCACATCCTATTTAGGCAAGTAGTGACTGGGATCTTAAAAGCTTGCAAGTGGCCATCTAGGTGCAATGATGGGTCTCTCCCTGTCCAGAGCAAAGAAGAATGAAGAAAATCAAAGATTCATGGAAACAATTAGTCCAAGTGACTGGTACACCATGCAATTCTCAGCCTATATGACCATGAGACCAGAAGAACTAGATGGTGCTCGGTTACCACTGTCAACCCCTTGGAGAGAGATCTATGTAGGAGATCCTGGATAGAATCAGAGAACAATATAGAATAAAACTCAAAACCATTAAAAAAAAATAAAGGCGGGGGGACAGGAACAGTTTTGCTGGTCAGAAAGAGCCTGATGGAACCACTGAGACTATGGCCCCTAGCTGCCCTTCAGGTCTGGAATTGAACCCATTTCTGTGGTTTTCAGCCAAACAAAAGACAAGCATATGAGCTGAGCATTTACATTAAGTAGATACACTCCTTTTAGAGATCAATTGTGGGAGAATGGAGGGGCTGAGTATGCACAGGGAGATAGCTTGGGGGACAAGGATGCATGGCAAGGAAGGACACATGGAAGAGGTGGCTATGGGGAGGAAGTGGGAGGGGAGCTGTTGCATTGTGGGAAATTGCAGTTATTGTCATGAGACAAAGTGTATATGAGCTGCTGTATGGAAAGTGAATTTGCTCTGTAAACTTTCATCCAAATCACAATAAAACTTAAAAAAAAAAAAAAAAAAAAGAATTTGCTCTTTCTTCCTCCCCATCACCTTCAGAATATTTGGAGAGCAGGAGGAAGCTAAAAGCCTAAGCAAACCCTTCACGAGTTCCCATTCAGTTGATTCTGACTCATGGTGATCCCATGTGTTACAGAATAGAACTATACTCCAAAGAGTTTTCATGGTTGTGACCTTTTAGAAGTAGATCACAAGGTCTTTCTTCCAAAGCCCCTTTGAGTGGTTGGAACTGCTAAGATTTCACTTAGTAGCAGTATAACTGTGAGACATCCAGAAACTCCTAATCAAACCCTTTCCAAGAGTATTTTCAAAGTTCTGCACAAGTTTGGAAAGAAATAGGGAGGCATAGATGAGTTCAATTCAAGGGCTGGGGACAACTGAATTATTTTCCTGAAAAATATGAGAGAAAGTTAATCTTTTTGTTCTTAAGAGACAAAAACAGAGAACAAGGGATGGTGAATCTTGGTACATGAGGTCAAACTGCAACTACTTTAAGAATAACTAGTTGTCATCAAATGGACTCCAAAACACGGTGACCTCATGTGTATTAAAGTAAAACTATTTCTATAGCGTTTTCAATGGCTGATTTTATTCAGAGGTAGATTGCCAGGTCTTCCTTCCGAGGCACCTCTGGGGGGACTCAAACTTCCAACTTTTGGATTAGCAGCCAAGAAAGTTAAGTTTTGTACCACCCAGGGCCTATTTTAAGAATAGAAATGTCTAATAGTCAAATCTAAATTGTTTGTGAGGAGGCAGAGAAAGACTCGCCATTGCTTTTTACATCTCTACAAACCTTCAGTAAAGTCTGCTCCCACACAGACTGTTTTCTATGCAAGGAAAGAATCTGAGTTCTGTTGAGTCAGTATAGCACAGAAAACAATTTATCAAGGTCAGAAAGATGGAACCACACATATCCATGAGAATATGTCTTCAAGGAAGTCACAGGAATCTTAAGAAGTACAGTGGAGTCTGTCTAGCTTGTGGCATGGAAGGTGGGATCAATATTATCACCATCTTTATGGGCCCTCCTGACCCAGATGGCTGCTGATTATGTACCCGTGATTCTGAGCAGTCTTGAGGTGTGACTCATCCACACACTAGCTGGTTAATATGGGTGAAAGTATCACTTGGAGCCTGAGTTTCCTCATGAGTAAAATAAGAATACTAGTTTTGTGACTTTCAATGAAAATATTGATTCAGGATCACCAATTAATGCTAAGGTAGATGAAAGATTATTAAAGACTAGGGTATTCCCAAAGTGGCTCTTCACATATTCCAGGTGAAGTATAAAGGAAAATGCATCCTTATACTGGAAAACTGAGGCAGATACTACTGTATCCAAGTGATCAAACTTCACATGACTAATCGTTGCTGTCAAGTCGATATTGACTCATAGTGATCTCTCCTTGGGTTTCTGAGGCAGTATCTCTCTGGAAGTAGATTGCCCAGTCCACCTTCCAAGGAGAGTGATAATGTTACAGAAATTCTGTAGAAGAACATCTTGTCCATGAGAAATAAATGTAAAGTACTTAGGGGTGAAGAGTCATGATGTCTACAACTTACATTAAAATGGTTCTGAAATATATATACATAGATGATAGATTTTTTTAAAAAACTCACTACCATCAAGTCGATTCCAACTCTTAGCAACGCCCACTGGGTTTCTGAGGGAGTGAATCTTCTTTACGGAAGTATATTGCCCTATTTTCCTTCCATGGAGCAGCTGGTGGGCTTGAACCACGAACTTTTTGGTTAGAAGTCAAATGCCTTAGACACTATGCCACCAGAGCTCCTTTTTATATATGTACATTGATGATAGATAATAACTGAATCTGTATAGATATAGCTATATATACATAAATGATAGGTAATATGTTTTATGTAACTACCACTCATCTGTCAGTTTGCTGTACTATGGTGGCTTGTATGTTGCTATGAGGCTAGAGACTCTGCCACTAGTCTTTCAAATACCAACAGGGTCACCCATCGTGGACATGTTTCAGCAGAGCTTCCAGACTAAGACAGACTTGGAAAAAGGAAGGGGCCATCCACTTCTCAAAGTATTGGCCAGTGAAAA
>NW_006921688.1:716729-718395 GCF_000298275.1 Orycteropus afer afer | reverse complement strand
CATAAAGATCAATATCCTAGGCATTAGTGAGCTGAAATGGACTAGTTTTGGCCATTTTGAATCAGACAACCATATGATCTACTCTGCTGGGAATGAGATTAAACAGGAATGGTGTGGGATTCATTGTCACAAAAATTGTTTCAAGATCTATCTTGAACCACAGTGCTGTCAGTGATAGGATAATATCCATACACCTAAAAAGAAGACCAGCTAATACTACTATTATTCAAATATATGCACCAACCACAAAAGCCAAAGGCTAGGCAATTGAAGATTGTTACAAACTTCTGCAGTCTGAAATTGATCAAACATGCAATCAAGATATATTGATTATTACTGGTGATTGGAATGAGAAAGTTGGAAACAAAGAAGGATCACCGATAGTTGGAAAATATGGCCTTGGTGCTAGAAATGACACTGGAGATAGCATGATAGAATTTTGTAAGATCTACAACTTACTCATTGCAAATACATTTTTCAGCAATATAAATGGCAGCTATATATGTGGACCTTGCCAGATAGAATACACAGGAATCAGATTGACTACATCTATGAAAAGAGGTAATGGAGAAGCTCAGTATCTTTAGCCAAAACACAGACAGGAGATAACTGTGGAACAGAGTATCAATTACTTATATGCAAGTGCAACTTGAAGCTGAAGACAACTAAAACAAGTCCACAAGAGCCAAAATATGACCTTAATCAATCCCACTTGAAATTAGAGACCATCTGAAGAATAGATTTGACTCATTGAACACCAGTGAATGAAAATCAGACAAATTGTGGGATGACATAAAGAACATCATACATGAAGAAAGCAAAAGGTTGTTAAAAAGAGAAGGAAGAAAAGATCAAAATGAATGTCAGAAGAGACACTGAAATTTGCCCTTGAATGGAGAGTAACTAAAGCAAATGGAGGAAATGGTAAAATAAAAGAGCTGAACAAAAGATTTCAAAGAGCAGTTCAAGAAGACAAAGTCAATTATTGTGATGAAATGTGCAAAGACCTGGAGTTAGAAAACCAAAAGGAAAGAATACACTCAGCATTTCTCAAGCTGAAAGAACTGAAGAAAAAAATGAAAGATTATATGGGCAAAATATTGAATGATTCAGGAAACATCAAAGAAGATGAAAAGAGTCACTGAACCAAAAAGAATTGGTCAATGTTCATCCATTTCAGGAGGTGGCATATGATCAAGAACCAATAGTATTGAAGAAGTCAAAGCTGCACTGAAGGAACTGGCCAAAAACAAGGCTCCAGGAGTGGATGGAATACCCACTGAGATGTTTCAACAAACAGATGGCCACACTAGACACCTTACTTGTCTATGCCAAAAAATTTGGAAGACTGGCCTACTGACTGGAAGAAATCCATGTTATACCCATTCCAAAGAAAGGTAACCTTACAGAAAGTGGAAATTACAGAACAGTATCATTAATACTACACAAAAGTAAAATCTTCCTGAAGAAAATTAAAAAATGGTTGCAGCAGTGTATTGACAAAGAACTACCAGAAATGCAAGCTGGATTCAGAAGATGATGTGGAACAAGGGATGTCATTACTGATGTCAGATAGATCTTGGCTGAAAGCAAAGAATACCAGAAAGATATTAACTTGTGTTTTATTGACTATGCAAAAACATTTAACTGTGTGGATCATAACAAA
>NW_006921688.1:713342-714809 GCF_000298275.1 Orycteropus afer afer | reverse complement strand
CTCGAGTATAGCAGGGATTGTGGGGCTGGCGCGGGATCGGGCAGTGTTTCGTTCTGCTGTGCATGGGGTCGCTATGAGTCGGAAATGACTCGACGGCACTTAACAACAACAACAACAACAACAACATATATGTATATATATATACATATCCACACACACACATACACACACATACATAATCTCCACATAGATGACAGATAATGTTATATGTATATATAAATCAAAACTCACTACCATAGAGTTGATTCTAACTCGTAGTGGCCCCCATTGGATTTCCAAGTCTGTGAATCTTTACGGAAGCAGACTGCCTCATCTTTCTTCCACAGAGCAGCTGATGTGTTTGAACCACCAACATATACATATGTATATATGTACTTAAATATGTTTGAGTGTGTGTGTGTTATACAAGTTATATATTTATATATACTTAAATATGTAAAGAAGAAGCTCTGGTGGCACAGTGGTTAAGACATTAAATTGCTAACCAAAACGTCGGCAGTTTGAACCCACCAGCTGCTCCATCAGAGAAAGATGAAGTAGTCTGCTTCTGCAAAGATTTGCAGACTTGGAAATCCTATGGGGCAGTTCTGCTCTGTCCTATAGGGTCTCTATGTGTTGGAATTGCCTCAATTAGAGTGGGATTATTTTATGTCTAAAGAAAGAGTGAGAAAATGGAGCACATGTTAAGGATCTAGTGAATCTAGATTGAAGGAAGTGAATATGCATTATACTATTTTTCTGAAGTAAAAATTTTGGGAGAAAGGATGGAGATAACATCAGCCGCTATGTTATTTCACATGTGGAAACCATCATAAGTGAAACACCAGCATCACATCCCGCACCTTGCCTATGCTGATTTCATGATGATTTTCCTCTTTCTTCCTTTCTTTCCTACTGTGTTTCTTCACTTTTCCTCCCATCATGATAAGTCCTTATTATTGTCACTAGTTATGTTGTCCTAAAATAATTTTTTAAAAGTGGATTCTGATAAAGCATAAAGCACAAAAAAGTCAGGGTGCTGTAAAATGTGGGCAGTGGTGCTAATTGGCCAGCTCTGCAAGGTTTGTTCTGTTCTCCAAAAGGGGCAGTCCATGGTGCAGAATTCAGAGGAAGAAGCAATGGTTGAGAAAAAAATCCAGTATATTACAGATTCTCAGTAAATAGCAAACTATGACAAAAGTTTATTTCAGACTGCTAATTTAGCAATGCAAACCAAGACTTTCTTAAAGTTTCTCTTTTTTAAGGCCATAGGTATTAATGCCAGTGGAAATTATGGATATTTATTTGAAAGTTGCCTCAGGGGCCTGAATTATGTGCATAGTTAATAATATTCTATTGAAAGACATTTCTGTCAAACTTACTAGCCAGTGTATTTAATGGACAGTTTCTCTTTATTTTTAGGATAAAAACTCCAGGGTCCTGAGATGGATGTGTGTTTAATGGACAGTTTCTCTTTATTTTTAGGAT
>NW_006921688.1:687280-713197 GCF_000298275.1 Orycteropus afer afer | reverse complement strand
TATATATATATATACACACACACACAAACACACATTTGTATATACACACGTATATATATATACACATATATTGCTGTTGCTTATTTCATATCCTTAAAGCCAGCAGCATGATGAGAAGAGGAGAGAAGGAATATGTCTAGTATGGATGTCTTTTTGGGTCACAATTTCTCTGAATCCACTTCTCTCGGTGACCTTTTTAAATGAATGTTCTTCATATTATTTACCATTAATTCTCAAGGCTCTCTTGGTGGAAGGAGAAGTTGTTGACCACCCCAGTTTGTAAAGTGAGTAAATAGCCAGACTCATAAGGAAATAATTTGTATAAAATCATGCAATGAAAACTCTGTTTATCCATTAACCTTACTTCCATTCATTTTATACAAAGGATTATGGGAAATAGAAGAAAACATGCTTAAGAAAAGAGTTTAGGACAGTTTTTTTTTAACTAAGTAGTAAGACACTAAAAAGCAAAAATTAGTGAGAGAGTATTTGTGGAATTTCTATGCAAGCTACAAACTTCTGTACAAATGTAAATTGTTATTATTTTCTTCAACACTGTTATCATCATCGTCTATGTTAATAATGATGGAGCTGTCAGGAATTGAGAAGGAAAAAGAAAAGTGATTTACTGTTTAGAAAAACTAATTATAGGCAAGTCTTGGTGGAAACCCTTCCTACTGCAGGTTTTTGAAGATGTGGTTGGGTAAGAAGGGCTAGTGCATTCAAATGGAGAATGCTGAAGTTCTGATAAAATGATGGGTGGGAGAATGGCAAATAAGACCCCATGAGAGCCACAGAATGGTAAATTAATAGGGAATATGGAACCAGTGGTGCTGTGGTTAAGCATTGGGCTGCTAACCAAAAGGTTGGCAGTTCAAATCCACCAGCTGCTCCATGGGAGAAAGATGAGTCTGCTCCCAAAGATTTACAGTCTTAGAAACCCTAGAGGGCAGTTCTGCTCTGTCCTATAGTGTCATTATGAGTTGGAATCACCTTGATGGCAATGGGTTTATGGATGGCAGCCAAAGTCAAGGAATGCAGTATGGGAGGATGAGAGGTTTGGAAGGCATGGAAGCCCTTGGTCTTAGGTTTTAACTGAACTCAGGAGGCAATTAAGAGCTACTATAGTGGGTCTTCAAAGGAAGGTTGGGCAATCCTACTTACATAGTGATACTGCCTCGGAAACCCAAGGAGGGGTCACTATGAGTCGGGGCCAACTCGATGGCACATAACAACAACAACAACATAGTGGGACTTCTGGTGGCATAGTGCCTAATACATTTGACTGCTAACCAGAAGGCTGGTGGTTCAAACCCACCAACCACTCCTTGGAAGGAAGATTGGATAATACACTTCCATAGAGATAGTACCTCGAAAACCCAAGGAGGGGTCACTATAAGTCAAATCTACTTGATGGCAGTGAGGTTATTTTTTGTTTTTGGTTGTAGGGTGTAGTGCATAAGACATTTGATTGCTAGCAGTAGTTTGGTGGTTCAAATCCATCAGCCACTCCACAGAAGGAAGACTGAGGAATCTACTTCTGTAAAGATTTACTGCCTTAGAAACCCAAAGGGGGTCGCTATAAGTTGGAATCAACTCAATGACAGTGTTTGATTTTTTTGATTTTAAGGCAACTTTTATCTAGGACTTTGCAGATAAATTCCAAAGGATGAAAACTAAATCTTCACTCCATTTTATCAAGGCAGAGATAATATTACATAACCCTGAATTAAGAAGGAGTGTTCTAAGGAATGCTAGCATATGAGCTGTCATTAAAATTGACACATTTTCAATTAGATTTTATTATATTTGAACCATCCAGAGATGCCTTGGAAGAAAGGCCTGGTTATCTGCCCTCCAAAAAGGTCACAGTCTTGAGAACCCTATGGACTGTAGTTCTACTCTGCACCATGTGGGGTCACCACAAGTCAAAATCAAATTGACTTGATGACAACTGGCTTTTGGTTTGCATGAAGAAGGTAGTATTCTTATCATCCTTGTTTTCAGGTATATAAACTAAGACACAGAAAGTCTACATAATTTGCCCTAGGTTAGGTAGCTCGTAAGTGGAGAAGCTGGGATTCAATCCCACTCAGGTGCTAAAGTTCAGGGCTGTTAACCACTATGCTATACCATTTCTCTAAATGAGGACAGAAATATATGTATCTCAGGTAACCCTTGGTGGCACAGTTTGCTAACCTACAGATTGGCAGGTCAAACCCACCAGCAGTACCACAGAAGAAAGACCTGGCATTTCCGTTAAAATTATAGCCAAGAAAACCCTGAGGAACATTTCTCCTATGGGACACGTGGGTTCACCATGAGTAGGAATCTATATGACAGCGATTATTTATTTATTTATTTATTTTAGGCATCTTACTTAAAAATAGATCAAATCCTTCTGCAATTTTTAAACTTTGAAAGAAGATTCGTATGTGAAAAGAAAGCAAGGTGTCCCTACTATCTCCATTCTCTCCCCAAATAACCTGCTTTCACATTCTGTTTAGATATGGGAGTATCTCAGTATTATAAATATGTCTATAAATTGCTAGGCCATGAGTAAGAGTTTAATGTCCAACACCCTGCCCCATCACTCTTTAATGACTCATCTTATAAAGGAAATTTTGAGATCATTGTACTCTTGTGGGTGCAAAGGAAAAAGACTCAAGATATGAAGGGTGGGGATGAGGATCACGCTTTGCATGGACTCCCTGTCATGTCCCTGCTTCCCTTGGTGGTCACATGGCCAGCCTTTAACTCCAAAGGTGAGTGGGTAAATAATTTAGCCAAGTACTCTCACCTCTGCTGGGCAGAGAATGTTATACCAGGACACCATTGTGGTAATTGGCTGCTTTTGGAACACTTACCCAAATCCAGTTTAACCAGTGGCTGTCCATTCATACAAGAAAATTAAAGACTAGGGTTTCTTCTCTGAGCAAAAGGCTGTGGCTGGCAGTCTCAGCAAGAAGGAGAAGACTCTAGATATGTCAAGTCTATGCATAAGGAACCTGGTAGCACAGCATTTAAAGTGCTCAGCTTCTAACCAAGAGGTCAGTGGTTCAAACCACTTTCTATTTGTGTCATTTAAGGTTGTGTTTCAACTTGGCTGATCCTGGTTTGGAGTGCCTGGGCTGCAGTTGTAGTTATTCCCTGTAACGAATCAACTCCATGGTGAAATCTACTGTGAGCAGCTGAGTAGCTGCCTTATGGAACTGGTCTTCTTCCAGTATACAAGAAGAAGCTTTGAGAAAGTTCTCAAGCTTTTTGGCACACTTGGACCCGTCATGTAACTGAGTCTTCATTCAGCAGCCTGCCATGTTGTCTGTCAATCTTAGAATTGTTCCTGGATTTGAACCAGTTGCCTGCCATGGTGTCTGCTAATTTTGGAACTGTGCCATTTCACTTGTCAACCTTGGGTTTGTCAGCCTCAGCATCCAGCAGACACCTGAGTTAAGAGATACTTCCAGCTCCAGTGGACCAGGAGCAAGAGGCAAAACTGAAGCCCAAGATTGAAGGGCCTTCACCCAGCCCCTAGAGCCGGCACTTTGAACTCTGACTTCTAGCCTCCTAAACTGTAAGAGAATAAATCCCTGTTTGTTAAAGCCATCCATTTGTGGTATTTTTGTTAGAGCAGCACTAGAGAACCAGAACCCTACTACACAGGAGAACGATATGGCAGTCTCCTTCTTAAAGATTACAGCCTTTGAAACCCTATGGGGTTGCTATGAGTCATAATTGACTCAACAGTAATGGGTTTTAGTTTTGGATGGCAAATATCCGAAACACTTCCATTCCAACCCACCTGTGTATTCACTGAACCCCAAACCTATTTTATAATTTGTTGTTATTTTTATTCTTTGTTTTATGCCTTTTCCACTAGCTTTGGTGTCTCTTCTCTTGCATTAACTGGTTATATTATATATAGCCTTTAAATTTGAATTAAAATTGTCCAAGAAGTTATTCCAGTGGGAGGTGATTGTCATCTGACCGTGCACTTCCATAACATTTTTACATATATATGTTCCATTTATTGGACACACATCATTTATACAAGGAGCTCTGGTGGCATAGTGGATAAGGCATTTGACTGCTAACTGAAGGTAAGTGGTTCAAACCCATCAGCTGCTCCATGGAAGGAAGATGGGGTGATCTATTTCTGTAAAGATTTACAGCCTCAGAAACCCAATGGGAGTCTCTATGAGTCAGAAACAACTTGGTGGCAGTGAGTTTTTTTCATCATTTATGGTTTTTTGGTTTTTTTTTTTGGCCAACTCATGATTTTTATCTCATCTTCCCAAATGCCTTTACACTATTTGAGGCTGTATAATAGGTACTCAATATGGGCCTGTTAGTTGAGAGTTGATTCTGTTATAAGTTTGGGGAAACTCACTGAAGTGTTGTTGACTCTTGTAAGTCAATATGCTGAGAAGCTGTCACATTCACCTATGTTGTTGTTGTTATGTGCCGTCGAGTCGGACCTGACTCATAGCGACCCCTCCTTGGGTTTCCGAGGCAGTATCACTACGGAAGTAGATTGCCCCATCTTCCTTCTGAGGAGTGGCTGGTGGGTTTGAACCGCCAGCCTTCTGGTTAGCAGTCAAGTGCCTTAGGCACTACACTACCAGAGCTCCCACATTCACCTATAGTACTAGTGATATGGAAGTATATCTAGCACCAAATCATGAGTCAAACCAACAACCAAACCCCATTGCCATCCAGTCGATTCTGACTCATAGCCATCCTACAGAAGAATTTCCCTGTAGTGTTTCCAAGGCTGCGATCTTTATCATGCCATCCGTTTTATCTCATATACTATCTTCCTTCCACTTGGTTGATATATAAGGTTCTACTCTTGACTTAAAGGATGCTCTGGTGATGTAGTAGTTAAAGCATTAGGCTGCTAACTAATAGGTCAGTAGTTGGAACTCACCAGACACCCCAAGGGAGAAAGATGGGACAGTCTTCTTCTTAAAGATAGCAGCCTTGGAAACCCCATAGGACACAGTTGTATTCTGTTCTATGGAATTGCTATGAGCAGAATCAAGTCAACACACTTTGGTTTTAATCTTTAGTGGAGCAGATTGCCAGATGTTTCTCCCACAGACTGACTGGTGGTCTTGAACTACTGATCTTCTAATTAGAAGTTGATTGCATAACCACTTCACCACCAGCACTCCTTATGTCAAGAATTGTTGACTTGGTGGTTGTCACTGCACACAGGGACTCTGCTCATTGGTGCCTCACTCACTTCCTCTTTAAAACACTTGATATGGTTGAGACTGAGAAATTCAATAAATCAAAATTGAAGAAGACAGAAACACAAGAGAAAAACCTATTATTTTCAAAAGAAATGACCAAACAGGAGAAGCAAGTCGTCAAATTGTAATGAGATGGTGCCACCAATATGCCCTGTACATTCCACAAGTATTGTAAGATGCAAAGAAGCTGGATCACGTTTAAGTGACTGTGCTGTCCTTTTCACATCAAAGAATGGAGAACTACTGACAAAGAAGGTGGTGCTTGCCACTTCTATCAGCCTGGTGAGCAAGGAAGGAAAAAAACCTGCATGTTGGTGAAAGAAGGAGCTGGGTGGGAGACAGTGAATAAATACAGAGAGTCAAAAGCAAAGCTGGTCCAAAGTGTCCTGCGTGAGTAAAATGCAGTTCGATCACAGTGTCATTGTTTTTGTTCTGATGATTTTAATTATTGGAATGCACAACTAGAAAATATATACAAATCAGAAGTTTTAGAAACTAGGGGGAAAAAAAGTGTTGTTATTGTTATTAGGTACCATTGAGATAATTTTGACTGAAGAGAAAAGGCAGCAGATGAAATAAAAAGAGATACTCTGATAAAGAGATATAGTAGTCTCTGTTACCCGACTTTAGAGCAGCAAGGATTTCTGACTCCAGAATCCAACCCTTCCCACATCCAATTCCAAATAAAGCCACCAGAAGAGAATGGCTAGATTATGGGCAGATTACCAGAGCTCTTTCCCATTGAGGTTATCCCACATTGTAAACAAATATGAGAGGAGACTCATGGAATGAAACATTCATTTGCAATCTAGGGAGAAGCCAAAGGCTATGATAGTTTAACCTTTAGCATGCAGTCTATTTCAAACTAAATTTTATTATGGAAGCACATTCCACTCTATGCTTGTAGTGAGATATGAAATCTAGCCACAACTGACTGTGGCTCCTAGTCACAAAATGAGCAATAGTCTGAGAGTACCTGGCTTGGTGGTGGGAGTCATGTGTGTATTGTTGTTGTTATGTGACATCGAGTAAGACCTGACTCATAGTGACCCCTCCTTGGGTTTCCGAGGTGGTATCACTACAGAAGTAGATTGCCTAACCTTCCTTCTGAGGAGTGGAAAAAAAAAATATATATATATGTATATATATGTATATATGTGTATATATATATATATATATATATATATATATATATATATATATATATAAACTGTAAGCAGACAGACAGAATGCCAGAGTACAGCAAGTGTCAAGTGGGCAAAGAGCAGTTGCATGGGTTAGACTGGTCAAAGGCTAAATAACTCATTGCATTGGCAGTAGGAGCTAAATATATGCTGTTTTGGAAGTTTGGCAGCAAACTCAAATGTGAAGAAAAGCAGTTAAAATATAACAACTCAAATCATAGGAAATAAAAGACAGAAATTGTTTGACAAACAAGTTCTCTGGATTAAGAGAATTAACATTAAAATATGTTACTCTTTTCCCAGAAAGCTCGAAAACAATTTTAGAAACATGGAGTATATTTGCAAAAACAAACAAAATCTCCCAAAAAACAAAAATAAAGTACGGTTCTATGATTTATCTTTTAGTATTTTACTTGCTGTGAGGCTGGAGGCTGTACCAGCAGGGGTGCCCATGTTGGACCAGTTTTGGTGGATCTTCCAGACTGAGACTGAGACTGAGACTCAGAAGAAGGAAGAGGCCATCCACTTATCAAAGCATTGGGCAATGAAAACCTTATGAAAAGTAGTGAAGCACTATCTGATACATTACTGGAAAATTTTAGGAATAGCCCTGAAACATTATCTGATACAGTGCTGGAGTATGATCCCCTCAGGTCGGAAGGCACACAAAATATGACTGGGAAAGGGCTGGCTCATCAGGATAGAGCCTACCTTAATGATATGGATAAAGTAGAGCTTTAGGGGCCTCCATTTGCTGATGTGGCATGACTCAATATGAGAAGAAACAGCTTCAAATATCCATTGATAATCGGAACATAGAACATACAAAGTATGAATCTAGGAAAATTGAAAGTTGTCAAAAATGAAATGGAATGCATAATGATTGATATCCTAGGCAACAGTGAACTGAAGTGGACTGGATTTGGCCATTTTGAATCAGATAACCATATGATCTACTATGCCGAGAATGACAAATTGAAGAGAAATGGCATGACATTCATCATCACAAAGAGTGTTTCAAGATCTATCCTGAAGTACAATGCTGTCAGTGATAGAATAATATCCATATGCCTACAAGGAAAGCCAGTTAATACTACTATTATTCAAATTTACGCACCAACCACCAAAACCAAAAATGAGGAAACTGAAGATTTTTACCAACTTCTGTAGTTTGAAATTGACCAAACATGCAATCAAGATGTGCTGATTATCATTGGTGACTGAAATGCAAAAGTTGGAAACAAAGAAAAATCACCAGTAGTTGGAAAATTTGGCCTTGGTGATAGAAACAATGCTAGAGATCACATGATAGAATTTTGCAAGATCAATGACTTATTAGTTGCAAATACCTTTTGTCAACAACACAAATGGCAGCTATACACATGGAGTACACAGTAATCAGATTGACTACATCTGTGGCAAGAGATGATGGAGAAGCTCACTATCTTCAGCCAAAACCAGGCCAGGAGCTGATTGTGGGACAGACCATCAACTGCTCATTTGCAAGTTCAACTTGAAGTTGAAGACAATTAAAACAAGTCCATTACAGCCAAAATATGACCTTGATTATATCTCTCCTGAATTTAGAGACCATTTAATGACCAAATACCAGAGGAATTGTGGGATGACATCAAGAACATCATCCATGAAGAAAGCAAAAGGTCATTAAAAAGACAGGAAAGAAAGAAAAGACCAAAACAGATGTCAGAAGAGACTCTGAAACTTGCCCTTGAATGGAGAGTAGCTAAGGCAAATGGAAGAAATGACAAAATAAGAGAACTGAACAGAAGATTTCAAAGAGCAGCTCAAGAAGACAAAGTCAACTATTATAACAAAATGTGCAAAGATGTGGAGTTGGAAAGCCAAAAGAGAAGAACACACTCAGCATTTCTCAAGCTGAAAGAGCTAAAGAGAAAATTTAAGCCTCGAGTTGCAATACTGAAAGATTCTATGGGCAATATATTGAATGATGCAAGAAACATCAAAAGAAGATGGAAGGCATACACAGAGTCACTGTACCAAAAAGAATTGGTTGATGTTCATCCATTTCAGGAAGTGACATATGATCAAAAACCAATGGTATTGAAGGAAGAAGTTGAAGCTACACTGAGGGAAGTGGTGAAAAACAAGGCTCCAGGAATTGACAGGATACCCTCTGAGATGTTTCAACAAATGGATGCTGCACTAGAGAGAGGCACTTGCTTGGCTATGCCAGGAGATTTGGAAGACAACTACTTGACCGACTGACTGGAAAAGAAGCATATTTGTACCTATCCCAATGAAAGGTGATCCCACACAATGTGGAAATTATCAAACAATATCATTAATATCACATGCAAGTAAAATTTTGCTAAAGACAGTTGCAGCAGTATAATGACAGAGAACTTCCAGAAATGCAAGCCGCATTCAGAAGAAGACGTGGAATGAGGGATTATCATTGCTGATGTGAAATGGATCTTGGCTCAAAGCAAAGAATACCAGGAAGATGTTTATTTGTGTTTTATTGACTATGCAAAAGCATTCAATTGTCTGTGTCATAACAAATTATGAATAACATTGAGAAGAATGGGAATTTCAGAACACTTAATTGTGCTCATGAGAAACTTGTATGTAGACCAGGAGGCTATTGTGTGAACAGAACAAGGGGACTCTGTATGGTTTAAAATCAAGAAGGGAGTGCATCAGTGTTGTATCCTGTCACCATACTTATTCAATCTATATGCTGAGCAAATAATCTGAGATGCTGGACTACATGAAGAAGAACATGGCATCAGGATTGGTTGTTGTTGTTGTTGTTATGTGCCGTCGAGTCGGCCCCGACTCATAGCGACCCCTCCTTGGGTTTCCGAGGCAGTATCACTAGGGAAGTAGGATTGCCCAACCTTCCTTCCGAATTGGAGGAAGACTCATTAACAACCTATGTTATGCAGATGACGCAACTTTGCTTGCTGAAAGTGAGGATGACTCGAAGCACTTACTGATGAAGATTAAAGACTGCAGTCTGCAGTATGGATTGTTGTTGTTGTTGTTGTTATGTGCCGTCGAGTCGGCCCCGACTCATAGCGATCCCTCCTTGGGTTTCCGAGGCAGTATCACTACGGAAGTAGGATTGCCCAACCTTCCTTCCGAGGAGTGGCTGGTGGGTTTGAACCGCCAGCCTTCTGGTTAGCAGTCAAGTGCTGTAGGCACTATGCTACCAGAGCTCCCACAGTATGGATTACACCTCAATATAAAGAAAACAAAAATCCTCACAATGGGACCAATTAGCAGCATCATGATAAATGGAGAAAAGATTGAAGTTGTCAAAGACTTCATATTATTTGGTTGTACAATCAACACCAATGGACGTAGCAGTAAAGATATCAGGCATCATATAGCATTGGGGAAGTCTTCTGCAAAGGACTTCTTTCGAGTGCTAAAGAGCAAAGATGTTTCCTTGAATACTAAGGTGCACTTGACACAAGCTATGGTATTTTCAGTCGCCTCATATACATGTGAGAGCTGGACAATGAAAACAGAAGACCAAAGAAGAGTTGATGCTTTTGAGTTGAGGTGTTGTTAAAGAATGCTGAAATACCATGGACTGCTAAATGAATTAACAAATCTGTCCTGGAAGAAGTACAACTGTAACGCTCCTTGGAAGCAAGAATGGCCAGACTTTGTCTCACCTACTTTGATCATGTTGTCAGAAGGGACCATTCCCTGAGAAGGATATCATGCTTGGTAAAGTGGAGGGACAACAAAAAGGGGGAAGGCTCTCAACGAGGTAGATTGACACAGTGGCTGCAATGATGTGTTCAGATATAGCATGCATCATGGGGCTGGCACAGGACCAGGCAGTGCTTCCTTCTGATGTACTTGAGGTCGCTATGAGTCAGAGATGACTCAATAGCACCTAACAACAACCTACATTTGCTTTAAGGGTGGAGGGCAGAAGTTTCATCATCATTGTACAAAAAGTAAGGTAAAAGTAAGGTCAGCCAATCTGCTTTTGTAAAGATTACAGCCTAGAAATCCCTGTGGAGCAGTTCCAACATAGGAACCAGATTCAACTCAAGGGCAAGGGCATTTGTTGTATTTGACAGCTGTCACCTTCCCACCTGACTGATCATAGCTGTTTCTGAGCTGCTTCATTGTTTTCTCTAATGAAATAGAGGTGTGTGTATGGAGAGGGGGGTTATCATCAAGGCAGCTTTTATCTTTTATTCAGCATATCACTTATATGTGGCTTTTGTACTTCACAATTCTGTGGCTTTTATTCAACACGCCATTTTTATGCCACCTTTGGCAAACTTCTATACCTGTCTGTTATCTGTCTCTAAATATCAGAATGTTCATGTATACAGTCTACCTGGGTATGATAACCAATAAGTGACTGGACTGGCATCACAGTGAAAAAATGTCAGAATAAAGTCAAGGTTATCCAGCTCTCTCTTCCCCACCCCTCCTCTGAAAAGGACTCTTAAAGGATGGTTGCAAAAATGCACTCAAACATGGCAATGATTGTGAGGATGGCAAAGGGAAGGCAGTGTTTTGTTCTGTTACGTAGGGTCACTGTGAGTCAGAACCAATTGGATGGGACTTAATAACAACATTAAAAGGATTATTGGAATTTTTCTCTTGTGATGAGCATATTTTGCAGATTGTTTACTTGACCTCAATTCATGTTTAAATCTAACTTCCCTATTTCATCTTAGAGATTCTTCTCTCTTCTCAATAATGGCAGACAGATAGGCTATTTGAGACTTATGAGGACCACAAGACATTAACAGGAGCACTGGTGGCACAGTGGTTAAGTGTTTGCTTTCTGGCAGATCAGTGCTTCAAACCCACCACCTACTCTGCAGCAAAAGGCTATGCCTGTCTGCTTCTGTAAACATTGTTGTTTTTGGGTGTTGTCCAGTTGATTTTTGACTCAGTGGCCACAGGTGAAGGAGGAGAGCTGCGCCATAAGGTTTTCTAAGCTGCAATCCTTATGGGAACAGATTGCCAGGTCTTCTTCCTGCAGAACTACTGTATGGGTTCAAATGGCCATTTGGCCAGCAGCCAAGTGCTTTACCACTGCGCTGCTAGGGCTCCTTACTCATCAAGATTATAGCCTTGGAAACTCTATAGGGCAGTTTTACTTTGTCCTATAGAGTCTCTGTGAGTCAAAATCAAGTTGATAGCAATGGGTCTTTTGTTTCTGGGGTCAGTAAGGATAATGTCCCAGGCCAAAGGAGAGATAACTTTTACCAAAAAAAAAAAAGTGGAGCCGGGGGCACTTGCTACATCTTTAATGCACAAATAGACTTTGTGTCTGCGCTATCCATAAAAATCCCACATGAGACCTGGAGAATGGTTGATGCCATCCCTTGCGTCTCCTGAATGCCACCCTGGGTTAGTGCAGGCTACATTTCTCTAATCTTATTTCCAGGAAAACACCAGAGGAGAGTGACAGACTGGTGGTGTCACTACAGGGATCGAGGAGTGTGGACCACACTGGCTGATGCTGTCAGAAGGGGTGACACCAAAATGATGGTCTATAAAATTTTTGTGCAGTGTTTCAGCAGAAATTTAATACTTTTTAAATTAAAATATCCCTGTAGTAAGTTATAATAACAAAAAAATTTCTTTTGTAAACCTAGTTTGTATGTACCAATATACTTACAAGATGAAAAGCTTATGCTATTTTTTTTAACTTTCTAACGTGCTGGAGTGAGAGCTGTCATTATTACTCAATTACAGTAGCACTTCAAATCACATAGTTTCATCTGCATGTACTTCAAGCATGTGCTGTGTTTTCAGCCAATATCTTTATAGGCACTGATTTCATCAAAATTTCTGGTGCTTTAGCTATAATATCGAGGTAAGTTGTATTTATGAACCCGTATCAATAACTTTTTACAGAATGATGTAAGGATTAAAGGAAATGAAGGAGAAAAATCAAAAAAAGTTTTCTGCTCAGTTACTAGTAATGTTGTAACTAGTCATATTGTAATTCAATGCAGAAAGATTTTTTTTTTAAATTGTTGTTCATGTTCATATAACCTAAGAAATTTTAGATTTTACAACTATATTTACCCCATATTATTCTATTATTAAAATTGATAATAAACTTAGTAAGGATTCTGTATGGTCCAGTACAAGAGGTCCATTGGGGATGTGCATGACACCATAAGCTACTGTGCTAGGTGACATCCACCCTGGTGATGCCTGCCATTGGACAACCCATATCTGGCAACACTTGACTGCATCCCATGACTCTGCCCAGCCCATTCTAGTGAAGCGAAAAAAATGTGCTGGTCTCTGTTTCCAATTTTATTGACAGAAAAATGAGTCATTACTAAAGGACATTTGAAATCACAGACCTAATTTACTTCCTGTGTATTAACCAGCAATTCAATAAAGCGGTTTTCATGCACCTGATGTAGCTATGTCTGACTGGGTTAAAAATCGGTTGTCTTCTCTTAAGAAAAGTTAGAAATGTGCTGATTTCTCCCCTCTTACCCAAACCATATTGTCTGCAGGCTTGGAAAATAGTCAGCCCGCAGCAAGATGGTGATAATATTGCACAGCTTTCTCAACCTCCTGCCTTTTTCTACAGTCACATTTTTTGGAGGAGAAATAACTTATATTTGTTACATGATTTAAGGATTTAGTTTTATCCTCTGAAATATTTCATTAAAATCTTTTATTTATTTATTTATTTTTAAACTTTTGATACCACTGTGGGAAAAAGGGAATTTGTGTATAGGGGTTACCCACTTGGCACTAATTTTATCTTTCTGTTGCCCTCACTAGCACTGTTGGTGAAATTATCACCTAATTGAATACTAACACTATGAAAATAGGGTAAGTTTGATAAACAGAGATTGATTAAAAATGAACATCTAAATGGCCTTAATAAGTTCTAAGGTATTATTCTGAAAATATAAGCCTTGTCTTGTTGTTGTTGTTATGTGCTGTCGAGTCGGCCCCGACTCATAGCGACCCCTCCTTGGGTTTCCGAGGCAGTATCACTACGGAAGTAGGGTTGCCCAACCTTCCTTCCAAGGAGTGGCTGGTGGGTTTGAACCGCCAGCCTTCTGGTTAGCAGTCAAGCGCCTTAGGCACTATGCTACCAGAGCTCCTTGTCTTAGTTACCTAATATTGCTGTAAGACAAAAAACACAAGCAGGGGCTTTAAAGAACAGAAATTTATTTTCTCACAGTTGCAGAGGCTAAAGTTTTGAAGTCAGGGTGTGTCTCCGGGTGAGAGTTCTTCCTAGTCTATTTCAGCTTCTAGAAGCCCCCAGGAATTCGTAGAGATGCATCTGTTTCTGTTGTCTGTCTTCCTCTTCTCACTGTGTGTGTCTCTGTGTCCATTCTGCTCTTTTGATAACTCAGAAGTGATTAAATTTAGAACCCACCCTATTCAGGTATGATCCTGTTTTGAAACTGGATTGTATTTATAGATGTGTTGTTTGTTGTATGCCCTCAGATTGATTCCAAATCATAGCCACCCTATATGACAGAGTAGAACTGCCTCATAGGGTCTCCTAGACAATGAATAAGAAAGACTGAAGAACTGATGCATTTGAATTATGATGTTGGTGAAGAGTGTTGAATATACCATTGAGCACCAGAAGAACAAGCAAATCTGTCTTGGAATAAGGACAGCCAGGGTGCTCCTAGAAGCAAGGATGATGAGGCTTTTTCTCACTTGCTTTGAACATGTTGTCAGGAGGAACCAATCCCTGGAGAAGGACATCATGCTTGATAAAGTACAGGCTCAGCCAAGAAAAAAAAAAAAAACAAGGAAGACCCTCAATGAGATGGATTGACACAGTGGCTGCAACAATGGGCTCAAACAAAGAAATAATTGTGAGGATAGCACAGGACCAGGCATTATTTTATTCTCTGTGCATAGTGTTGTTATGAGTCGCAACCAACCTAAGAACACCTAACAGCAACAACAATCTTTACAAGAACAGATCACCATGTCTTATTTCCTGTAGAACAGCTGGTGGGTTTGAACCACAGACCTTTCAGTTACTAAATGAGTATTTAACCATTGTACGTCTGGAACTGCTTATTTACAGGCATAAGGGCCAGAGTTTCAATACACATATTTTGGGTAACACAATTGAGTCCACAACATGCCTTTATAACTTTTCATTTTTAAGAATATTTTTAGTAACATTTTTAGATCTAAATGCTAAAATCAAATTAATAAAATGAAGAGGATATTCTGTAATTCTGTCTTTCCATGAGATGCCTTTTATTCCAATATATTTTTAAAATAAGGATCCACTCAAATCATGTAGGATTATACTTTGACTTTATATAACATATTCCTAAAACTTTTATGTTGTTGTTGTTGTTATGTGTCATCGAGTCGGACCCCACTCATAGTGACCCCTCCTTGGGTTTCTGAGACAGCATAACTATGAAAGTAGATTGCCCAACCTTCCTTCTGAGAAGTGGCTGGTGGGTTTGAACTGCCAGCCTTCTGGTTAGCAGTCAAGTGCCTTAGGTACTATGTTACCAGAGCTCCTAAAACTCTTATAGGGAACAGTGTTTAACTACATATTATGAGCTCTTACAGATGGAATATGACAAAGCAGATGGGCCACATTTTATGGTCTACTGAATGTCTACAAAATAAATATTTACACTTTTCTTCTAGGCTCATAATAACCATTTAGAAAATACAATGTGGAAAAGACACCAGTAAAAATAACAATAAAAATAGAAAATCTGTAGGAATAAACTTTAATGAAGTGTCTATCTATATGCAGAAAACTGTTAAACTTCATTAGAAGGCAAAAAGATGAATTGAGTAAATGTCTTCCAAATGGAAAACAAAAAATTGTGAGAATGACAATGCTGTCCAAAATGATGCTTGTATTTAATTCATTCCCCTTCAAATATTTGAATATTTGAGAAGATTTCTAAAATTCATCTAGAAAGATGAACAAGTGAAAATCACCAGTATTAAAAGAGAATTATAAGAAGGAACTTGTATTGTCGGATATCTGAACATATTACAAAGCTATAAAACTTAAAATAGTGTGGCCAAGATACACAATCAGATCAATTAAACAGATTGGAAACTCCAGAAAAAGATCCATGTTAATAAATTTTTGATCTATTATAATGTCACTTCAAGCCAGTGGGGAAAAGAATGAATTATTATTGGTTAATTATTTTTTAAAGGTCAGTGTTTACTTGCCTTGTACAAGAAATGTCCCTGGACAAGATGTTCTGGGAGTGGGTTGTAGATGAGCTGGGATAATGATCCCTCTCAGTTGTCAAAATGGCTAGTAAACTCTGGCTGTGAGAAGCCTATCCACTTATACCAGAATGTCATGAAAATTATCACTTGCTATAGGAGCTCTGGTAGCAGAGTGCCTAAGGCATTTGACTGCTAACCAGAAGGCTGGCAGTTCAAACTCACCAGCCACTCCTTGGATGGAAAGCTGGGCAATCTACTGCCGTAGTGATATGGCCTCAGAAACCCAACTAGGGATCACCATGACTCGGATCCAACCTGACGGCAGTGAGTTTTTTTTTGGTCTGTGGACTATGGTGTAAAATATGCCAAAAAGTACTCTCACTATAAACCCAGACAATTTTAAAAATGTATGTAAAATTTAAATGGAAAAAAGCTACTTATAAAAGACCTACTAGAAAATATGAACAGATACCTTGGGTGCAGGAATACTTTTACAGGAATAAAACTGAACATAGACGTTGTAAAGAAAAACAAATAAGATTTGGTAAATTAGAATAAAAGCTTTCTGTACCTCAAAAGTACAAGATCAGCAGAATTATAAGGCAAGGGCCACAAAGAAAAAAAGAATGTCAGACAAATCATTGAACAAATAAAAATCTCCTAAAAATTTGTAAGAAAAATCAAGATACACCCATATTTTAAAAAGCAAAATGTATGAATAGAAAGGTGATGCAAATAACATTTAAAAAACCATTCAGTGTATGAAAAAAAGTTAAAGATCCTTAAAAATAAGGAAATACAAATTAAAACAAATGAGTTTCTCTGCAAAGACAATAAAAATGTATTAATTGTTAGATGAAAAACAATTTGCTTTTTCACCAAAATCATCACCATAAAAAGTTTAAAAAATAAAATAAAATAAAGCAAGTGAGTTTCTCAACTTCATACACCAAATGTTCCCAGATTTAAACAAACCAAGGAACATAATTAACCATAAATACCAGGGCTGGCTATGATGTAAGGCACTGATCAGTTTCATACATTGCTGTTGAGTGAGTAAATTGAAATGAACCTTTAAAAAGAACCTTGAAAATGGGTTTATTAGGCCTTTATAATATCTGTATACTTTGAGCTAGCAGTTTTAGCAATCTATCCTAAGTCATTAATCAAAGATGAGGTCAAAGTTATATATACAAGGATGTTCTTTCAGCATAATTTATAAAAGAGGCAATTAAAATTCTAAAAGGTCTTTAAGTAGGGGATTGTATAAGTAAGTTTTGTGCTATAGCTATTAGGTAGTTCCATGTAGTCATTGAATGTATGTCATAGGAAAATATTAAATGGTAAGAGATAATCATAATATAGAGCCAGGTAATAAAATGCAAGTTATAAGAGTATGACACTCTTTTTGTAAAACATATTTTAAATATAAGAGTGTGTATGTAACTATGGCCCCATCTTTGATTATTTAAGGCATAATATATAAATCCACCATGCATCTGCCAGTTTGTCATACTCTGGTAGCTTGCATATTCTGTGATACTGGAGGCTGTGCCAACAATATTTCAAATACCAGCAAGTTTACCCATGGTGGACAGGGTTCAGAGGAGCTTTCAGACTGAGACAGACTAGGAAGGCTTGGCAATCAACTTCCAAAAATTAACCAGTGAAAACCTTGTGCATCACAGCAGAATGTTGTCCAGCATAGTGCTGCAAGGTGAGCCTGCTGGGTGAGAAGGCACTGTAAATACACAGAAGCTGCAGCAATGGGCACCAGCAGACCAGTGATTGTGAAGATGGTGCAGGATGCAACAACTTCTGTCAGGCCTGGGGTCTCCAGGACTTGGAACCAACTCATTGAGAGTTATTAACAGCCATATATTAATAATAACAATAATAAATAATAGAAGAGCAGGCAGTCAAAGGCAAATGATGCCTATATCAGTGTTAACCAAAAAACCAAACTCCATCGAGACAATTCAACTCAGAGAGACCCCTCCTTGGATTTCTGAGGTGGTATCTCTATGGAAGTAGATTGCCCAGTCTTCCTTCTGAGGAGTGGCTGGTGGGTTTGAAATGCCAGCCTCTGGTTAGCAGTCAAATACCTTAGGCACTATGCCACAGTGTTAGATTACAGGTAATTTTTGCTTCTTCTCTGTGATTTTTCTATTATCTGAACTGAGAATGTGTCCTCTTACAACTATTTTTAAAAGACAGATATGATTAAAGTACATAAAATAAAAAGGAACCAAATTATGTCTCATTTCATGTAAGAGTGCCTATATAGGCATGATTTAAGTGAATGATTCGAAGAAACCCCAGCAGTATGTCAAGGTCAGCATTGTCAGTAGAAGCAGCTTTCTGAATACTGATTGGCAGCAACCATGCAATAGAAGATGACACAACCAGTCAGGATCAAAATACTCAGTGGCATGTGGGCATTAGCCAAGACCTCATCATTCTAGCTTTGCTGTACATATTACTGGCATGGCATCACCTGAATGAGAAGGAGCTTGTACACAATTGATACATACACAACATTTATTTCAAACATTCCTAATCCTACTCTTTTGCATTGCTAAATTTGCGTCACTTACTCTGATGAAAATTGTATCAAAAAATTTAAACCTATTATTTGTATGTAAATTACCAAAACAGTGTGTGTTGATTTCATGCTGCATTGTGATTCCCTATAATGCTTCCCCGTAATACTTCTAATGTTTCCCCATAACACTTCCTATTATGATTCCCTGTAATGATTAGGAAATAGATTTATTCAAACCTGGCTCAGTGTCACTCTGACATATGTAGCCTTCTGTGCTCTTACACTTGGGAAACTTAAAAAATTTAATCACCTACTAAGGTTTATTAGGAGCTCTGGTAGCATAGTGCCTAAGGCACTTGACTGCTAACTAGAAGGCTGGCGGTTCAAACCCACCAGCCACTCCTCGGAAGGAAGGTTGGGCAATCTACTTCCGTAGTGATACCACCTTGGAAACCCAAGGAGGAGTCACTATGAGTCAGGTCTGACTTGACGGCATATAACAACAACAACAAGATTTATTTATTTTTATCAGATGTTGTTGTTGTTGTTGTTCTTGTTAGGTGCTGTCGAGTCATCTGTGACTCATAGCAACCTTATGCACAACAGAATGAAACACGGCTTGGTCCTGTGCCAGCCTCATGTAGAATATTGAAATCTAGCATTTTCATGAACATAATTGCATTGAAAATGCATATTTATTTGATGTTTTTAAAGGCTGAGGCAAATATTTGGATTTGAGAGAGAGGGGAGGGAGAAGAGGCCACTGGGAAATGCCTTTAATATTTAATATTTAAATATTCCTAAAGGAGCCCAGTTCCAAAATGTCTCAGTAGTTAAGTGCTCAGCTGCTAACTGAAGGTGGAGGATTTTAACCCACCAGAGGCTTTGCGGGAGAGAGACCTAGTGATCTTCTCCGGTAAAGATTGTAGCCTGGGAAACCCTACGGGGCAGTTCTTCTCTGTTATGGAGGGTCAGCAGGGATTGGAAATGACTCGATGGCACACAGCAACACGTTTCTTGTAACTCAAGGGGTTAAAGAGACTGAGCTTGGTGAGGGCCATGTGCAGTTTGTGTTGTCATTTCGTTGGCTCTAGGAGAAGCCTGGTGAGTTGCAGCGCCTCGCGGTTCAGAGGGCACCTTCGTCTCTTGGCGAGCTGGTGGTTGAGCTTGTACCAAGAATGAGCTTGTAAAAGGCCCTCCAAACGAAAGTCCGAGAGGCCCCTTCGTGTGTAATGTGCAGTGTTCCCCAGCGTGAGTCCCTGGTGTTTCGAAGCAACATCAATTTGGCCATAATATGTTTCCATGGTTTCCACACTTATCACTCTCTGCCTCAGTAACGAGCACCAATAAAATATGACCTGACTGGATTATAGCGGAGAAGAATCTGAACAGCACTCGTTAGATAGCTTCTTCTCTCATGAAACACTTGACTGACTATCCTAAAATTTACTGTACAGTACAGGGAATTGGCTTTCAGCGTTTCTGGAAGGTTCTGTGCTGCAGTGGGATCAGTCCTGTGTGCCTTGCCTGTGACTAGAAGAAAGGGTCTCTTCCAGGAAGTTGAGTGGGGAAAGGACAGCTGGGGAGTGGCATGATCGGGTCGCACTCAGTGCTGCCAGCATTCATAAACACACGACGTCTGCATTGCTTACGGACCAACAACAGATGCAGCGGTCAGAGAGTGATTTAAAAAGTAGATTTAAAAAATAAAATGTAATAGAAGTGACCTTCCAGAGCTGTTTGGAGAGTAGACACACTGCATGCCACTTCCAGCTCCTTCCACCACCAACAGTTGCTGTGGTAGCAACCTCGTGCATGTAGAGTAGAACTCTGCTCCACAGGGTTTTTGATGGTTGATTTTTCAGAAGTAGATTGCTAGGTCTTTCTTCCTAGGCTCCTGTGGGTGGGCCCAAACTCCAACCTTTTCGTGAGTAACCAGGGACTGCTACTCAGAGGTGGCCTTCAGGTCCCTAGGGCTAGGTTAGGTGAGGGAACAAAACAGGGAGAGGGCTACTCAGTGACGCCGAGGTCCTCTGCTAGAGGATTCAACAACTAGTTATGTCCTCCAAGGCCTGTGGTCTTCTCATTAATTGTAATTTCCAGTCCGTATTTCCCCTTTCATAAAAAGTGCACAGAATTTGAAAAGAAGGGGTTTACTACCTAATACCTAATCCCAGTTCTCCCCTTCCTCCGTTCTCTCCTGCATCCGGCTTGACTAGCTGTTACTCTTCAGCTGCCTTGTTGAGGGCGGGGGACTCTATCAGTCTGCACTTTGGTGTCTGTCATGGGAACTGAAAGTGCTATATCATTTTGTTGTCACAGGGCCCTTTTGCCAGAAGCAGCTGGCAGTGCCGCACGGGCCAGCCTGGAGGCCCTGCAACTTCCAGGGTAGTGCAGTCTGAAAACAGGCCGCCTCGGGCTCTTGCTGCCGCTGCTGCAGGAATCCTGCATAGAAAACTTCCGGCAAAAAGCCTTCAGGACTTGTTTTCCCTGAGCTGGAGGGTAGCCTGTCTGGTGACCACTGACAACAACTGCTGGAAGCCAAGTCTTTTTTCCAACGAAAGACAAAGAACATATGAGAGTATCTATGTGCAAGGTTAACCGATCTTAGGGGAGCTCTGGTGGCGTAGTGCCTAAGGCACTTGACTGCTAACCAGCAGCCTGACGGTTCATACCCACCAGTAACTCCTCGGAAGGAAGGTTGGGAAATCTACTTCCGTTGTGACACCACCTCAGAAAACCAAGGAGGTGTCACTATGGGTCGGGTCCAGCTTTACAGCACGTAAGACCACCACCAACAGTGGAGCCGAGACCAGGAAGAACCCCTGTACATTTCCATTCTCAGACGTCTTGGAAAGAAAAAGTAGCGAGTCTCAGGTCTAGGGAAAACAACTTGTTTTAAAATCCCTCAAATATATCTGTCTTGGCCAAATTATCCATTCCACTGCTTGCTACCTGTGTCACCTTGAGCAACTTACTGGCTCGCTCTGAATCACAAGTTCCTATTTGTAAAATAGGGATAATAGTGATTCCTACGGTATATGTTATAAAGCTTAAATGAGATAATGCATTTATTAATGTGCATCTGATAAAAGTCCAATAACTATCGTTTATCAGCCTCGTTGTCTCTGAGGAATGGAATAGCACCTTTCTAACCACTACAGATTTTCTCACTGTTGTATGCACAGACTTTTTATTCAGGACAAAATGACCCGCAAGAAGTGTTTGTATTGCCCCCGGGGCTATTAAAATGTCTACCGTACATATTATAAAGACTTTTGGATTCAGCCCAACGGACAGGCTAAGCAGGGGCCTTGGCTCTGGAGGAGATGGGGCTGTGGGTTCAATGACATCAGGGACCTGACTTAACCCCTGCCCCTACCAAAGGGTAAGTCAAACCCAACCAAGCTACACAGCTCAACAATGATTTCTAGGCTCTTGGGTCTGTTTTCATTAATTCTTAATCACGTATTTATTGAGTTCTACAGGTGACGTGTTGTAAGCTAGCTGCTTTGAGACTACAGAAAATATATAAAACACAGTCTGGTGAACCCCAGAGCATATGTATGGTAAGAAAAATATTATGTACAAAAATAACCACAATACAAAGTAGGTGTGGAAACTACTGTAAGTTTTATAAACAGAGGAGCTCAGAGGAGGGGAACATTCAGTTTTTCCCACATAAATTTGACATTTTTCTGGATAATTATGGATAATTCCACCTTTCACTTTTAGGATCTGTCCAAAGAAATGAATGCCAAGTATTATTGAGTGTTGAGTAGGGTGCGATCCTTTTATAAAAACATTCCGTATTCCTCTGTGTTGGGATACCATGACACAGGTATCTTTGGTTCAAGGGCGACTTGAAGCTTTTTTGGTAATGTCTGTTGTTGTTAATTGCTGTCAAGTCTATTCCAACTCATGATGAATTCACCATGCAGAGTAGAACTGTGCTCCGTAGAATTTTCAGGGCTATGACCTTCTGGAAGGTCTGAAGCACCTCTGAGTGGGTTTTAACTGCCCACCTTTTAGTCAGTAGTCAAGCACTTAAGTATTTGGGCCACCATATGTTCAATAGGCATTGACTCTCTTAGATAAAGAAAATACCAGAAGCTTCAGCCACTTGGTGAAGGCTACCCTCCCTGAGAAATAGGGAGAAGGTATATTGGTTTGCACAAGAATCCCTGGGGCTTTGGGGAAGAAAGGGAATGAGCACCAAGCTGGTACTGAAGAACAGACAGTTTGTATCTGGATGACTTCAAGATCTATTGGCCAGAATGGACATCAAGCTCCCTAAAGAGGAGCTCACAAGAAGGGGTGAGTAAGATCACACAGGTGAGTTTGATATAACAAAAAAGTTTTTGAGTGTGAGGCAGGAAGGGCTGGCTCGGATTATTCAGATCCAAGGCCTGTCATAAACCCTGGTGTCTACATTGTGGATGCATTGACCAAACTTTCTGGTTTTCTTTCTCTTCTTCCTGCTCCTTGTCATTCGTGTATGAAATGGATACTTTGGAATGAGTAAACCCACAGTGTTCTTGGAAGAGTTGGTAAGAAGGAGCCTGAATTATATGATGCTGAACAGTTTTATAATAAAAAATGTGGAAGACTCAAATAATTAATTGGGGAAGGACATAAAATGGAGAGAGAGATGATCTTATTTCAATCTCAAGCTGAAAAAAATGACTCATCCTGTTTATGCGTGAATACCATCAGCTTGACTGATCTGTGTGTACCTTCTTCTCTGAGCTTCTTTGAGTCAACATTTTTAAAGTGTTTGTGTGCTTTCTAGTTGGTAGGTGCTATGCTGAAATGGATAGGTATGGGAAGAATGCCAGGAGGGAAGTGAAAGAAGAAACATGAATCTCCAAGGAGCAGCCTCTGGAGAGGGGATCCTCAACACCTTTTCCATAGGATCTTGTCCATTTAGTGGAGACTGCTCAAGCAAAAACTATAATGTGGACATTTGAACTTTGCATTGTGGGCAGTTCTGCAGGGAACAGGGTCTCCCCATGACCCGTGAGCAAAGAGGTGTCTCCATGACAGTGTTCCCTGGAGTTTGCAGAAGACAGCCCTTTTGGGTGGCCCCATTTGATTATTCACAGAAAACTGTGTGTGAGCAATAAACTCACTTCCATAATTTTCAAGTTGGTCAGTGGGAAGAAAAATACATATAAGGTGACTGCATTTCACAGAGGAAACACAGCAAAAACCCAATGCTTTAAGCAAATACATAAATCATATGGTAGACCTAAGACATGTTTGCTTTCTATACTCTGTGTTTTGAACCCCATGATTTAGGGTAGAACTGGTCTCTTGACTGGTTAGTGTATAGACCCAGAGTTTGCCCCTCTATTCTGATCTCACCAGCTAAGTCACTAATTGGATTTTCCAATCCCAGGAACTCATAGCTAAAAGCAGAATAGCCATTGTGGCTTAGAGATGGGGTAACAACGTGGTTTTCTCCACTCCTATGCTGATCCTCTGCTCAGCACTCCTTAGAGGTAGGAAGGGGCTCCTGATAATGTTTGCTTTGCTCTTCCTTAAATAATTACTTTTTGGGGAGGTGACTAAACTTGCTTATAATCTAGAATTATTCAATGGGTTAAATAAGTGTATGGAAGAAAATTAAATTCTATTCATCGGAAGAGACTTGAAATAAGGAATTTATAATGCTCATGTCTAGACAAAAAAAAAAAAAAAAAAAACCTCTGCAAATCAACGAGGTTTTGAGTTTCTCATTGGGTAGATTAATTCTCTTCAACTACCCCCTAGAGCTGGTAGCAGCATTTCCAATAAAGGTCAGCAAAGCCACTCAGCACAGATGCCCTGACAGTCCTTCTTCCTGGGTGTGTTGTATGTGGTTTCACACAACTGGTGTCAAGATCAGAATACTTCTGTAACTCCAACCACAATTATCTTATGTTCACCATGACTCATCCTATATTATTTGATGTAACACGTAAACTTACATTCAGAATATTTAGGGACATGTACTACAACTCCTTAGAGACTTAGACCAGTGTTATAGCTGGTGCACATATCAAATCTTGTTTTGTTGTAGAGCCCAGGCTTTGTTGTGAAAGGCTCCCAGTCTTCTTTCTTGTAACTGTATGACTTCTGTCCTGTCTACTGACCAAGTCTTGCACCAACTTTGGGCCTCTGAAGGTCAGCCCAGTCCTTTGGCCAGCCTCAGGACTATAGCACTGGACAATGTAGCCCACAAATACACCATTTCTTCTCATGCAGTGTGCTATGTGCACTCATACCAAACCATTCAAATGGAAAACAGAAACTCATCAGCTCTTCCCCCTAAAACCCATTGCCATCAAGCCAATTTTGACTCATAGCAACAGACAGAGTCGTACTTCCCCATATGGTTTCCTAGGGTGTAATCTTTATGGAAGCATGATGTCATATCTTTCTCCCACAGACAACTGATGGGTTTGTACCACTGACCTTTTGGTTAACAGCCAAGCACTTAACCACTGCACCACCAGGGCTCTTATCCTGTGGCTGGCAGAGGGGCTCCCACCTAGTTTACTAGAAAGAGTTCAGGGACCTGGGAGTTCATTCTTTGGAGAATAACCAGGCTCTTAGTCTCCCTCCCATAGCTATAGACCCTCTGATGTGAAGGGCATGGACTTTTCTAGAGGTGTGCATCCAAGCAGAGTCACTGTGCCAGTCCTTGGACCCATGCCAAGCTCTCCACCCCCAAGTAAACATGGGATAATGTGTTCCACTCTTCACAGGCAAAGCGGGTCATCAAAATTATTTTATGTGAAGTACCTGGGAGTTTTGCCAAGCTCATGTTTGGTTTGTTAGAATATCTATTATTAATCCATTATCACATAATGATCACTTGGTCTGACGTCTTTACCCAATGCACACTGGGGTGCTTCTCCCCTGTTTTGCTGTGGACAGGCAATGTAACTAAATCATGATCGATGCCGATTTTTAATATTTGCTCATCTGCATATTAGAAGAAACATTCTTTCTGATGAATGCAAGTCTTCTGACAAATTATTGAAGTATTTTGTCAGTTTGCCTCAGATGCACCTGTTAGGTGGAGAAAAAAAGGCAAAGAAAATGACCATTGTGGACTTCATTCTGACCAACTGGGAAGAAATTCAGGGTGAAGTGGAAGATAAAGAACGTTGGGAGAAAGTAATCATGTCATTTTAGATTGCATAATGAACTAGGAGGAAATACAGAGAATAACATAATATACAGATTTTTAAATAATTTTTAAAATAGGTATGATTTCATGACTGAAACTTTAAAGATAAAGACAGCTCACAATGGATGAGACTCTCAAAATATTCTAATTGTTCTTTGGAGGACCTTTATAAGAAGGCTATTTAAGAGACTGGTGTAGTAGGGAAGGTCTTGTTGCTATTGTTGTTGCTAGTTGCCATGGAGTCGATTCTGGCTTACAGTGGTCCTAGTACAACAGGACAAAACACTGTCTGGTCCTGCCTCATCCTCACAATCGTTGCTAGGTTTGAGCCCATTGTCACAGCCACTGTCAATCCATCTCATTGAGGAGCTTCTCCTTTTTCACCAACCCTCTACTTTACCTGGCATGACATCCTTCTCCAGGGATTGGTCCCTTCTGACATGGCAAAAGTATGAGAGATGAAATATGGCCACTCTTGCGTCTAAGGAACATTCTGGCTGTACTTCCTCCAAGACAGATTTTGTCATTCTTCTAGTAGTTCATCCTGTATTC
>NW_006921688.1:676332-686625 GCF_000298275.1 Orycteropus afer afer | reverse complement strand
AGATGCTTACTCACAGATACTCAATTTTATGATTTACTGTTCCAAGTGCTGCCTGCTAGATTCAGTTTCTAAACTGAAGAGGCCTCAGTTACTTAAAAACATGGATGGATTCAAATGCTGATCACTTTGATAACGTCGATAGGCAGATTCGGGACACAGTGAGACGTCACTGTGAAATGCACGATGAAAAAGAAAAGGACCCTACAGACAATGCTCAATAATTCTCTGCCTAGAAACATCATCCCCACTTTCAGGGATAATCTGGATAACCCAGAACTTTCCACAAGTGGAGTTGTTACTACAACTGACAAAATGCCAATGTTGTCTAACTCCCTCTCATCATCAGAGTTAATTTATATGTTATGTGTATTTTTAATATATGTATTAAAATATATCTGTAAGTTTATATGTAATGTTTCCAACCCCCAAAGCAAATAAAGATTACATTAGTAAAGATACTGAAAATAAACTACTACTTGCTACTGTTGAGTTGGATCCGCCCATAGCGATACCTCCTTGGATTTCTGAGGCAGTATCACTGCAGAAGTAGATTGCCCAATCAATAAGAGGCAATAATAAATAATTTTTTAAAAGAGAGAGAGAGAGATTCGACCTAACATCAGAACCAGTTGAAGACAGACTTGTCCAAATGGAGTCCAAGGCTCTGATGGGCAGCCCCGGGGAGGGACAGAGAATTCCGTGGAAGCTACTCTCCCAATGCTACTTTTACCCAACAACTGCTCCGTGGAAGGAAGGAGGAGCAGTGCACTTCTGTAAAGATTCATTTCCTTGGAAACCCAGTGGGGATCGCTATGAGTCGGAATCGACTTAACGGCATATATACATGTGTTTACAAATCAGTATAAATGTAAAAAATGCATATACGTTAGTACATTCACACACATAAATATACACACTTATGCAGATATGTAATGCATGAATGTAGACATACAGAAAATTGATGAAAACTCTGTAGTCCGTAGTCCTGAATTCAAAGTGGAAATGTCAGTTTGAAGTCACAATACTCATTTGTGAACATTGACTGGATAGTTTAAGAGTTTTAGGCATTACTTTTAATGTTGGGGGAATAAAAACTGTGACTGTTACAGAGAAACATAATCTTTAAGAATCAAACAGAATCTTTAAGAATGACACTGTGTGATATCTGGGATTTGCTTCAAAATGATTCAAGCCCACCACTCACTCCACAGCAGAAGGAAGATGAGGCAATGTAGTTCTGTAAAGATTTGCCACCTCAGAAATCCAATGGTGGTCTCAATGAGTCAGGATTGACTTGATGGCAATGGGTTTGGTTTGGTTCCTGTATATATGTACACACATTACAATGGAAACTGGATGAGAAGAAAGATGGAATGAGATTGACAAATTGGTAAAACTAGCTGCTGTGTGAGAGGTACAAGGAGATTGATTATTCTATTATTTCTGCTCTTGTGAATGTTTGAAATTGTCCATAATAAAAAGCTTTTTGTTTTTTAAAGAACAAAGGTGGATTGGGGAGAAAACAGTAAATCATGCCTCTCAATTTATGTATTTTAATTTGTTAAAAAATTCACTTGAAATGTACGGACATAAGTCTTTAAAAAATAAATTCACCAAGAACAGAAAGGAAAAAAAAAAAACCCTCAGGGAAAGACTAACCAAATTTAAACACAAAGTCAGCTATGTGAATTGCAATGAAGCTAAGGACTAGATTCAAGCATCCATGAACCTGGTCCAGTGTTCTATTTACTGTGAATAAGCTTCAGTCAAAGTGATCTCATGTCAAAGGGGAACTAAATATTTTCTGGGCAGCTAGAGGAGGGTCAACCTACCAGTTATTCAAAGGCATATTTTGACTCAAAATAACAAAAGCTTTTCTCACAATGAGGCACAATGGGCTTTTCTCCAGGTTTTGGACTCCTAGAGTCTGAATGGACACACAAATAGACGCTTGAGGCCCATCTGATAAGGATGCTGTAAACACAATCCCTGCATCTGCTTGGAGGCTGGGCAAGGTGACCTTGAAGCTCCCTTTCAATTCAATGATACCATATTCTATAATGAAAAGATCCTTCCTGTTTATAGACACATTATCAGGATAATTCTTGCTGGTGTACTGGCATGTTTCATGTACAGCATTAGAATCTGTCTAGAAACACTTGATTTTCCAATGCAAATTCATGTAGTCTTTCACCATCTGAATATGTAAAGACTCAACTTATTAATGCAAAATAACTACAGTGTTAGAAGTTTGTGCTTTAATACAAATATTGACTTCCCAGGAAGCATACGGTGCTAGGCTGTAGACTACAGATGGTAAAGGAGGTGAGGCCCTGGGCAGCCAGCCAGGTGGCTGGATAGGGTTTGCTGCCTCCAGCCTCTTCTTTCCCTGCCACATGGTTTCCCATGGCCCACTGCCCTGGAACTCTGTTTCTCCTTAACAGAAACCTACTTCTAGACAACGTCCTGATACCCTACTTGTAAAGCCAAGCAAGAACTTAAGGGAACATGTCACCACACCTAGTCCTTTTTCTTTAAGCCATATTTTTAGCTGGAAAAAAGATTTTTTCCTCCTTAAAAAAATAAATTCCTAGAAGCTTGTAAGCAGCCACCTAGATGCAACGATGGGTCTCTCCTCGTCCAGAGCAGAGAAGAATGAAGAAAACCAAAGACTCGTGGAAACAATTAGTCCTTGCAACTTGTATACCATGCAATCCTCAGCCTATGTGACTATGAGACCAGAAGAACTAGATGGTGCCTGGCTACCACTGCCAACCACTCGGAGGGGGATCTAATGTAGGAGATCCTGGATAGAGAGGGAGAACAATATGAAACAAAACTCAAAATCATTTGGGAAAAATAAAAAGGGGGCGGACCAGGTTTGCTGGTCTGATAGAGCTTGGTGGAACCACTGACACTGTGGCCGCTAGCTGCCCTTCAGGTCTGGAATTGAACCCACGCCTGTGGCTTCCAGCCAAACAAAAGACAAGTATATGAGTTGAACATTTACCTGAGGTAGATACACTCCTTGGAGAGAACAATCATGGGAGAAAGAAGGGCTGTTTATGCACAGGGAGATGGCTCAGGGGGCAGGAGCACATGGAGGGATGGACACAGGGAAGAGGTGACTATCAGGAGGAAGTGGGAGGGGAGCTGTTGCATTGGGGTAAATTGTAGTCAATGTCATGAGACAACATGTGTGTGAACTACAGTATGGAAAGTGAATTTGCTCTGTAAACTTTCACCCAAATCACAATAAAAAAATATATAATAATAAATACATTCCTAGAGTCAACAAACAAGTGAGGTGAGTGAGGGTTGAGGTGGAAGTCTTGAAATTTCATGGTGTATCCAGTCCAGCTCTTCTGCTGATTCTGGAGAGAGACGAACCCAGTGGTTCACATCAGAGTAGGCCGAGGACCCTGCTGCCTCAGCTCCAGGGGACCTCGGGGCTCACCCTGTCATGAATGAAATGGGAAGGGCATGGCACTAGCTTCCAAAGATCTGTGAGGAAGCCCACTCTCTTCCTGTTGATACCATTATCTTCTCTCTCTGCTCATCAGTGACATGACTCTGCTCCACAAGGCATATTTCCAATCCGATTCTAATAACCCCTATATTTCAAGGGATTGATATAAACACCAGATGGGTATTATAAGAAAATTGGATTGCTCTGCAGTGAGTGAGGTATGGAAAGGCCTTTCCCAATCAAGCAGTAGGCAACATTGTAACAGTAAGAGGTGTTTGAAATAAAATGGTTCATAGATCAGAGGATGATACTGCCATTTGTAAAGCGTGAAATTGTTCCTTCTGTTGGACAGACGGAGGATCAAAAAATAGAACATGGATGGCTTGCTATTTACTTATTAATATGTTATGATAGGCCTCAATTTAAAAAAATACACATGCACACACATATGCATACATGTATATATGTGTGTGTGCATGTATATATGTAAGGAGCTCTGGTAGCATAGTGCCTAAGGCTTTTGACTGCTAACCAGACGGTTGGTGGTTCAAGCTTGGTCCAGGGCCTCTCTGTTTTGTCCTTGCAGAGATATCATCTCCAGCTCTAAAGTTCTATGTTGCTGTTGCTTTGTGCCGTGAGGCAATGCCAACCCCTAGGGACCCCACAGGACCTAGTAGAACTGCTCTATATGGCTTCTTAGGCTGTAATCTTTGTGGGAGAAGATCTCCAGGTCTTTGCTCTCCTGAGCTGACCTTTAGAGTTTGATAGGGGTGGCTTTAAATAGGTGTCTGGTCTTGGATTTTGCTGGATTTCCAACATGATAGATGGAAACCTTTTGCTACCACCATTCAGGCCAATCTCCTCCCTTACATTCCAGGCCCTACAGTAGTGCACCCTGGACGCCAACAGCCAGTGCTTCCTAGGCCCTCTCTGCCAACATCCTTGGTGACCTTGCCAATTTTATGACCATTCTGGAACCTTTGCCTTTCAGTACATAATACTTTGTGTTGGAATATTTTGTAAATATGCCTTTACCCCATGACACTAAGTAGAATCATCTTTGCATTTCCCACACACAGACCACAATGATGTGCTGCAACTAATGAGAATTTGGCCAATATTTGCTATGACCTAATGTATAGGGGGATAGTTTCAATCTCTGATTCAACCTTCTCACCATCCTCACTGCCTTTAATCTTCATTAGGGTCTAGAACGTACCAATCCTATGATAATAAAAGTGGGCTTTCAAAATGCAGTCACGGTGGGAAGGAGCCATATTTTATTTCAGGAGAATTCAAGAGAAAATGAGCGGGAAGCTAATCTTTGTGCAAAATGTTGCTCCTCCTTTGTGTCCACCCAGAAACCAGACTGCTATGAAGTCCCTAGCCTCCTTGCCGAACACTGAGCATCAGCGTCCTCTCCACGGTGGATCAAATGCCTGATGACTCACGTCTGTGGCACAGGCAAGTAGAGAAGCAGGGGTGGGAGTGATTGTTTGGTTTTGCTTGTGACTGAGGGGCAGTGAGTAGAGGGGTTATAACGGCTGCAGGAAAGGGGCTGCAGGTGAAGAAGGAAGAATGCTTTCTGTACAATGATCAGGTTCATTACAGCCCTATGACCATGGATGGAGCTGGAGGGGAGGATGAAACCAGTAAGAGAAGTCACTTCCAACTCACTGTCATCCTCTGAGCTGAGTGTATTACTAAGTGTGGCTAAACAGTCTCCAAGATTCCATATGATTAATGCATTTAGCTGTTAACTGAAAGATTGAAGGGTCAAGGATGCCTACAGCTGGCTTGGAAGAAAGACCTGTCACTTCAATTCTGAAAAACCAGCCATTGAAAATCCTACGGAACTCAGTTCTAGTCTGCCATACAGGGCTCACCATGAGTCATAAGTGATTCCAGTGCAACTGGAAGATTCCATGCAAATGTTTTGCCAGCCACAGTTAAAGCTGTGTGTTCCACAGCAGATGGTGAGTGTTGAGGTTATGCTTATGAAAAGCACAATTTCAAGGTTGAGAGAGAATGATTGGGATGGAAAACAGATATCTGCAGAAGAAGACAGCAAAGCCAGGCTTGGGGCCAATCTGTCGAAAGCCAATGGACTAAAATTAACTTTATGAATGACCAGCCTCCTGACTCATCGAGGGTTTTCTTGATAAGGTTTAGTTTAGCTACAGCCCCTACGTCTCCCTCTCCTTGTCCCAGCCTCTACCTGTTTTTTTCTAATGCGGATGGGTGGCATTTTTTTCTGAAGTTAGTTTGTCCACTGCTCTGGCTTTGCAGACTCGTGTCCTGCCCCATCTCGACCCTGCCTCTGTAACCAAGCAGCCCTGACGAGCTCGGAGGCAGCAGCAGGAGCCAGCACAAGGGAAGGGGGACTTGAAAACCTTGTAAACATCCTCAAAATATAGTACATTGGGCGCCCAGCAGATTGCTCTTTTCTGGGAATTGGTGGTTCAATGACTTGCTTCCGAAAATCAGAGCCATCTTCTAATCATCTCTCTTTCCTGGCACAGGCTCCTGTCTCTTTTACACTCAATTAAAATAAGGAGGGATGACATCTGCCAAGAACACGCATACCCACATCTGTGATGCACCTATGCACATCACAGGTGACGTGCGTGTGCTCCTCCTCACCTATCGACTCTCTCGTTATCCATCATTTCACATTTATGCCAGTAGTAAGACACTGACTATCCAAATATTTTGCAGATTAGTGAGGAGCTGGGCATGGGGGCAGCGGCTCTGGAGCATTCCTTCCCGTGAAGAGGGTCTCCAGGTCGCCTCCAGGAAGCTGAGCCACACTGCATCGCACCCCCACTCTACTCCCTCCTGCCTTGCAGGTGGCCTCCTCTGCGACCACGCCCTCCTGGCAGACACACAGGCAATACTGAGCCAGAGGGCACCTGTTCCTATTCCCAGCTCCTATGTGGCCTGAGGCCCTGCAACTCAAAATTGCTGCACAATGAGAAGGGAGGAAAGAAAGAGGCATCAGAGAGGGTGTTTGGAAGAAATGTGTGTGAGTGTGGTGACGTCCAAGGTGAGCTGAACTGGGTCTAAGTCGGGCTGGATGCACCGTCAGGCTGCCAGTGCCCTGGCAGGAAGCTCTGAGCCTCGGTGATTTGCCAGGCCCAGAGGGCAGAGCAGGCTCCTGGATTGGATCATGAGCCCAGGGCTTTCAGGAGTGGGAAGGGAAGAGGCTCCTTCGGCGAAGATCTGACCCGGCACAGGAGGAAGGCGAAGTCCTTAAGCCGTGGGCCCTCGAGTCATACAGCCCAGCTTCATCCAGCTTTGTCTCCTCCAAGCACTTTCTCCACAGAGGAGTGATCCATCACTGGCCCTGTCACAGTGATGAGCACATCGGTAAATCTTAGCTGTTATTATTTCTGTGACCATATTTTCTATTAAAAAATAAGACAAATGGATAGTCTGAAAACAGAAAAACAAAGATCCTCCATTTTCCCATTTTGGAACCCAATCATGTCAATAAATGAGGAGTGATGTTATTGTTAAAAAGTGGAAATGGCTTTAATGTCCTTGGATATGGGATAAACTGAATATATTATGTTATATGACTTATGATGAGGCTTACTATACAGGTATTGAAAATGATCACATTAAGTGGGAAACACATGTTATTAACCAATAGGTAGTATTGTAACACTTTCAAGTATATAATATTTATGATAGAAAGACTAAATTAACTGATAAGAGCGACTATGTCTAGGCTAAGGGATTAATGAGTGTGTTTTATGCTCTTTTGCCCACATTTTTATTTTCCATGTTTTCTACATTTAACATATCTTCAATACAATGAGGTTGTTTTTTACCTCTTCCTTCTTAAAACAATTTCATCATTTTCCTTATGACATTAAAAGGGAAAAGAGTTGTTTTTATTTTTTTTTTACAAAACAAATATGAATAAAAAAAAGCAGTTATATTTCGCCACCAAAAAGACTTGCATAATACCTTCTCTTTCCCTGTTAATCACCCTCCTGCTTTAGAGTGAGGTGTTGAAAAAGGTCATAGATCCATCTGAGGATCATTGAAAATAAAACAAAAGAAAATATTATTAAACAGTAAAGTAGCAGTCAGATGAGACAACGGTTTCAAAAGAGGAAAATCAAACACTATTTGGTTTCCCGTTCATTTGGTAAACTCAAGCTTCGTGAGAGGTCGAGTAGATGTGGGAAAGGATTGGTTTTCTCCCTTCCTTCCTCCGTCCCCTCTTTCCGTCTCCACCTTCTCTCCCTTTTTCAAGCAAGCTGTGTTTCGTGCCTCTGCAGCGAGCCTGAGCGAAGGCGCTGCAAAGACCTCTTGCTGCAGGAAGAAAGGACAAGAAAACGCAGAGCGAGAAAATATTCACGATGCACGCCCAGTACGTCTTCCCGCGGAGGCTTAGAGGAGCTGCTCGGAAAGGGTGCGTATAACTGTCCTCATGGTGTCTGAAAACATTCTCCAGATTAAAATAATAATAATAATAATAAAATCAGGACAACTCCTCCACAAGCCCTTGGCAGCCCAGGGGCAAGTGAACCCGAAGAGCACCAGAGCGCGCCGGGGTTTTCAAGGGAAGAATGCAGATTCCCGAGAGGCCGTGCTCACCTCTGGGGAAACGGGTTCACTTGAGCCCCAGATGTGCCTCTTTTCCGGACTCTGGCCTGTGTCAGCATCAGCACAGATGTCAGCACCCGCCTCCCCCGCCCAGAACTTGCGCTCTCATCATTGCATAATGTCCCAGTGCAGCCATTCTGTCGGCACATTGGTCATACGCGCCCCCTGCTGGAAAAATGGAAGAATGGCACTTTCGCTAACATCTGGTCGTTGTTGCTGTTGTTTTGTGCTGTCGAGTCTGACCAGACTCATAGCGACCCCTCCTTGGGTTTCCAAGGCAGTATCACTACGAAAGTAGATTGCCCCATCTTCCTTAAGCCAGGCTTTCTCCACTTTTAGGATGTTCTTTTCTGGTGGTGCCTGGTGGTGCAATGGTTAGGCACTCAGCTGCTAACCAACAGGTAGCTAGTTGGAGCCCACCAGTTGCTCAGCGGGAGAAAGATGTGGCAGTCAGTTTCCGTAAAGATTACAGCCTTGGAAACCCTATGGGACAGTTCTACTCTGTCTACAGGGTCCCTCATACCAACCCACAGCAACTCTCTAGGACAGAGTAGACTGTCCCATTGGGTTTCCAAGGCTGCAAATCTATGGAAGCAGACTACCTCATCTTTGTACCATGGCCCTGCTGGTTAGTTTCAACCTTTGACCATTTGGTTAACAGACAAATGCTTTAACCACTGCTATGTGTCGGAATAGATGACAGTAAATTTTATCGAGTCCCTATGAGTCGGGATCAACTAGATGGTAATGGGTTTTTTCTCACTGTGCCACCCCCAGAAGGGAATTTTCTGCAACAGAGAGAAGAAATGAACCATAACACTGCACATCACAAAGCAAATCCCAGAGCATGAGACAATAGAGTGGGAGAGAGGGTGGAGCCTCTGCAGTTTCCCCAAAGGGCTCAGAATCTGTCCTTCAGCCTTACCCCCAAGGTTGGAGAGGTCAGACCTCAGGCTGACAGCAGAGGCCATAGAGTCTGAGGGAACAGAAAGGGGCCCAGTCCACAGTCCTCTCTTGCCCCTGACCCCTCATCACCACACAGAGGCAGAAAGACCCTCGGGCAGCAGAGATGTCACAGGAGTCCTTCCTTCCTCCCCTTGCAAAACCAGTTACAGTGCAGTCCACTCTGACTTTGATACCATGTGTGTCAACATGAAACTGTGGTTCACAGGATTTTCAGTATCTGATATTTTGGAAGTAGATGGTCAGGCCCTTCTTTCCAGGCACCTCTGGTTGGACTCAAACACCCAACCTTTCAGTAAGCAGCTGAGCACATTTATGCATGCACCACTGAGGGACGCCTTTGCTCCCCTTATTCCTTTGAAAATCTTGACAAGATGACTATCATGTCTGTCAATGCCAGCGACCTTCCCTGAAGGGTATACTGTGACACTCACTGAGCCATAAAAATACCAGCGGTCCCTCTCCCTCCCTCTACACTTCCCTTTCAGTTCCACGACTGCTGAGCTGGGCTAAGCTGCAACACGCACCAGACCACGGTGCCCTTCACAGAGAGAACAGGTGTAGCTTTGTTCAGCTGAGAAAGTGAGGGGAGCTGGCAGGTCTCTCTGCCCACTTTGTGCTAGAGGTGCCACGCCACATCCTCATCGGGCTGTGCTGGGCCTCTGCCCGGGGGACGGGGAAAGGGCCGTCAGTGCCGAGCTGGTGGAGGGTGCTGGCTGCTGGGGTACTTTGCTCAGAGTGTTGCCTGGGAGTCTTTTAGTGCATCGTTGCCTTTCTACCTTGATCCAAATGATTGATGCTTTTGTCATTTCATGGTTCTTGTGATATTTATGTTTGTGTGTCAACTTGGCTGGGCCTGGTTGAATGGCTGGGCAGCTGGTGGTAATTATTCCCCATGATGAGACTGGCAATCAGCTCCATGGTGGGATCTACCACAAGCAGCTGAGTGGGATGTGGTCTCACATCACAGCCTTTGGGATGTAGTCTGCTTCCTGTATATAAGGAGAAGCCTTGAGGATAGTCTGTAGCCTATGGCATGCTTGGACCCTGCATGTGGCTGTGTCATTGTTCAGTAGCCTGCCATGCTCTGCCGACCTTGGGACTTAAAATGAACTTAAATCAATAGCCTGCCGTGTGATTTGGTAACATCAGGACTGTGTCTTTTTACTTGTCAACCTTGGGTTTGCTAGCCTCAGCAGCCAGCAGCTGCCTGAGTGAAGAGATCCCTCTAGTTTCAGTGG
>NW_006921688.1:670033-675627 GCF_000298275.1 Orycteropus afer afer | reverse complement strand
GAGCTCCCAGGTGACTCTAAAGCACAGCCAAAGTCAAGAACCATCAATGCCCTCGTCTTCCTCTCCCTGTGTGAATTTACAGAAAGTACCAACCAGCCAACCACCTTCAGTCAAGCCAATTGTGACTCATGGCAACCCCATGTATGTCAGTGTGGAACAATATGTGCTCCATAGGATTTTCAGTGGCTGTTTTTAATAACATATTTTTTCAGAAGTAGATTGCCAGGACTTTCTTATGAGGCATCTCTGAGTGGACTCAAGAGAATCACCAACCCTTCAGTTAGCAGCCAAGTGCATTAACCATTATACCCCTGGGAACTCCTTATACAAAGTATTGACTCAATAATGTTTGATGAATGATTGAAGGAAGGAAGGGAGGAAGGCTCGGAAGGGCAAAAACAGAAGTATACACTAAGATATTTTGGTGAACAAGTTAATGAATAATGAAAAACAAAAATCAAACCAAACTTACAGCCATTGAGTCAATTCCAACTTACAGCGACCCCCACTGGGTTTTTGAGGTGGTAAATTTGTATAGAAGTAGATTGCCCCATTTCCTTCCAGGGAGCAGCTGGTGGATTTGAACCACCAACCTTCTAGTTAATAGTCAAATGCCTTAGGCACTGTGCCACCAGAGCTCCTTATGAACAATGAAAGTAGACCATAAATGAAGGCAATCCCAGAACCTGGGTTGGAAGGCTCAGTAAATAGGCTTACTGGGATGGATCAGGTGGCTAAAGCTAATGCAAATAGCCCAAAGCAACCTGTCTTTATTGCTGGTGCTGGGCTAGTAAAATTCTTTCTGGTGGGCCTGGGAGGGAGGAGGATAGGACAAGAAGGAGTCGGGGAGAAGGGCAGAAATTGAAGTCACATCACCGACAAGGAGGAAAAAGATGGCAGTGCTGCCTGGGCTTCAGGGACTCAGTTGACAGAAGCCCTCGCTGAGTACGTGAAGCTTCTGGAAGCTGGTAAAGGGTGTCCTGGGCTGGGTTAAGCAGAGGCCAGTCTGCCAGGTGCTTAGGGCAGGCGAGACAGAAACCCAAACCAAAAGAGCCAAAACAAGAACACACATTTGGGGACTCTAGGCAAGCCCGGCACACACACACACACACACACACACACACGCACACACAGGAAGGCGGACACTTTGGGACCAGGACTAGTGTCTTTTTCAGCCTCTTGGTGGAGGATTTCTATTTCCCAGGGTGGGCCACTTTCTGAAGGCAGTGCATGCAATAAGGGAACCATGCAGAAGAACTAAGGACAAAATTAAAATTCAATGGGACCCCAACTGAGTTAAAATTCATGCAGCGAAGGATGAAACCAGATGGAGCTCTTCCAGGGCAGGTGTGTCACTGACAGAGAGGAGTGATTAAGATGTCCACAGAAGGACAATCGGTTTCAAGATAAGATGAGGTTGATCCTCAGGAATTAACTGTAGGCTTGATGGTGTGCTTTCTCATTTCCTGATTCTCCATATCCCAAACTGAATGCATGATACAGAGTTCTCTCAGTGTTCTGGGCAAAGTGACGTGGCTTGTACTCACTTCAGAATGCTCTGCCTTATGATACGGAGAACAGGTTCTGCCTCCCCCTGATATTCCAAATTGAAAAAAAAAAAACCTAAGTTACTGCCATCGAATCAATCCCAACCCATAGCAACCCCCATTGGGTTTGCGAGGCTGTAAATCTTTATGGAAGTAGATTGTACCATCTTGCTTCCATGGAGCACCTGGTGGGTTTGAACCACTGACCTTCTAGTTAGCAGCTAAGTGCTTTATCCACTACACCACCAGAACTCCTTGGTAGTCCAGATACAACTCGTTTATCACATGTACATGTGTGGTTAGGTGAAAACAAGAGCTCGGGTAAGGTAAGGAGTGCAGGGGGATTTAGCTAATGCAGCCAAAAAGTGAACTCCAATCACCGTCTTAACTAGCAAATACCAGAAGTGCATGACAAAGGACTTTCCAACTGTGCCAGAAACAAATCCACACTAAGCAAAGATAAATCTCATTTTACAAAGACAAAATCCCAACATAATCCTACAACCATATACTATGGTGCTTCTATAGTGTTAGATGTTGTTGTTGTTACATGCTGTCGAGTTGGACCCGACTCATAGCGACCCCTCCTTGGGTTTCTGAGGCAGTATCACTACGGAAGTACATTGCTCCATCTTCCTTCCGAGGAGTGGCTGGTGGGTTTGAACTGCCAGCCTTCTGATAAGCAGTCAAGTGCCTTAGGCACTACGCTACCAGAGTAAGTGTTTATAATGTGCAGACTTTCCTGTCATATTCATTGTTTTTCCCTTTGAGTCATCTTGGCACTTGGTTACCTGATAAGGCTATTAAAAATGGATAATTAGTAAAGTTGTTTTAATATCCTCTTTTTAAACAAAAAATGGATAATTAGCATAATGTCCTAAAACTAATTTTGTAGGTTATTTTAAAATATTTATTAATTAGACATTTCACCCACCTATAACCAAGGTGGAAAATGGTTAACATGCTTAGCTGCTAACCTAAAGGATAGAGGTTGGAGTCCGCCTAGAGACATCTTAGAATAAAGCCTAGGTGATCTACTTTAAAAAATCATCCATGAAAATGCTATGAAGCACAGTTTTACTCTGATACACATGCTGTTTCCATGAATCAAAATTGACTTGATGGCAATTGATTATATTTTTGCATGTAGTTGACATTTTAGGGCACAAGAAAAAAAATATTCTCTGATAGCATAGTGCCTAAGGCACTTGACTGCTAACCAGAAGGCTGTGGTTCAAACCCACCAGCCACTCCTCGGAAGGAAGGTTGAGCAATCAACTTCCATGACACCACCTCAGAAACCCAAGAAAGGGTCACTATGAGTCAGGTCCAATTCAATGGCATATAACAACAACAACAACAACAACAACAAGAAGTTGGAGAAAAGAGGCAAGAATTAGACAAATGGGGTTCCTAACAGCAATTGTAAGGAGCTCTGGTGGTGTGGTGGATAAAGCATTTGGCTGCTAACCAGAAGGTCAGTGGTTCAAACCCACCAGCTGCTCTGAGGAAAGAAGAGTAATCTACTTCTGTAAAGATTTACAGCCTTGGAAACCCAGTGGGAGTCGCTATGAGTTGGAATCAACTCGATGGCAGTCAGTTTGGTGTTTGGTTTAACAGCAGTTGTATCAGAGAGAGGCCTGAATTAGAAAGCATGGCTCAATCTATGGCCCCAATGAGGTTACCAAATGCATCCAACTTCCACTGATCTTACCAATTCCTAATCTCAGGCCTCCCTCTGGCACAGGCAGAGGGCACCCTGGTAATGGTGGCATTGGGTGAGCAAAGAATGTGGCCATCCTGGAGATGGGACACACATGCTGAATGACTGTGCAGAGAATGTCTTACAGTAGCCCCACCCACTAGGAGAAGCAGTGAGGTCCTTCAGGAACTCCACTGGAGGAAGGCCGCTCCAGAGGTGGTAACTCCCCAGCACTACAGGAGGGCCCCATTCACTAGAGCAGCTCCTGTGGCCTGAGGAAGCCCTCAGTCACAGTTGCTCACAGAAAGCAGCAGCAGTTTGGAGGAGATAGGTACGTGTTGAGGGGATGTGGGTAGGTCATTGCCAGCATCTGCTGGACACAAACACCTCTACCCAAAAGGTGAAGGTCTTACTTTATGGGCCAACAAGAACAACAAGATCTTCAATCTGACTCTTACTCTATCTCGCAGCGTTTTAGGATCAGGAATTTGAGGTGGTTTAGCAGGTGATTCTAATTCAGTCTCTCATGAAGTTTTTAGTCAAGACATTGGCAGGGTCTCTTCCTGCATTCTTTGTGGCTTGCTCAAACTAGGACTGGCAGAATCAGTTTTCCAGGTGCCTCACTTAGACATGTGTTGGCCAGAGGCCTTAGTTCCTTACCACATGGGCCTCTCCAGAGTGTGATGTGAATGTCCTCACATCACGGCAGCTCCATTCCCCCAGAGGAAGTGATCGAAGGGATAAAAAGAAAGCAGATAGGAAGCCATATCGCCTTCTTCTGACTGAATTTTGGGTGTCTCATACTGTCACTTCAGTTTTATTTTCTTTGTTAGAAGTAAGTCACAGCCCACACTCAAGGTGAAGAAAGTTAGGCTCTACTTCTAAAAGAGAGCAGTATGGAATAATTTGTGAGCATATTTTAAAACCACAATAGGTCCCAAGCACCCCCATACTCTACAGTAAGGTGCTAGACCATCTGTGCAGGAACTCCAAATAATTCAAATAAATCATTACAAATGACATATAAATAAACATATATTTTTAAATAGATAAGATGTAGCCCACTCAAAATTAAAACTAAAACCTCTGTGAAAGAAAAAGAGAACAAAAACATACAGTAGAGACTATAGCTGAACCTACAGACATATTGTCTTCCAGGAAGGAGCAAGCATTTGACTTTTCTAGGGTGGCAAAGTTCAAACCCACCCATGGAAGGTAGAGAACCAGAGCTGGGGTCAGTGTATGAAATGGGAAGCTGGGTGGTGTTCCTCCTCCCAGAAAAGGAGACTGAGAATAAAACCTGCTCCTGGTTAGGGTTGTGGCTTTTGTAAGTTTTGTGGTGGCAGGAATAACATCATGGTATGACAGGTTCCTGGGCCAAGCCACCTTCCAGGTCCATGGCTAGCCCTTGAATGGGAGCAATTAATTAGCTGACACTCGAAGAATTGGGCCAAATGGGAGGAAACTCTAAAACTGCTAGACAGAGAAGGGTGAAGGCAGAGGGAGAAACATTTGCTTTCAAGTTTGGCCCACAAGCTGAAGTTCTAACTCACATAAGAATACTATTGAAAAGAAAAACCTCTAACAGAATTAACCCAGGAACTCAAAATTCACTGTCAATAAAATACAAGTACTAGAACACTCTGAATAAGATTAAAGCATATCGTGTCTGACATCCAGGCATTGTTATAGCACCATGAAGAAGGTGGTAGTATTATCCTCATTTTACAAATGAAGAAACCAAGGACCAGAGAATTTAAAGAACTAACTCAAGGACACACAGCTTGTTAGTGAGGATGCAGAATTACAGATTCAATGAGAAAAAGAAACTAAAAACAAGAACAAGAAATTATGAAATTAAAAGAAAGACATAAAATGATAAGAATAGGTGGCTATAAAAAAAAAATGAAGTCGTTGGAAATTAAAAAAAAAAAAGTAGTCAGGGAAAATATACTAAATGGAGGATGCACATCAAGCAGACATAGCAGAATCAACTAGTGAAGGAGTCTGGATTAACTTACCTAGAACTTGGCACAGCCTGTTGAGAAATAAAACATATAAAACAGGTGTTAACAGTCATGGTGAGTATAAAGTGGGCCTCAAAACATGTATTTAATTGGGGTTCTAAAAGTAGAGGCACTAGAGAAAGACTGAGAAGCACTGTTTGAAGAGATATCAGCTGAGAGTTTTCCAGAATCAAAGAAATATATAATTTCGTAAATTAAAAGCACATACTGAGTGCTGAACAGGATAAACAGAAATCAGCTCCCACCTACACACGTCAGAGTAAAATTGCAGAACAAGGATAAAGATGATGCATTAAAAGCAGTCAGATATATATATAT
>NW_006921688.1:649777-669933 GCF_000298275.1 Orycteropus afer afer | reverse complement strand
TTATTATGTACAAAAGAATCACAATTAAACTGACATCAGACTTCTTATCAGCAAAAATAGATGCCAAAAGCTAGTGAGATAATATCTTCAAAATGCTAAAGGAATTTAACCACCTCCCTAGAATTCCCTATGCAGGCAAACTCTCTTCCAAGGGTGAGGTAAGGACCAAGAAAATCTCCCACTGTGAACTCTAACTGAGCTAATAATGTATTTATTCTGACAAAAAAGTCAGCCAGACGGAAGAGGAAAATTGTTTAAATGAGGCAGGAAAATGTGGACAGTCTTGGGATGGTCAAAGGAGTCCTGAATATCCTTTTGATGGAAAGCTGAGTGTTTTCTCGCTGACCCTTTGGGGTTACCTGATTCTATGAAAAGCTGAACTTTTGGTCCTCTGGGGCAGGGCTATTTTGCCATTCTGTAATCAGAAGTTAACTTGCAAAGGACTGACTTAAAGGACAGAGTTCCTGTCCATAGTGATGCAAATGGTTCCTGTGCTTAAAGATGGAAATAATTTGACCCAGGAGAGAATACAAATCTCCAAATTCTAATTCTCATTTGACTTGGTTTCAGTTTGCTGGTCCCCTCCTTAATGAATGAATTACATACAATTTTTGGCGTGCATTCAGTAGGAGTCGCCATGTTGCCACATCGGAACCTCTCTAGCAGTTTTCATCCACTGAGGTGCCCACGGGATTCACGTGACACAGGGAAACTGCTGCGCACAGGCTGCATGAGCTCAGGTGTGATGCATTGTCACCTGATTAAACAGGTAACCAGTTCTTTTCTCTCATGCATCCATACCCCTAACTTAAACTACTTTCCAAATCTCCTGATAACTCATTTGATTTTGCTTTTTGAAGGTAAGATAGTAAATATAGAAACAATGGAATAAAAATTTCAAGATCTTTTTACACCTACAACTATCTTTGAGATTTCCCAATGGGTCTCTGGAAAACCAGAGATTTTGTTTTCTCACCTTATGTGAAGAGGCACAAGAAATAATAAGGGTATTTTTCTTTTTTCTGAAATGTTCCATATTTCTTAAACAACAAGTGAAGTTAAGAGCTGTATGGGAAGAGTCATCCAATCCAAAAAAAAAAAAAAAATGCTCACCAATGCTCAGCCTTCTCTAGTTTAAGTCTGTGTAGACAAAATGTTACTAACATATATATATTTCAAAAATTGGTATTCTCTATGGGAACTCTGGTGGCGTAGTGCCTCAGGCATTTGACTGCTAACCAGAAGGCTGGTGGTTCAAACCCACCAGCCACTCTTAGGAAGAAATATTAGGCAATCTACTTCCGTAGAGATACCGCTTCCGAAACTCAAGGAGGGGTCGCTGTGAGTTGGAAACCACTGGAATCTATGAGTTAGAAATAACTTGAAGACAGTGTTTTGTTTTTGTTTTTGTTTTTTTATGGTCTGGCTGAAGGACCCCTGGTGACACAGTGTTTACGCACTTGCCAGCTAACCCAAAGTTTGGCAATTCGAACCCACCAGAGCTCTGGTGGCATAGTGCCTAAGGCATTTAACTGCTAACCAGAAGGCTGGCTGTTCATACCCACCAGCCACTCTGTGGAAGGAAGGTTGGGCAATCTACTTCCTCCGAAACTCAAGGAGGGGTCACTATGAATCAGATCTGACTCCACGACAGTGAATGAGTGCCCCCACAGGAGAGAGCTGTAGCAATCGGCTTCCAGAAGAATTACAGCCTTGGAAACCCTATGGAGCAGTTCTACTCTGTCCAATAGGGTTGCTATGAGTTGAAATTGACTAAATGCTATGAGTTGAAAAATAATTGAAACTCAACAAATTTGAACATAAGATTTATTCTAAATAGTTATTCTTTATGCATATGGAAGAACATTTTTATTTCAGAAAATATAAATGGCTGGAAGAAACTAGGAACAATGTGGCTTATAAAGAGAAGACAAAAACAAACAAAACTCATTGCCGTCAAGTTGGATCCAACTAATCGCAACCCCTCCTTGGGTTTCTGAACTAGTATCACTACAGACAGTAGATTGCCTAGTCTTCCTTCCGAGGAGTGGCTGGTGGGTTTGAACCACCAGCTTTCTGGTTAGCAGTCCAGTGCCTTAGGCACTAGGCTACCAGAGCTCCTTATAAAGAGAAGAGAAAGCAGAAATGTATTTGACTAATTGAGTCCTGCCCTCCCCCTTTACTGAGATCAACTGACACCAGGTTAAAAGATAGTGTCTGCCTGGCCATTCAGCCATGTCTTTTGAAATTCAAATTCAGTAAGTGTGGCAGTTATGTTTGTGTGTCAGTTTGGCTGGGCCTGGTTGAGTGGCTGGGCAGCTGGTGGTAGGTATTCCCTATGATGAGACTGGCAATCAACTCCATGGTGGGATCTACCACAAGCAGCTGAGTTGCTGCTTTAGGGATGTGGTTTGCTTCCTGTATATAAAGAGAAGCCTTGGGAATGGTCTCTAGCCTATGGCAAGCTTAGACCCTGCACGCAGCTGTTGCTAAGCAGCCTGCTATGCTCTGCCGACCTTGGGACTTACAATGGACTTGAATTAATGGCCTGCTGTGTGGTTTGGTAACATCAGGACTGTGTCTTTTTACTTGTCAAACTTGGGGCTTCTCAGCCTCAGCAGCCAGCAGCTGTCTGAGTGAAGAAATGCCTCTAGCTCCAGAGGGCCAGAAGCAGGAGGCAGGGCTGGACCCCAAGGTTGAGGGGCTTTCACTCAGCCCCTAGAGCCTGGCACTTTGAACTTGGACTTAAAGCCTCCAAAATGTAAGAATAAACTCCTGTTTGTTCAGGCCACCCCATTTGTGGTATATTCTTGTCAGTATGGCACTAGGTAACCAGAACAATCAGGATAGAAGATAGTAGAATTCTCTACTGGGGTCAGTACAAAACTGTTTTTATTTGTTGAGCCTGCAGGCTGGGGACTACAGTTGTAGGGGACATCAAGCTCAATTGGCACAGCATAGTACACATAAACATTGTTCTACATCTTATTTTGGTAAGTAGCATCTGGGGTTTTTAAAAGCTTTTGAGTGGTCATCTAAGATGCCTTGGTATCTTCTTGTCTGGACAAAGCAGAGTGAAGAAAATCAAAGACGCATGGAAACAGTCCAAAGGACAACTGGACCATAAGGACCTCAGCTGTGTGACTTTAAGACCAGAAGAACTAAATGTTGTTCAGCTACTAGTGCCAACTACTTGGAAGGGGATCAAAATGTAGATCCTAGATGTTGTTGGTGTGTGCTGTCGAGTCAGCCCTGACTCATTGCAACCCCTCCTTGGGTTTCTGAGGTGGTATCACTATGGAAGTACATTGCCCAACCTGCCTTCCAAGGAGTGGCTGGTAGGTTTGAACCACCAGCCTTCTGGTTAGCAGTCAAATGCCTTAGGCACTACGCTACCAGAGATCCTGGATAGAGTGGGAGAAAAACTGTGGAATAAAATTTAAGAAAAAAGACCAGGTTAACTCTCTGGAGAGAGACTGGTGAAACCCCCAAGACTATGGCCCCTAGTCACCTTTGGGCCTGGAATTGACCTCATTCTTGACCACACTCCCGTGGCTTTACTCTCAGCCAAACAACAGGCCTCTGAGCTGAGCTGAACACCTACACCAGGGAGGATGCATGCTTTAGAACAATCAACCATGGGAGACCAGAAGAGCAGCATTTGCACAGGGAGAAAGGCAGGGAGGCAGGCATACAGAGGCAAGAAGGACACAGGGAAAGGGTAACCCCAGGGAGGAAGTGGGCAGAGAGCTCTGTCGCTGCGGGAAATGTAATCAGTGTCACAAAACAAAATGTGTATGAACTGTTGAATGTAAAATGAATCTGCTTTACAAAATTTCACCCACATCACAATAAAAAATTGAAAACAAAGCAAAACAAAAAAACAACTATTTTTGACCAGTATTTCCTTTTGGGTAAATTTTTATGAACAGTTATTTTAAACCAAGTTGAAAATCCTTTCTTCTCTGTTTTAAGCCAGGCTTACTGTGTTAGACTGGGTTTTCTAGAGAAACAAAACCATTAAAGCTTATATATAGAGAGAAAGAGAAATTTATCTTAGGAAAAGGGCTCACACACTTAATAGAATCAGGCAAGACCCAAGTTTTTGGATCACACGTCAAGCTGGAGGCTTTTCCCGACTCACACAGCTGCAGGGGCTGAGGAGTTCAAGGTTAGCAGGCAGTATACTGGCTGTTGACTCCAATGAATGACGAATCCAAGATCTCCAGGACCAATGGTGGATTGTTCGCTCACAGAAGTTGTAGGCAGCACAACAGAATCCCGATCCACAGAAGAGTGTCTCTTTTCCCAGGATGTCCATAAACATACCGGAAGCAGACCACACCTTTAGGGAAACCCCCTTTCAATGGATTGGCTGCTCAAAACATATACATCTGATTCCATCATGGGAATAACCACATCGCAACTGCTTAAACCACACAGGATTGTGGTCCAGCTAAATTGACATACAGATCCAACTATCACACTGATGATATTTAAGGAGTTCTGGTGGCATAGTGGGTAAGGCATTTGGCTGCTAACCAGAAGGTCAGTGACTCAAACCCACCGCTGTTCCATGGGAGGAAGATGAGGCAATCTCATTTTGTAAGTATTCACAGCCTTGGAAACCCAGTGGGGGTCACTCTGAGTCAGAATCGACTCAATGGCAGTAGATTTGCATTTTATCCTTATATTAAGACCCTGATACTGGAATTGCAGGGTGGTACAGATGGTTAGTACATTTAGCTGCTAACCACAAGGTTGGTGGTTCAAGTTCACACAGAGCCACCTCAGATGGAAAGCTTGGGGATCTACTTTTGAAAAACCAACCTCTAAAAATACTATGGAGCACAGTTCTACTCGGACACACACAGAGTCACCATGAGTCAGAATCACCAACAACTGATAATGGTTGACTCTGATGTCATCAGTTACCATCATAAATTAACCAAGTCATTGTCTGTCATCCATAGAGAGTTGTTGTTTTTTCCAACCAGCAATCTTGACTGAAGACTCTGCTATGAGTTTCAGGCCAGAATTTGTACCTTCAGTGAAGAAGGACAGCTGGAGAGCCTCACGGAAGGACTGTACAAGGGTCAGTAAAGTACTTCCCATGGGTAAAATCAGTCCTGCTACTTAATTTTGTAAATAAAGTTTTACTGGTACAAAGCCACACCTCTTCCTTTTCATGTCTATGACTGTTTTTATGCTCATGTCAGACTTGTGTAGTCCCTGACATACTATGGGGTTCCATTCCAACAACTCCATTCTGAGTCAGTTCAAATGCACATTGAATACCTCTTTTTTCTTCTTCTTAGTTTCATTATTGCCTTTGTTGTTGTTATGTGCCATCAAGTTGGACCTGACTCATAGCGACCCCTCCTTGGGTTTCCAAGGAAGTATCACTACTGAAGTAGAGGGCTCCATCTTCCTTCCGAGGAGTGGCTGGTGGGTTTGAACCACCAGCCTTCTGGTTAGCAGTCAAGTGCCTTAGCCACTATTTTACCAGAGCTCCCACCAGAGCCCCTATTGCCTTTTATTATCAGTATCTTTATAAATCTGATCTTTATTTGTCTTTGGGGGTTGGAAACATTGCATATAAACTTATCTATTTTAATACACACATATATACATAAAAATATACACAAATCATAAAAATTTACTCTGACAATGCAATGAAGAACAGATGGGCAATGTTGGCATTTTGTGAGTTGTGATAATAACTCCACTTGTGGAACCTTCTAAGGATCTCTGCTGGCACAATGCCTAAGGCATTTGACCACTAACCAGAAGGTTGGGTGTTCAAATCCACCAGCTGCTCTGCAGAAGAATGATGGGCAATCTACTTCCATAAAGATTTGTTGTTGTTAGGTGCCATCAAGTTGTCTCCAACTCATAGAAACCCTGTGCACAGCAGAACAAAACACTACCCAGTCCTGCGCCAGCTCCATAATTCTCACTATATTTGAGCCCATCCATCTCACTGAGGGCCTTCCCCTATTTCATCAACCCTCTACCTTACCAAACATGACATCCTTCTCCAGAGAATGGTCCCTTCTGACAACATGACCAAAGTAGTTGAGACAAAGTCTGGCCATTCTAGCTTCCAAGGAGCATTTCGGCTGCACTTCTTCCAGAACAGACCTGTTAGTTCTTTTCACAGTCCATGGTATTTTCAGCATTCTTCACCAACATCACAGCTCAAAAGCATCAATTCTTCTTCGGTCTTCCTTATTCATTGTCCAACTCTCACATGCATATGAGGTGATTGAAAATAGCATCGCTTGTGTCAGGCCACCTTAGTCCTCAAAGAGACATCTTTGCTCCTCAGCACTTGAAAGAGGTTCTATGCAGCCAATTTGCTCAGTGCTATACATCGTCTTATGTCCTGACTACTGCTTCCATTGGCACCAATTGTAGAACCAAGCAATGTGAAGTCTTTGGACAATTTCAATCTTTTCTCCATTTATCATGATGCTGCTTATAGGTACATTGTGAGGATTTTTGTTTTCTTTGTATTGAGATGTAATCCATACTGCAGACTGTATTCTTGAATCTTCATCAGTAAGTGCTTTAAGTCATCTTCACTTTCAGCAAGCAAAGTTGTGTCATCAGTGTATCACAGGTTGTTAACTATTCTTTCGCCAATCCTGATGCCACACTCTTCTTCATATAGTCCAGCAAAAGGTTATGGATCATCTGGATTATCTCTGGAAGTTGTCTGAATGGCCCTTTTCTTTTTACCTTCATATATTTTATAGTAACATCTCATAGTTTCCCAAATCTGCCTATTAACTTTAGGAAAAAAAAAAAACCCAAACCAAACCCACTGCCATTGAGTTGGTTCCAACTCATAGTGACCCCCATTGGGTTTCCGAGGTAGTAAATCCTGGAAGTAGATTGACCCGTCTTACTTCCGCAGAGTGGCTGGTGGGTTTGGATCACCAACCCTCTGGTTAGCAGTCAGATATATTAGTCACTATGCTACCAGAGCTCCTCCTTAACTTTAGCAACTCGCTCGCTCTCACTCACTCTCACTGCCGACGAGTCAGATCTGACTCATAAGGAACCTCCTTGGGTTTCCAAGGCAGTATCACTATGGAAATAGATTGCCTTTCTTCCTTCCGAGGAGTGCCTGGTGGACTTTAATCGCCAGCCTTCTGGTTATCAGTCTAAGGCCTTAGGCACTATGCTACCAGAGGTCCTAACTTTAGCAAAGTGATCAATAAAACCCACTACCAATGAATCACTTCTTACTCATAGCAACCCTGTAGGATAGAGTGGTGAGTCTATATTTTCAAGCAAGTAAAGTCCCTGTTTTAGGTTGGCAAAAAAATCTATACAGCAGTGTTTTGAACAGTAAATCATATGACTGGACATTTGTGGGTGAACATCTGAGAATAACATCAGCAGATTACAAGCTGCAACATTGTATTCTACATATTATTAATGACAAGATGTAGGGGGAATAAAAAGATAATCTAAGTATGGTTTGTTTATAACTTGAATACCTCCTAATTCAGGGACTACCTGTGCTTCCTACAGAGCAAAATGTATTTACTATTAACCCTTTAAAGAAAGAGTTTGCTGACCTTAATATTATAGAGCTAAGGAACAAACCCAAGTATATTTAAAGCTTTAGTATTTGATACAGTAGTGGTTCTGAAATTAGTGTGAACCAGTAACACCTGGAGAGACTGTTAAAACACAGATTGCTGGGCCGCAGTCTGAAGTTTCTGATTCAGAAGGTCTGGGTTGGGGTCCAGAGCTCTGGGTGGTACAAATAATTAATGAGCTTTGCTGCTGACCCAATAGTTGGAGACTCGGCTCTACCGAGAGGTGACTTAGAAGAAAAATCTATTGATATTCTTGGGGTGGGGGGAATCAGCCACGGAAAACCCTGTGGAGCACAGTAAAACCCAGTTTTACTCTGGCCACATGGGGTCGTCCTGAGCAGTTGGCATGAGGGCAGCTGGTGGTGGTTGTCGGGGGGGGAAAGGGGGGTATCCTAGAATTAGCTTTTTTCTTTTTTAACAAGTTCCCAGCTGCTGCTGCTCCTCCTGGGTGACACTTTGAGAACCACTGTGATAAAGGATGCATTGCAAATAAGTGAGGAAATGATATGGTGTTGAAATAATTGGCTGTCACTGTGAAATAATAAAATTAGATTCCTACTGTAATGCACAGTAATTCACTTCAGGAACAGTAAACATCTAACTGTGGAAAACAAATCATTTAAAACTAACAGAAGAAATATTTGAGTGTCTCTGTCTTTGGGATAGGAACAAATTTCTTTTAGAGCAGTCATTAATAATTATGTTTAGAAAATGCTGTACATGGAGAAATTTGGCAAATACCACTTGTCTTAGTTCTCTAGTGCTGCTATAGCAGAAATAGCACAAGTGGATGCCCCTAAGAGACAGAAGTGTATTCTCTCAGAGTTTCAGAGGCTAGAGGTCCAAATTCAGAGTGCCAGCTCTGGGGCAGGGCTTTCTCTCTCTGTCGGCTTTGGGGGAAGGTCCGTTTCTTCTTTCAACATCTGTCGGCCTGGTGTTCCTGAAAATCTCTCTGTGTCTTGGTATCAATCTTTCTCTGTGTCTAGAAGTTTCCCAGCTCAGGGGCCCTGAGACCGAAGGATGCACTCTGCTCCTGGCTCTTCTTTCTTGATAGTAGTAGCTACCTCCTTCTCTGCCAGCTTCTCTCTCCATTTATCTCTTGTAAGATAAAAGGTGATGCAGGCCATACCCCAGAGAAACTGCCCTTACATGGATCAGAACTGTGACCTTAGCAATCCTACCCTAATCTCTGTACAATTGATATTGGCTGATCACATCAGATCACATCATGGAGTCTGATTACATCATTATATAACTGCCAAACCACTGAGAATCACGGCCCTGCCAAGTGGACACGTATTTTGTGGAGCACAATTCAATCCATGACGCCACTTTGAATATGTGATGCAAGTTATTATAAAAGTGGAAAGACTTGTGTTATATGCCTCCTGATGTGATGCATCAAAACATAGGTGAGATCATCCACACAGTATACTTGCCAAACTTCTTTAACCAGATTCTGGAACCAAGAAGACAATCAAACACATTAGCATTGTTGGATATTCTACAAGATAATTGGCCTGGACTTCACAAAATGTCAATGTCACTGAGACCAGACCCCCCTAAAAATGTTAGGGGAATTATTATCAAATAAGCTATTTTGTTAGTAGGTAGTCAGATTGATAGATGTGGCACAATATTTAAAATTGATGAATCTCAGCAAAGGACAATTTGTTTGTATAGGACCACCCAATATTACGCATAGTCATTGACTGCATTTTGCATTTTTAAAAAAGTTATAAAGAACATTTTTAGTGGGAAGATAAATTTGCAAAAACTGTATTGTGTATTTTAGATAATAGCGTATAAAGGAATTTTGGTGATTCAACAGTTAAGCTCTTGGCCGCTAACTGAAACGTTGGCTATTCCAACCCACCAGCAAGCTCCATGGAAGGAAAGACCCCCAGCAACCTGATTCCATAAAGATAAAATCCAATGGGGCAATTCTACTCTGTCCTGTGGGGTTGCTGAATTGGAATCAATCAGATAGCACACAACAACAATAATAATGGTATTGGGATTGTATAGGATAATATCTTATTCTCAGGATCTATCTTGAAGTATTTAAGGTAAAGTGCCCACTTACTGTTGAATAGCCCAAAAAAAAAAAAAAAAACAAAAAACAAAGAGTAAGTAGTCAGATAAAACAAATATGTGGCACAATATTGATCATTAATGAATTTCAGTAAAGAATATTTGGTTGTATATTTTACTAGTCTTTCAACTTTTCTTTACAAAGTTAAAAATATTTGAAATGTACACAGTTGAGGAAAAATCTATACTAAAAATGTGCTACATCATTATAAACATTTTTTAAAAGATTTGGAGAAGGCATTGCAGCATATATATTTGACAAGGATTCGTATTCCCAGTATATAAAATGCTACTACAAAACACTAAGAAAACTCAAATTACCAATAGAAAAGTGGGCGAAAGGAGATGAAAAAGCAATTAATTGAAGTAGAAACCCAAAATGGCCAGCAAGGGTATGAAAACAATTTTCAATCTCATTAGTAATCAGAGAAACACAAATTGAAGATAATAAAAAGAAGTATTTCATACTAATCAGATTGGCAACACAATTAAATGTCTTGAGGAGAATAGGGAAAGCAAAAAGTTTAGTTACTGCTGGTAGAAGCATAAATTGACACGATTTGGAGAGCTATTATGCAGACCCTAGTAAATTTGGAAAGGCACAAGCCCTATGGCATGGAAATTCCATTTCTGTACGTAGACTCCAGAGAAACTCTCACACGTTGCACACGAAGATACAGTAAAGGATGCCCATTGGAGCATTTTTTAAATAGGGGGAAATTGCCTTAACTCTCAACTATTTGCTGGCAGGTAATGGATAAATAAGTTGTAAGGAGATAGTAAAAAAATATTGTGAAGACATTAAAATGGTTGAATTCCATCTATGTGTATCAACACATATATTCATTGGTGAAATAAATAATTTTGTAGGATATATGACAATTTACTATTGTTGTTGTTGTTGTTATGTGCCGGCGAGTCAGACCCGACTCATAGCGACCCCTCCTTGGGTTTCCGAGGCAGTATCACTATGGAAGTAGGATTGCCCAACCTTCCCTCTCAGGAGTGGCTGGTGGGTTTGAACCTTCAATTTTAAAACCATATTGAACATGAGGTAATGCCCACATAACCATTAATTAGGTCAAAAATGGATTGTTACTAGCATTCCACAATCTCCTTTCTTCTCACCTCACAAATTCTCTCCCTCCCAAAAGTAACTATGTATTAATGAAATTTATACAATGTATTAATGAAAGCATCCAATATTCTGGGTTCTGTTCTGACTACATTCTTTTGTTCCATGTTAAATTTATGGTAATAAATGTAGTCGGTTTGGGATCAATTAGATACAGAGTTGGAAGAAAATTCTATGTATGTATACATCTGTCTATCTATCTATCTATCTATCATCTGTCATCTATCATCTATACACCTGTCATCTACTTATTTCTATTCATTTTGAAGTCATACTGTATTATATTGTGTTAGAATATGTGACAATATTCTTTGGTAGAGTATAGCTACTTATGAAGTCCTCAAAAGACATAAAGCAAAAAAGACTTTCTTTTTCTTGAAATATAAACAAATTGATGTCTACTAACAATTGTGAGGAGCAGGATGGATAGAAAGTGAAAATTAAAGGGGAAGGATATGGGAGAGTTGATGGAAGGACCTTGAATCACTACAGAATTACAAAGGCAGATTTTGCTTCCTGTTTTGTTCATGAAAAAGTTTATATAATCAACTTACATCTTGCTGGGGACCAAAGTAAAGTGATTGTAACATCAACTTTTCTTTTCCCCCTTAAGTTTCCTTAGTCTCAGGTCCTCATAGATTAGATCCTTGTTATTCTGGGTCTCCTTTACTCACCCCTGCCTCTGAGGCAACAGAATCATTTCACATCTCAACAGATCTTTAAAAATAGCATCAAGTTATCTCATAATTGACTTGTCTTCACTCTGTGTTTTAACACACAAAATTCCAGCCAAATTCAAGTGTAACAGATGGAAAGTCACTTGGAAAGGAAAACTACTAAAGCTATTTTAATTTATCTTTGAAAACAAAGATTGATACTCTGACTTCAAATAACTGCGGATTCATTTCGCATCCTTGGTGTTTTGAACACAGGTATGCGAATTGAGAACACAAGCAGTGATTAACCCATCAACCACTCTGAAGGAGAAAGATGTGACAGTCTGCTACCATAAAGATTTACATCCTTGAAAACTCTATGGAGTAGTTCTACTCTGTCCTATAGAATCACTGTGAGTGGGAATTGACTCTACAGCAAAGGGTCAGCCTATAATCCCACCACTTGAGCAAACCTCTTTCTATCATTCATGATGTCTTTGTCTTTTACATGTATACATATCTTGCTACAATGAGAGCTATATTCTTTATTCTCTTTTGTGTCTATTTTACTTAATTTTATACCACAAACATCTTACGTTAAATTCAAACTTATTTTTGATGGTCATATAATCATCTAATTGATACAGAATGATTTAACAAATCACTTCTCCTACAAAGGAAAATGAGAACATTCTGTATTTCCTAATATTGGTGGCATAGTGCCTAAGGCATTTGACTGCTAACCAGAAGGTTGACATTTCAAACTCACCAGCCACTCTGTGGAAGGAAGACTTGGCGATCTACAAGATTTACCACCTCAGAAACCCAAAGGGGGTCTCTATGAGTCAGAATTGACTCAATGGCAGTGAGTTTGTTTCTTTTGGTAAATATAATACTGCAATATTAAATATATAAGTACAATTGTTGAGCATTAAAAATTAAGGATGACTGTAAAGAAAATGAGGCTATCACTCTGGTATACAATAATGTTTGCAGATACAAGTGGGAAAGAACAATTTCCCTAACACTGAGAATTTGCTTATAATTATCTCTGTTTTAGTTGTAATGTAAGGCTATGGCTATGTATATGTGTTCCGTGATTTCATTAAACTTCAAAAAATAAATAGAATTTTAAATTAAAATCTATATAGAGACTATTGTAGATTAATATGTAGAGAGATTTCTTGTACATTTGGCTTTGTTTTCCCCAATGGAGACATTTTGCAAAACTATAATGTAATGCCACAAGTAGGATGTTCATGTTGATTTATTTTGCTCTATTTTTTTTTCCTTGTTTCTTGAGACAGGTAAATTATGGGTTTTACATTTATGTCATTTAATGCTGTTAATTTCCCGGAGATGTCCTCTTTGATGAATAGATTGTGGAGAAGTCATTGTTGCTGCTGTCAGGTGGCATTGACTTGGCTCTGACTCTGTGTACAACAGAATGAAATACTGCCTGGTACTGTGCCAGCCTCACAATCCTTGGTAAGCTTTAGCCCATTGTTGCAGCACTGTGTGAATTTGTCTCATTGAAGGTCTTCCCCTTTGCTGACCCTCTACTTTAGCAAGTGTGATATCCTTCTCCAGAGACTGATCCCTTCTCATACGAAGTCCAAACTATGTGAGATGAAGTCTGACCATTCTCACTTCTAAGGAGCATTCCAGCCGCACTTCTACCAGGACAGATTTGTTAGTTCTTCTGGTAGTCCATGATATTTTTAGTATTCTTTGCCAACATTGCAATTCAAATTCATCAATTCTTCTTCGATCTTCCTTATTCACTGCCCATATTTCACATGCATATGAAGCCATTGAAAATACCATGGTTTGGGTCAGGATCACCTTAACCTTCAAAGTGGCATCTTTGCTTCTTATCACTTTAAAAAGGTATTTTACAGTAGATTTGCCCAATGCCATAAACCATCTGATTTCTTGATTACTGCTTCTATGGCTGTTGATTGTGGATCCAAGGAAAATGAAATCCCTGACAACTTCAATCTTTTCTCCATTTCTCATGATGTTGTTTATTGGTCCAGTTGTGAGGAGTTTCATTTTCTTTTTGTTGAGGTATAATCAATACTGATGATTGTACTCTTTGATCTTCATCAGTAAGTGTTTCAACTCATCTTCACTTTCTGCCAAATTTTTTCATCTACATATTACCTGTTGCTAATGATTCTTCCTCCAATCCTGATGCCACACTCTTCTTCATATAGTCCAGCCTCTCAGAATATTTTTTCAGCATACAGATTGAATAAGTATGATGAAAGGATAAAACCTTGACACACACTCTTCCTGATTTTAAACCCTGAAGTATCCCCTGGCCCTGCTTGAACGATTGCCTCCCGGTCTATGTATTGGTTCTTCTTGAGTACAATTAAGTATTCTGTAATTCCCATCCTTCATAATGTTATCCATAATTTGTTAGAATCCATGCAGTCAAATGCATTTGTATAATCAATAAAATACAAGTAAACATCTTTCTGGTATTCCTTGCTTTCAGCCAAGATCCATCTGACATCAATAATGATATCCTTCATTCCACATCTTCTGAATCCAGCTTGAATTATTGGAAGTTCCTGTCAATATACTGCTGCAATCATGTTTGAAATATCTTCAGCAAAATTTTACTTGCATATGATATTAATGGTATTGATGGATAATTTCCACATTCTGTTGCATCACCTGTCTTTGAAATGGACATAAATATTTATCTCATCCATTTGGTTGGCCAGGTATCTGTATTCCAAATTTCTTGACATAAAAGAGTGAGCACTTCCAATATTGCATCTGTTCATTGAAACATCTCAGTGGGTAGTCTGTCAATTTCTGGAGCCTTATTTTTCACCAATTCCTTCAGTGCAGCATGGACTTCTTCCATCAGTATCATTGGTTCTTGATCATATACCTCCTGACATAACTGAACAGCAACCAATTTTTTTTTTTGGTACATTCACTTGGTGTATTCCTTCCATTTTCTTTGATGTTTTTTGCACCAAAAATATCATTCAATATTTTTCCCATAGAATCTCTCAGTACTTTAACTTGAAGTTTAAATTTTTCCTTCAGTTCTTTCAGCTTGAGAAATGCTGAGTGTGTTCTTCCCTTTTGGTTTTCTAACTCCAGGTCTTTCCAAATTTCATTACAATAATTCACTTTGTCTTCTTGAACTGCCTTTGAAATCTTCTTTTTGACTCTTTTATGTCATCATTTCCTCCACTCATCCTAGCTACTCTACAGATAAGAGCAACTTTCAGAGTCTCTTCTGACATCCATTTTGGTCTTTTCTTCCTTTCCTGTCTTTTAAATGACTCTTTGAGTTCTTCATGTGTGATGTTCTTGATGTCATCCAACAACTTGTCTGGTCTTTGGTCATTGGTGTTCAATGCATCAAATCTATTCTTCAAATGGTCTCTAAATTCAGATGGGATATAATCAAGGTCATATTTTGGTTCTTGTGGACTTGTTTTAATTTCTTCAGCTTCAACTTGAATTTGCATATGAGCAACTGATGGTTTGTTCCATGGTCAGCTCCTGGTCTTGCTTTGATTGATGATACATTTTCCACAGATGTAGTCGATTTGATTCCTGTGTATTCCATCTGACAAGGTCCATGTGTATAAGTGCCATTTACAGTGTTGAGAAAAGGTATTTGCAATGAATAAATCATGGATCTTGCAAAAATCTATCATGTGAACTCTGGAGTCATTTCTATGATCAAGGCGATGTTTTCCAACTACCAGTGATTCTTCTTTGTTTCTAACTTTTCCATTCCAACCACCAGTAATAATCAATATATCTTGACTTCATGTTTGGTCATTTTCAGACTGCAGAAGGTAAAAATCTTAAATTTCTTCATCTTTGGCTGAGTGGTTTGTGTGTAAATTTGAATAACAGTAGTGTTAACTGGTCTTCCTTGTAGGCATATGGATATTATCCTATCACAGACAGCATTGTACTTCAGGATAAATCTTGAAACATTCCTTTTAATTATGATTGAAATGCCATTCCTTTTCAATTTGTCATCTCCAGCATAGTAGATTATATAATTGTCTGATTCAAAATGGCCAGAACCAGTCCATTTCAGCTCACTAAATGCTCTGATAGCATACTGCCTAAGGCACTTGACTGCTAACCAGAAGGCTGGTGGTTCAAATCCACTGGCCACTCCTCAGAAGGAAGATGAGCCAATCTACTTCCGTAGTGATACTGCCTCAGAAACCCAAGGAGGGGTCACTATGAGTCAGGTCTGACTTGACGGCACATAACAACAACAACAACAATGCCTAGGATACTGATCATCCACTTCTGAGAATACTGGCCACTGAAAACCTTATGAATAGCAGTGAAACATTGTTTAGAAGTATGCTGTTTAATTTCTACATATCTAGAGATTTTTTTCCAGAGAATATACTCTAATTTTGTTTTAAAATATTTGTTGAAGTTTGTTTTATTATGTAGAAGATTGTGCATGTTAGTGAATGTTCCATGGACACTTGAAAAAATTATTTATTCCACTGTGGATCACTGGAGGTTTCTACATATGTCAATTTTCCTTAAACAGTTCCTTTTATATCTTATAAGAGATTGATTCAAGACATATCATACACTAAATCTTTCTCACGAACACCAGCAAGACAACCCATTCCCAAATGGGATTATAATCGCAGGCACAGAGGTTAGGATTTACAACACATTTTCTGTGTGTGTGTGTGTGTGTGTGTGAGACACATTTCAATTCATAACATAGTTCTATCAATTGCTAAGAGGGAAGAGTTAAAGTCTCTTACTGTGGATGTCTATTTCTCTTCTCATTTCTGTCTATCTATCTATCATCTATCTATATCTATCTATATATGTATAACTTTTTATTGTGATTTGGGTGAAATTTTACAAAGCATATTCGCTCTCCATTCACAGTTCGTACATACTTCTTTTTGTGACATTGATTACAGTCCCCACAATGTAACAGCTTTCTTCCCTCCCTATGGTTGCCTTTATCCTGTCCTTCTTTCCTGTACGTTTCTGCCTCCCTAACTTTCTCCATGTGGAAATGCTGCCCTTCTGATCTCGCATGGTTGATTGTCCTAAGAAGTGCATTTCCTGGTGTAATCTTCAGCCATAGGCTTGCCTGTTGTTTGTCCGAGAGTTAAACCACAGGAGTGAGTTCAATTCCAGGTCTGAAGGGTGACTAGGGGCCATAGTTGTGGGGGTTTCATCAGTCTCTATCTGATCAGTAATCCTGGCCTTTTTAGGTTTTGGAGTTTTTTCCACAATTTTCTCCTACTCTATCTGTGATCTCCTATTTTGATCCCTTTCTAAGTGGTAGCTGGCACCATCTACTTCATCTGGTCTCAGAGTGCAGGCTGAGGTTCCCATGGTCTGTTACTCCCTTGGACTAATTGTTTCCATAAGTGTTTCATTTTCTTCACTCTTCTTTTCTCTGGATAAGGAGATACCAATAGTTGAATTTAGATGGCCACTCACAAGCTGTAAAGACCCTAGTTCCTACTCGCCAAAGTAGGATTATAACAATGTTTTGAGGTAGTATATTGTGTCATTTGAACTTGATGTTCCCTGTGACAATGGTCCCAAGCCCACTGGCCCAGCAACTAACTCCCTTAAGGTGCTTGGTTGTGGCTAAATAAATTGTCTTAAATTTGCCTCCTTAAACATCCACTCCTTGGGAGGAAGACTGGCCAATCTACTCCCATAATGATACCACTTCAGAAACCCAAGAAAGGGTCACTATGAGTCAGAATCGACTCAAGGGCAGTGAGCTTTTTTTTTTCTTCTTTTTTTGGTTGCCCCCTATTAGCTCCACTATATTAAGACTTATTTGGTGGATACATATTTAGACTTGTATTGACTTCCTGGTGGATTAATCTTTTTACTTTTATGTAATATCCATCTTTGTAAATATCTACTAATTTTCATTTACCATATTAATATATAGGAGCTCTGGTAGCATAGTGCCTAAGGCACTTGACTGCTAACCAGAAGGCTGGAGGTTCAAACCCACCAGCCACTCCTCAGAAAGAAGGTTGGGCAATCTACTCCCGTAGTGATACCACCTCGGAAACCCAAGGAGGGGTCGCTATGAGTCAGGTCCGACTCGATGGCACATAACAACAACAACAACAATATTAATATATCCACTCATGTTTTTTGTTTTTTTTTAATTAATGTTTGCCCCCTTTTCTATTCTTTTTTCACTTCTACTCATGTAGTTGATTTAAACCAGATGAATTGTGTGATAAGGTCATTAAAAAGACAGGAAAGGAAGAAAATGGATGTCAGAAAAGACTCTGAAACTTGTTCTTGAATGGAGAATAGCTAAAGCAAATGCAAGAAATGACAAGATGAAAGAGTTGAACAGAAGATTTCAAAGAGCATCTCAAGAAGACAAAGACAATTATTATAATGAAATGTGCAAAGACCTGAACTTAGAAAACCAAAAGGGAACATGCTCAGTACTCCCAAGCTGATAGAACTGAAAAAAAATTCAACCCTCTAGTTGCAATATTCAAAGATTCTGTGGGCAAAATACTGAATGATGCAGGAAACATCAAATGAAGATGGAAAGAATACAGAGTCACTGTACCAAAAATAATTGGTTGCTGTTCATCCGTTTCAGAAGATGGCATATGATCGAGAACCAATGGTATTGAAGGAAGAAGTTAAAGCTGCACTGAAGGAATTGAAGAAATACCCATTGAGATGTTTCCACAGATGCCCTGCTAGAGGTACTTACTCATCCATGCCATGAAATTTGGAAGACAGCTACCTGGCCAACTGACTGGAAGAGATCTATATTTATACCCATTCTAAAGAAAGGTGATCCTACAGAATGTGGAAATTTACAAACAATATCATTAATATCACACACAAGTAAAATCTTGCTGAAGGTAATTTAAAACATGCTTGCAGAAATATATTGACAGCAAATTTTCAGGAATGCAAGCTGGATTCAGAAGAGGATGTGGAACAAGGGATATATCATTGTCGATGTCAGATGGACCTTGGCTGAAAGCAAAAAAAAAAAAAAAACCAGAAAGATATTTATTTGTGTTTTATTGACTATGGAAAGGCATTCATTTTTGTGGATCATAACTAATTATGGCTAACACTGAGAAGGATGGATATTCCAGAACACTTAGTTGTGCTCATGAGGAACCTGTACATAGACCAGGAGGCTGTCATTCGAACAGAACAAGGAAATACTGCATTGTTGAAAATCAGGAAGGGAGTGCATCGGGGTTATATCCTTTCACCATACTTATTCAATCTGTATGCTGAGCAAATAATCAGAGAAGCTGGATGTTCTGGTTACCTAGTGCCACTCGGACAGGAATATACCACAAATGGGATGGCTTGAATAAACAAGAGTTTATTCTCTTACAGTTCAGGAGGCTAGAAGTCTGGTTCAAAGTGCCAGGCTCTGGGGGCTGTGTGAAATCCCCTCAACCATGGGCTTCAGCTATCCCTTTTACTCTCAGCCCACTGAAGCTAGAAGCATCTTTTCACTCAGACAGTTACTGGCTACTGAGGCTAACAAGCCTAGGGTCGACAAAGAAAATGGCACAGTCCTGATGTTACCAAACCACATGGCAGGCCATTAATTCAAGTGTATTGAAAGTCCCAAGGTTGGCAGAGCATGGCAGGCTGCTGAAAAATGACACGACTACATGCAGGGTTCAAGTGTGCCATGAAACTAGAAATCATTCCCAAAGCTGTTTTTTATATATGGGAAGCAGACATAACCATAGCAGCTACTCAGCTGCTCCGATAGATTCCACCATGGAGTTAATTACTAATCTCACCATGGGGAATAACTATATTCAGCTGTCCAGCCACTCAACCTGGCCCAGCCAAATTGACACACAAACTTAACTACCACACTGGACTATATGAAGAACATGGTATCAGGATTGGAGGAAGATTCATTAACAACTTGCAATATGCAGATGACACAATCTTGCTAGCTGAAAGTGAAGATGACTTGAAGTACTTACTGATGAGGATCAAAGACTACAGTCTACAGTATGGATTACCTCAAAATAAAGAAAATAAAAATTCTCACAACTAGACCAATAAGCAGCATCACAATAAATTAAGAAATGATTCAAGTTATCAAAGATTTCATATTACTTGGTTCCACAATCAACACCAATGGAAGCAACAGTCAAGAAATCAGATGACATATTGCAGATTGGTCAAATCTGCTGCAAAAGACCTCTTTCAAGTGCTTAAGAGCAAAAATGTCTGTTTGAATACGAAGGTGCACTTAACTCAAGCTATGGTATTTTCAATTGTCTCCTGCACATGTGAAAGCTGGACAATGAATAAAGAAGATTGCAGAAGAGTTGATGCTTTTGAGTTGTGGTCTTGGCAAAGTACTCAAAGTACCATGGACTGCCAGAAGAATAAACAAATCTTTCCTGGAAGAACTGTAGCCTGAATACTCCTTAGAAGTGACAATGGCTAGTGAGCTGTTCAGAGCACCAAAATCCCTAATTCAAACTGCTGTACCTAGTTTTTCAAGCACTAAGATGCTAGAGGGAAATAGCGTGGTGATTACTGACGAGACTCTATTTTGAATTTCAAGCAGCCATCTAATATGCAGCTAATGGTCTCCTAGTGTTGGAAGTG
>NW_006921688.1:636550-649677 GCF_000298275.1 Orycteropus afer afer | reverse complement strand
AAGGGCATTTAGAAGCAATCAGCCCTAGGACACGATGGCCCTCGAGACCAGAAGAGCTAGATGGTGCCTGGCTACCAATGCCAACCACTCAGGAAATGATCAAATCTGGAGATCCTGGATAGAGTGAGAGGGAAAACATGGAATGAAATCCAAAAACTCAATAAAAAATGACCAGAATTACTGGTCAGATGAAATTTGTTGAGACTCCCAATACCATGGTCCTGGAATACATTCTGCACCTGGAATAAAACTCACCCCCATCAGCCCAATAGTTAGCAAGATGTATAAGCAGACCACTCAACCCAGGATGCTGAACCCACATACTCTATGGTAATACTTTCCTTCGAGCAATAGACCATGGGACACCAGAGGACCAACATTCAAACTGAGGAAATGCAGGACAAACAGGAGTGCAAAGATATGAGGGGCACAGGGGGAGGGTTGCAGGGGAGGGAGGGGAAGAGACTGGGTTAGGGTCGGACATGGCAAATGGGGAATGGAACTAAATGTATACATTACATTGAATGTAAAACAAGCTCTTAAAATAAATAAATCAATAAACTAAAAATAAATTATTGAAATAAATAAAAAAGGAACTATATTTTGTGACATATGAAGGTTATATGAAATTCAAATCCATAAATAAAGTTGAGGGAACCACACACACACACACACACACAAAAGAAGTGAGAATGGCCAGACTTTGTCTCACCTACTTTGGTCATGTTGTCAGGAGGGACCATTCCCTAGAGAAGGATATCATGCTTGGTAAAGTGGAGGATCAGCAAGAAATAGGAAGACCTTCAATTAGATGGATTGACATAGTGGCTGCAATGATGGACTCGGGTATAGCAAGGATTGTGAGGATGGTGCAGGATTGGGTAGTGTTTCATTCTGTTGTACGTAGGGTTGCTATGAGTTGGAGCCGACTCAATGGCACCTAACAACAACAGCAACAACAACATCAATATATCCTATTTAAATCTTTTATTTTAGGAAGCAGACTCTGTTTAGGTGTTTTGGGCTGTAGTTCTAATGACATTTTAATTTTCAGAGCTTTTTGGCATTATTTTGATTTGCTTGGTTTATCTGATGTAGATGGGGTTCCCATTGATCTCTGCTGGTAATGCCTGAAGGGAATAGAAGAGATGTTTGTCTTTTTGTGGAAGGGGGTGGGGTGTGATGGAATCTCCCTACTTGTGCCCTCTGGTTGGTCTATTGTCTCTGGGCAATGGAGGAGAATCTCAGGTTGTAGGCACAAAAAGACTTACTGTGACTGGATCTTTAACATTCCCCCCACATACTCTTCCCAGTATCTGTAGATGAAAAAGAGAATTATAGACCCACATAAGCTAAGAAGTTTCCTTGATTGGGCACCAGTTATAACTGGGTCTCTCCTCTGGCTCAACCCATATACCTTTGTATCTCATGGTGAAAGGGAGGGCCTCATATCTGATAAGGCAGGAGAATGATTCCTCTGGTTGTTTAGATCTGATGAGGCTCATAACAGATCATCTTTTCCAGAGATATAGGTTCATCTGATGTTGTCAGATAGACTCTGTTCAATCTGGGAAAGGAAAAACCCTACTTGTCTGTATTCTTCCACTAGGTTGGGACCAGAAGATGATGGATCTGGTGGCTTTCCTTTCTTGGCTGGGAGAGGAAAGACACCCTGATTCCATGCCATTTGTCAAGTCCTAGAGTCCTAAACCAGCTCATCTTCTTAGCACCTACCAGAATTTTTTGGTTGTCTCTTGCACCATTCCCAAGGTTTATAATTATGCTCCCCACCAAAAAAGTATATATATACCAAACTCACTGCCATCAAGTAAATTCCAACTCATAGTGGCCCCCATTTTCCTTTGAAAATACGAAGTCTAGGCTAAATTCCAACTTATGAATAAGTATGATAATCTTCCCAATTCCCTGTCAATCTTTATGGAAGTAGATCACCCCATCTTCCTTCCATGGTGCAGCTGGTGGGATTGAACAGCTGACCTTCTGATTAGCCACCTAAATGCCTTATAGACTACGCCACCAGAGCTCATATAATTATGCTTAGAGGGGAGTAACATGAAAAAATGAGTCTAGGCCATCTTGTCTAGATCCGAAGTCAGAGCCTATGAAGTAGACTTTTACAAAAGCACACAGATAAGTAACTAATTTAAAAAAAAAAGAAAAGAAAAAAACCCCACAAAACTAGTTGTTGTTGTTGTTATGTGCCGTCGAGTCAGACCCGACTCATAGCGACCCCTCCTTGGGTTTCCGAGGCAGTATCACTACGGAAGTAGATTGCCCCATCTTCCTTCCGAGGAGTGGCTGGTGGGTTTGAACCGCCAGCCTTCTGGTTAGCAATCAAGTGCTTTAGGCACTATGCTACCAGAGCTCCCCCACAAAACTAGAGATATCAGTATATCAAGAACAGCACTTGATTCACGCAAGATTGAACAGAAATTTCAGGGTCTAAAGAATGTGTGATATATTCCCAATTAAACAATGTTCTTGTGCTTTATTAAAATACTTCACCTTTTTTATTTTTCCTTTGAAAATACGAAGTCTGGGCTAAATTCCAACTTATGAATAAGTATGATAATCTTCCCAATTCCCTTGACAGTGTAAATCACACAGTTTTCTTCATGTTCTGTCTTTAACTAGTGAAACAGGATGGCTGTGCACACTGAGACAGATGCCAGCTTCTACCCAGAGCTGCCTGGAGATGAAACACTTTTCAATCAATTATCCTGCCAGACTTATAACACCAAAGCCTGCAAAGTTGTGTGTTTGAACCATCACTGTTTTTCCCTCTGATTGAAATACCTTTATTAATTTCCTTTGTCATTGCTTTCAAATCTTCTTAAGACTTTTATGAAAATAAATAGATCTCTTAGCTGAAAAAAATAATGTTGTTATTTGTTACAAATGCAACATTTGGATGAGGACACCAGCTCTTGCCAATGAATTATGAACTTTTCTCAGGTCTTTTTTCTCATAGATGACAGTTCTACTGCAGAATGAAAATGTTCCCACTTTTACTTCTCAACTGAAAACCTTTAAGTTAAATCTCTTTGCTCTTAATTCCTTTTTAATATGTCATGACCTAGTGTTCTGACCCCATAAATTAATTTTGCATTTTATTTCGAAAGACAAAATGTTAAAAACATAGTCTTGGAAAAGTTTTAAAATTCATAAGATGTTCAACCAATCTTTTCCAGGAGAACTAAATTTAAACCAAAGAATTTACAGCATATTTAAGGACCTCCATAATTATTTCCCCAGAGAAATTAATTGTTTTATATCCTTTATCATAACCCTTTCCAATATTGAAGAACTTTAACTCAAGATGTTTTTGTTATATATAACAGAAAGCAATTCTGGCTAATACAGTACAAGGAACGTACACTACAGCTACGGACCTTTGCAAAAGTAGGAATAGAAACCTTTGTTATTCTTTATTTTAATGGTCTTTATATATATATATATATATATATATAATTTTTTTTATGGCCACAGTTATTTTCTTGCCTTTTTAAAATGTATGTGTTTAGATGTGATGGATCTATGAAGGATTTTTAGGAACCAGGATGCAAACTCTTGTCATTCTCCAAAGGGGACATTCTTTCAAACAGCCACTTCTAATGTGGCCAACAAGTACAACTGACAGAAGGACACTCTCAGAATATGGAAGCGGGGTCATAGAGATCAATGGACTAAGATCCTCCTAGCGTGCAAAATCAGACCTGATCAAGGGTCTTGTCCCACTTTAGTATGGGAACCCTCGCAATATTTATAATGGGGAATTTCAGAATTGCTATGAACCAGTCATGAGGTTATCTCCCATTCTTCACCCAAATGAGTGAAAGTGTTTATTGTTATTATTCTCAGATCCACAATTTTAAATATAGGATAGGTGTGTGGGGAAGTGTGGCAAATAACCAACCTTTTTAGCCAAAAGATATTGAAGAATATATTTTTCCATAGTGGTGAAATATTCTCACATTAATTCCATTGAATACAAGCTTCCAGATGAATGACTCTTTTGCTTTAGTGGTATATATACTAAGATCCTATTTTGAAAGTGATGTGTCTTGACTAAACATACATGACTTGCAAAATACTATTGTTGACAACCTTCCATTTGGTATTATCATAGCCTCTTAAGTGTGAGTCTTTTTTAAGCTCTTTAAAATGTGTTTTTCAATATTTTCACTTGAAGGCTACTTTGATGCATTTTTGAAAACGATAATAAACATAGACATAGACCCATTTTAGCATCAGTCTAATAGCCCAAATAATGCAACTAATTTTAGTTTGTGTAATTAAAATCTATTGAGAATCTATTTAGCGTGGCTTTGTGCTATGTTATGTGGGTAAAGAAAAATTCATAATACATGACAAGTACAATATAGACCTTGTACTCAAGGAGATCATAGCACATTAAACAGATGAAATGAAATTTTTATACAAATTACTATAAACTGTTTTTTTCAGTGTGAAAACCAAGTTAAATAGTAATGGAACAAATGAAGAAACAAAGTTTATCAACACAATTAGGGGGGAGTTCTGGTAGCATAGTGCCTAAGGCACTTGACTGCTAATCAGAAGGCTGGTGGTTCAAACTCACCAGCTATTCCTTGGAAGAAAGAGGGGGCAATCTACTTCTGTAGTGATACTGCCTCGGAAACCCAAGGAGGGGTCGCTATGAGTTGGGTCTGACTCTACAGCACATAACAACAACAGCAACTCTAAGGGTTATTGAAATGTATGGATGATATATGAACATCTAACAGGAATTTTAACTGCCCTTTATGAAACCTTTTACCAGGTTTACAAATCACAATTTAATTTTTTTTGGAATTTCCCCTCCTTCTTCCTCTTTGTCTTTATGGGGCTACAAACAAATGGTGAGATGCCTTAAATGCTGACAAATGAAAAAGGAAAAGCAAAACACAAGACATCTATATAAATCATAAATTGGAAATTTGAATTCTAATTTACTATTCTAAAAACTGTTTTCATGGCGTTCACTGTTTAATGGTTCAACGTTCAGATGGTTTCCTAGGGAAATTATATTCTTTAGTAAAATTTTAATATTGCTTGCCAAAGGCCATTTTTCCAAATGTTGTTATGTGCCGTCGTGTCAGCATATCATAAAATGTACAGGCTTTGAGTACGTGCTAATCCAGGAGGAACTGAGGCAAAAATGGGCTAAATACCTGGATCTACATGTGAAAACTTTGGAATTTCTGGAGAAAAAAAACACACAGCAAAAATTTTGAATTGTATTATTAATCAATCGAAATAGTCATTTATCAGGTTGTATGTAATAAAAGATTTTGGCCATTTGCTTGAGTTTAACCCAATCTTCCTGGTGAAGATAGAATGTGAATTGTCCTTTTGTTCTTCCACACTCTGTAAAATGTTATGGTGGTGCTGGCATTTTACCAATGGGCTATAGTCATATCATTGAGTCGTTTAAGTATTAACTAATATCTCTTTACTATGTGACATGTTTCTCTGGAGTGTTTTCTACAAAGGCAAACATCGTTTCTCCCTGTTTCTCTTTGTGTCTAAATATAGTAACCACCTACAGTAGAATGGGAGTGACACCCTTGTACCATCTGAACTACTGGTTCTGAAATCAACAATGTGATCAACAGTAGAAATAAAGAGGGTAATGATATTTTATACCAGATGGGAAAGGGATTCACAGATAAGATCAGTGATTTTTTAGAACAAAATGAATTAAAAGGTTTTGATTTATCCCAAGAAATTAGGATTGTTTGAAGTTATGAGTGTATATATACATACAGTGGAATGATTCGTCATGAAGGTTTACTTCAGAAAGAAATCATGATGTGTGGCTGTTCTGCTAACTGTTCCCATATTGAAAGGTGAAAATCCGGGATGTTTAGCCTCAAGTTCTAAGCACATGAACAGACTTCAGTATGCAGTGAAGCTACTCCATGAAAACATACCTGCAATTGGAAACTGTTTTATCTAAATTGAGATAAACAAAATCTGTTTAATTATTGATTAAAAGCAAACTTCAAAACACCATCTTGATACAAAGGTCCTTCATAATGTTCACTTCAGAACTGCTCTGTAAAGTTGTTAAAAACCTTTATGCATTCGGTAAAAATAAATCCACCTGGGATATAACACAAGCCGGGAGGTGGAAGTGGCAAGGCACCTGGCATCTTCTCTGTGACAAGCTCTCTTCCTACATAGCATTCTGTGCCATCTCTCCTTCTGTTTTCCAATTTTCTAAGAGACAGCGGATATGAAGATTTGTTTGGAAGGAGACAGGGACACACGATAAATATAGTTAACATATAATATAGCATTAACATGACACATTTTTTGTTTTATAACAACAGACTCCAATAGAGTATGGAACTCACTGTTTTCTGTTTTTTAAAATGTGTCACCTAGAAGTCGGTTAAATACAAGACTGAAGCTGTCTGCCGTTTTCTGATTCATTGAAATGAAGGCTGTTCTGTGTTATGTTTGAAAGCACACTTTTGTGGACACATTGATTATGCAAAAGGGAAATCTACAATCCTAGTCTTCAGTGGAGGTGTTCAAGGCAATGAGGAGATAAATTGTCCTATACAGTGGTGCTTTATTATCACAATAGTTACACCCTGGGGACAATTATTGTTGAATCAGAGACAGGCCTGTGACTAAAGATGAGTAAAACTGTTATGTCTGCCCTTTACAACAGCCCCAGAGGAAGCAGGATTTGACCTTGAAGTAGTTGAAGACTTAAAAAAAAAAAAAACCCTCACTGCCATTGAGTCAGATCTGACTCATAGTGACTCCTCCCTGGGTTTCCGAGGCAGTTATCACTATGGAAGTAGATTGCCCAACCTTCCTTCTGATGAGTGCCTGGGCGTGTTTGAACTGCCAGCCTTCTGGTTAGCAGTCAAATGCCTTAGGCACTATGGTTGGAAACTAAGAAGGAAACTGAATGACAGGCAAGGCCCTTGTCAAAGGCAATGACCTAGAGAATGTAGGAAAAATGACCTGCTTTATAGTGTACCTGGGTTAACTCAATCAACACAATGTAGGGTATTTATATAACAGTGTTGTGTATTACCTATGATTCACAGACATTACTATCTTCACCTTCTCAGCAGTCCTTACAAAATTTGTCTCCAGGGCAATGATGTTCTCAGTGGGGACAGTGCCATGTCTGTTGATGCTAGGTGCTGTCAAGTCAGCTCTGACTTAGGACAACCTATGTACCCCAAAATGAAATGTTGGTCAGTCCTGTGCTGTCCTCACAATCATTGCTACCTTTGAGCCCATTGTTGCAGCCACACGTCAAGCCATCTCATTGAAGGTCTTACTCTTTTTTCATTGACCCTCTACTTTCCAAAACATGAAGTACTTCTCCAGTGATAGGTTCTTCCTGACGCCTCATCCAAAGTAAGCTTGAGGAAGTCTTGCCATACTCGCTTCTAAGGAGATTTCTGACTGTACTTCCTCCCAGTTTAATTTTTTTGTTTTTCTTGAAGTCCACAATATACTTAATTTTCTTTAATTAATTAGAATATGGAAATTCTTCTTCAGCCATCTTTTTTTGATTGTCTAGCTTTTGTATGCATATGAGGTGATTGAAAATGTCATGGGTTGGGACAGACACACCTTGGTCATCAAAGTAACATTTTGCGTTTTAGGATTTTTAAAGAGATCTTTTGTAGTTGATTTACCCAATGCAATATGCCATTTAATTTCTTGACTATTACTTCCATGAGCATTAATTGTGGAGAGAAGTAGAATAAAATCCTTGACAACTTCAACTTCTTCTGTTTATTATGATGTTGTTTATGGGTCCAGTTGTGAAGATTTTTGTTTCTTCGTGTTAAGGTGTTATCTGTACTCAAGGTCTTTTACTCTCATCAGTAAGTGCTTTAAGTCATCTTCATTTTTGGCAAGGGAGGATGTATCATTTGCATATCCCAGGTTGGTAATTAGTATTCCTCCAATCTTGAGGTCACATTCTTCTTCATACAGCCTAGTTTCTCAGATTATTTGCTCATCATACAGAAAGAATAAAGAAATGGATGAACTAGATGATACCCAGCTACCAATGCCAACCACTCTGAAAGGAATCAAAATTGGAGATTCTAAATGGAGTGGGAGGAAAAATGTGGAACAAAATCCCAAAACACAAAAAGACAAGAATTACTGATCAGATATAGAGAGACTGGTGGAACTCCCATGAATATGGCCCTGGGTTACCCTTTGGGCCTAGAAAGGGCCTCACTTCCATGAACTGGCTGCCAGCCTAACAGTAAAAAGATCTATACACAGGACACCTACCTGCAGGCGATGCACCCACCTACTCTAGGGAGATGCACCCTTTAGATCAATCAGCCATGAGACACCAGAGGGGCAGCATTCACATAGAGGGAAAGCTGGACAGACAGGAGCACATGGATGAGAGGGGGTAGTCACAAGGAGGGTAAGGGAGGAGAGTTTTTTATGGTTGGGGATGATAATGGGGTGTGAAATCAAATGTGTATAAATTGTTAAATGTAAAATAAATTTGCTTTGTAAATTTGCACCCAAAGTACAAAAAAAGAGACATAACTATGAAATATTAAAAAATAATAAAAATAATAAATATAAACTTGCCACATATCTTTCCCAGTTTTGAACCAGGCAGTACCCCCTTTCTCTGTTTGAATGACTGCTTCTTAATCTGTGCACAGGTTCCACATAAGCACAATTAAGTGTTCTGGAATTCCTATTCTTTGTAAGGTTATCCATAATTTGTTTTGATCTACACAATCAAATGCCTTTGTATAGTCATTAAAATACAGGTAAAAATCTTTCTGATAATCTCTGCTTTCACCCAAGGTCCATCTAACATCAGTCATGATATCCCTTGTTTTATGTCCTCTTCTGAATCTGGCTTGAATGTTGGGTAGTTCCCTGTTGATGCATGGCTGCAGTGATTTTTTAATTATCTTCAGCAAAATTTTGCCAGCATGTAATATTAATGATATTGTTTAATAATTTTCAAATTCCATTTGATTGCCTTTCTTTGGAATGAACACAAATTAAAGTATATCAGTTGATATTCCATACGAATTCCCAGAGCCTTGCTTTTGTCAGTGACTTTGGTACAGCTTGAATTTTTTCCTTCTTTACCAGAGGTTCTTGATCATATGTTACTTTATGAAATTATTGAACACTGACTCATTCTTTTTGGAATAGTAACTATGTGTTCCTTCCATCTTCTTTTGATGCTTTCTGTGTCAAAATTTTGCCCATAAAATCCTTCAATATTTCAACTCATCTTGATATTCATTCTTCTGTCTATCCCTTCTCCTTGAATCTGAACTGGTCGTGTGATATGATGGATGAAGTCCAACGCTAGATTAGAAAACACCTTGAAGCTCTGAGAACCTGAACTGCCATGTAAGAAGTCTATCTAGTGTGAGAGCACTTTGCTGGAGAAAGGCACCCCATCAACAATCCCAGCTGAACCTAATCCTCTAGCCACCCTTGCAAGGGACCAAACATGAGTGAAGATATCTTGGATTCTCCAGATCTGATCTGCAGAAGAACACATTGAACAACCTCAGCCAATGCAAAATGCAGCAGAAGACTCACCTAGCTAAGCCAGGCTCAAGTTTCTGACTCACAAAATCATGAGCTCTGAAAGAACAGGGATTTTAGAAACACTAAGTTTGAGGGTAGTTTGTCATGCAGCAACAGATAACTGAAATAGCAGAGGAAAGAAAAACAGTACCTTGTGGTTAGTGGACATACAGGGCACACATGAAAACCTATGATCTCTCAATGATACAAAAAAAAAAAAAAAAAAGACTAAAGAGTGTTAAATCAGTCCCCAGAAATCAAGAGTACCAAAGAAAGTGTTCCTCTGAAAATGGGCAATTAAAAGAAATAAACCAAATTTTTATCCTACCATTTCCAATGTCCTAGTTGATGATAGAGGATGCTTCTTCACATATGAATTCCCATTAATATATGTCAAAAGAATGACAGAAAACTACCATTTTATCTCCAGTAATGAAATGATTTAGACAAACAGAAGATGTAATCAATGCCACAGGATGCACATGTAGAAACAGTTGGGTTGGTGTCTTACTATGTATATTCTCAACAACAAAATGATATTTTAAAAAGTCAAAATAAAAGATGAAATCATCATGATCCCTTCAGGATGTCATCTTAAGCACAGGAGTCCTCAGCCCCCCTCACTTCTGATCTCTTATTTGCACTCTTCCCTTGGGTTCACTAATTCATGGGAATGACTCATCAAACTCACAAAAAGTGCTATAGTTATGATCATGGCTTTATTACAGTAAAAGGATACAAATGAAGAGAATCATAAGGTGAGGTCTGGGAGGATTCCTAATGTGAAGCTTCCATGTTCCAAAAGACAGAGAGGCAGAATTTGATGTTTTCCCTGCAGTTTTGTTAGCATCTTTTAGTTAGAAAATTTGGATTTGACATTTTCCACTAAGAAGGAAAACAGAAATTATAGTGAAATGAGATACTACTTCATAGGTAGCAGACTGAAAAGGTTAGAAAGAAGTGTAATATTTACTGTGGCCAGATTTATGGAGGAAAGGGTAAAAGATACATTTCTAAAAGTGGAAAGCCAAACCTTTACTAAAATTAAAAACAGCTATCTCATTTTACCCATCAACTCCAATTCCATCCAAAGTATTTTTTTTCAAATAAAAATTAATTTTTCATAAGAGATCATATATATATATTCCAAGAAAGTCTATATGTATAGTTGTTTATGTTGAAGTTCCAATGAACCATGAATGAGAAACAAAGAAAATATTGAAGTTGTTAAGGATTTCATTTTACTTGGATCCCAAATCAATGTCCATGCAAGTAGCAGTCAAGAAATAAACCACATATCGCATTGATCAAATCTGGTGCAAAAGACCTCTTCATTTAAAGTGTTAGCAAACAAACATGTCACTTTGAGGACTGCCTTAGTTCTTCAGTGCTGCTATAAGAGAAATACTACAAGTGGATGGCTTTAACAAACAAGACTTTCTTCTTTACAGTTTAGGAGGTTAGAAGTCCAAATTCAGAGTGCCAGCTCTAGGGGTGGGTGTAGGCTCCTCGACCTTGGGCATCAGTTTTGCCTCTTGTCCCAGGCCCACTGGAGCTGACAATATCTCCTAACTCGGGCAGCTGCAGGCTACTGAAGCTGATGAACCCAAAATTGGCAGGTAAAATGGCACAATCCCAAGATCAGCAGGCAACATGGCAGGCCACTGGTTCAAGTCCAGCAACTGGAGATGAAGCCTTGGCCAAACGCAGGATCCAAAATTTGCCCCAAAGCTAGAGACCTTTCCTAAAGCTTCTTCATATACAGTGTAGGCAGGCCACACCCTGTAGATAACTTGCTTTTAACTACTTAACTGCTCACAGCCAATTCCACCATGGAGGTGATTACAATCTAATCATGAGGAATAACTACATCAAGCTGCCTAACCACTCAAAACCAGGCCCAGCAAAGCTGATACACAACCTTAACTACCACATGGACTAAATTGTGCCTGACCCAAGGCATGGCATTTTCAATCACTTCATATGCATGTGAAAGTTGGGCAATTAATAAGGAAGACAGACAAATTGATGCATTTGAATTATGATGTTGTCAGAGTGTAGAATATACCATGGACAGCCAGAATAAACAATGCTGCCTTGGAAGTAGAGTCAGGATACTCCTTAGTTGCAAGGACGGTGAGACTTCACCTCCTATACTTTGGACATGGGATCAGGAGGGACTAATCCCTGGAGAAGAATATCATGCTTGGTACAGTAAAAAGTGAAAAGAGGAAGACCCTCTATGAGATACATTGACACAGTGGCTGCAAGAATGGGCTCAAATATAGTAATGACTGAGAGGCTGACACAGGATTGGGTAGTCATACATGAGTCAGACCTGATTCAATGACACCTAATAACAACAATATATTGAACTAAGAGTTTGTAATAACTAAAATCTGAAAACCAAGCATTTTTCCATCAAGAATTAGCAGAATAAATTATGGTATATTTATATTTTAGAATATTGTACAACCATTAAAAATAATGAATTACCTTTAACTTGAAGAAACCAAAAAACCAAACTCACTGGTGTCGAGTCAGATCCGACTCATAGCAACCCCTCCTTGGGTTTCTGAGGTGGTATCACTATGGAAGCAGATTGCCCAATCTTCCTTCCAAGATGTGGCTGGTGGGTTTGAACTTCTAGCCTTCTGGTTAGCACTCAAATGCCTTAGGCACTACACCACCAGAGCTCCAGTGAGAATAATGAAGATACCATGAAAGTATACAATAAAATGCCAGGTTACAAAACAAACCATGGCAATTAGGGATATACACTTTAGAAAATGTTCATATATGATTATATGAGATTAGTGAAAAATAGGAAAATATTTGTCTTAGGTTGTTACTGTGTATTATTTTGGAGGACTGAAGGATCATAGTGTGGAAAGAGAAAGAGTAGGTGAATAGTTATTGAATAAAAATGCATGTGCTAGCATTCATTTACTTATTTAAGTAAAATTACATATGCATGTGGATGTATGCATCCAATTGTAATTACTAAATTAAATTTAAAAAGTTACTAACAAAGATTAAAATAAAAAGAAAAACAAATAACATCTGCTAACACAAAAAGTTTTGGCTGAAACAGAGTAACAGAAAGAGGAGAGTCGGGAATAGGAGGAGGAAAGGTACATATGGCTAATTGCCTCGACAACTGCCTCCCTTGCCATGAGACCAGAAGAACTGCATGGCACCTGAAATCATTACTGAATATTTTGAGGAAATATTGTACAGGGAATCCTGATTAAAACAGGGAAAATTGCAGAACAGAATTTCAAATTCTCATGGATTCCAGACTGACTAGAGCCACAGAGGCTGGATGAAACCCCAAAAATATTGCCCTGAGATAATCTTTAAACTTGGGAGCTCTGGTAGCATAGTGGCTAAGGCACTTGACTGCTAACCAGAAGGCTGGAGGTTCAAATCCACCAGCCACTCCTCAGAAGGAAGATGGGGCAATCTACTTCCGTAGTGATACTGCCTCGGAAACCCAAGGAGGGGTCGCT
>NW_006921688.1:630547-631905 GCF_000298275.1 Orycteropus afer afer | reverse complement strand
AGGAATAATTCAAAAAAGGAAATTGCAACAGTCATACAATTTGAAGAATGTAATTAATGTCACTGAATTGTAATGTAGAGATTGTTGAATTATGTATGTTCTATTGTGTGTATTTTGAAGAACAATAATAATTAAATAAACTGCTTTAAAAAAAAAAAAAACAGATTTCCTTTGAGGAAGCCATGAATTAGAAGTATGTATTTTGTGCAAATCAGTTTCCCACTATGTGCCTCCTTTAATGCACTCATTGCCTATTTTTGTAAGTAGCGCACAGTAGCAAGTTCTCTGCCTTGTGAAAGGCAGGGTGCTGGTGCAAACGAGGAGGGTGTGTTCACAATCATATGCCCTCTGCTGGCGTCACCCTGACCCATTACTCAGATCAGAAAGGTAGCACCTTGGGTAAGGTAGGCCTTCCCAGCATAGCTTTTGTTCAACGAAAAAAGTTCATTAAATTCAACTTAAAAAAAAACAGTCATAATTCTGAAGCATATTTTTTAATACTTAAAAAAGTATAAAATTAGAGATAAAATTAACCTTAACTACAACAGCTATATTTTTCTCATTATTGTTGAATTCTTCAAAAGCAATATTGTACTCTCATTTCTGGTATTTTTACCAATTAAAAGTCTAGGCAATTCAGTCCTAGATACATAAATTTTATAACATTCCAAATATTCTGAAGTAAGCTTTGTTGAAATGAAAACATTTATAACTCCAATGGCTTCAAACACTAGCTTTCTGAGAAAACACTAGTAAGTTAGGATTAAAATATAGAAGCAATTTTTAAGATAAGAAAACTTCCATTTTCACTTGATCTAATATTTTATTTTATCAAGAAAGTTACAGACAAGGAAGTTATTAAACAAAAAAATTTTTTTTTCCTCTCCGGAAGGTGGTAGCACTGGACATCTCCTGGTTATTTTTTCTTCCCTTTCTTTTTCTTCTGTGTGTCAGGGACGACGGGGGTCTTCTTTTCGGACTCCATCTTAATGGCCGCTTCCTCAGCAGCCAGCGCTTCTAACCTCAAGCGCTCCGCTTCCAGCAACTTGTTTCTGTATTCTTCCCGGATATTGAGGATCTTCTGTCGGGCTTCATCCGACGAGTTCTGTTCCAAAACAAAACCCCAAACAAATAAGGTCTACTGATAAAAGGTTATGCCCCCAGAAAAAAAATGCAGTCCATCTCTCTTTTCCTTATTAATAGAAGCATGTGGGACTCGACTGAAGAAAGATGAAAATGAGGTTATAATCTCAAATATTTATCACCAAACAAAACATGAGAGAGCAACAAAGGGTGCAAGAGATTGTAACACACAATGGTAAGTAAAAGCATTGGTATATAAAAAAAAAAAAAAAAAA
>NW_006921688.1:626658-628442 GCF_000298275.1 Orycteropus afer afer | reverse complement strand
TTGGTGACCTCATCTAATCCTACAGCTGTAAATTCCATTTTTATATATACTCATGGGTCCACAGTTTTTAATCTCCATCCCAGATTCCTCTCCCAAACTCCAGAGTCATATCTAACTTCTTTTAAATAGATATATAAAAATATCAATTTTGAAATAATGCCAAAAATACCCACACCCTGCCACTGAGTCAATTCTGACTCACAGTGGCCTTTCAAGACAGAGTAGAACTGTCCCATGGGTTTCCAAGGCTGCAAATCATATGGAAGCAGACTGCCTCATCTTTCTCCCGCAGAGCAGCTGGTGGGTTTGAATCACCAACCTCTGGGTTGGCAATGGAATACTCCATCCACCACCCCACCAGAGGTCCTCTTCATACAATTGCTGCTGTGTGCTGTCAATCTGCTCCGACTCTCAGTGACCCCATGAGCAACAGAACGACACGCTGCCTGGTCCTGTGCCGTCCTCACCATCCTTGCTGTGCTGGAGCCCACCCTCACAACCACTGTGTCAGTCCGTCTTGTTAAGGATCTTTCCTTTTTCGCTGACCCTTTACTTTACCAAGCATGAGATCCTTCTCCAGGTACCCGTCCCTTCTGAAACATGACTGAAGTAGGGGAGACAAAGGCTGGCCATTCTCGTTTCCAAACAGCACTCTAGCTACACTTCTTCCAGGGCAGATTTGTTCATTCTTTTGGCAGTCCATGGCATTTTCAATATCCTTCAACACCACAATTCAAAGGCATCGACTCTTCTTCATTCTTCCTTATTTGTTGCCATTTTTTGCATGCATACAAGGCGACTGAAAATACCATGGCTTGGGTTAAGAACACCTTAGTCTTCAAAGTGACATTTTTGTTCCTTAATACTTTAAAAAGTCCTTTGCAGCAGATTTTCCCAGTGCAATATGATGTCTGATTTCTTGACTGATGCTTCCATGGGTGTTGATTGTGGATCCAAGTCAAATGAAATCCCTGACAACTTCAATCTTTTCTCCATTTATCAATACGTTGCTTATTGGTCCAGTTGTGAGGATTTTTGTTTTCTTTATATTGAGATGTAATTTATACTGAGGAAGTCTTTGATCTTTGTCAGGAAGTGCTGTAAGTCTTCTTCAGTTTTAGCAAGGAAGGCTGTCATGTACCTATTGTAGGTCGATATAATAGACATGTAAAAAATGTCCAAAATTGAAATATTTATCTTTATTCCCAAACCATCAGATCTTATTCCAACTCAATACTTTCAATTGTCAAGGCAAAACAAAACAAAAACAACATAATAGATTATATCTTGATTCTCTCTTTCTTTTATAATGTGCCAACAATCCATCATGAAATCATGTTGACTGTATCTTCAAATACATCCAAAATACACATCCAGAATCTAACTCAGTCTGCCCTATCATCCCAGTGTGTGCCACCATTATCTCTCACCTATTTAGTGCAATATTCTCCTAATGGATTTCTCTTACTCTATACTCACCCCCTTCTATACTTACCTGTTTTCCACACAATATCCAGAGCAAAACTTTGAAAAAACAAGTCAGATTATATTACTCCTGTGCTATTTTAAACCCTGCCATCTTTCCATATTTCACTCAGAATAAAAGTTAAACTCCTTCCAACAGCCTCAAAGCCCTAGATGGTTATCTCCTGGTCCCTCATCCCCTCTGACGTCTTCTACTCATCTATGCTTAGATCACTCTACTTCTACAACACAGCCTTCTTGCTACCTTCCTCTGATACACCAAGTATGTTCTTGCCTTGGGCCTTTTCTTCAGCTGATAA
>NW_006921688.1:623129-624508 GCF_000298275.1 Orycteropus afer afer | reverse complement strand
AAAAAATGGGTAAAGTATCTGAAAAGAGCTCTCACCAAGGAAGATGTTGTTAGTTGCCACTGAGTCAGCTCCGACTCCTAGTGACACTATGTACAACATGTACAACATGTACAACAGTACACTGGCCAGTCCTGCACCATCCTCACAGTGCTTGCTACATCTGAGCCAATCACTGCCACCACTGTGTCAATTCATCTCACTGAGGGCTGTCCCCTTTTTCACTGACCCTCCACTTTTACCAAGCATGATATCCTTCTCCAGGAAATGGTCCCTTCTGACAACAGGACAAAGTAGGTGAGATAAAGTCTGGCCATTGTAACTTCCAAGGAGACTTCTGGCTGCACTTCTTCCAGGACAGATTTGTTCATTCTTCTGGCAGTCCATGGGACTTTCAGTATTTTTCGCCAACACCACAACGCAAAAGCATCAACTCTTCTGCAGTCTTCCTTCTTCACTGTCAGCTTTCACATGCACATGAGGGTACTAAAAATGCCATAACATGGGTTAGGAACACGCTAGTCTTCAAAGAGACATCTTTGCCCGTCAGCACTTTTAAAAGGTCTTTTGCAGAAGATTTGCCCAGTGTAATATGATGTCTGATTTCTTGACTGCTGCTTCCACTGGTGTTGATTGTGGATCCAAGTAGCATGAAATCTTTGACAACTTCAATTTTTTCTCCATTTATCATAATGCTGCTCAGTGGTCCAGTTGTGAGGATTTTCTTTTTCTTGATGTTAAGGTGTAATCCATACTGCAGACTGTAGTCTTTAACATTCGTTGGTAAATTATTAAAGTCATCTTCACTTTCAACAAGCAAGATGGTTAATGAATCTTCCTCCAATTCTGATGCCACGTTCTTCTTCCCAGATTATTTGCTCAGCATACAGACTGAATAAGTATGGTGAAAGGATGCTACCCTCACACACTCCCCTCTTGATTTTAAACCATACAGTATCCCCTTGTTCTGTTCAAACGACAGCCTCCTGGTCTATGTACAGGTTCCTCATGAGCAAACTTAAGTGTTCTGGAATTCCCATTCTTCTCAATGTTATCCATAATTTGTTATGATCCACAGAATTGAATGCTTTTGCATAGTCAATAAAACACAAGTAAATATCCTTCTGGTAGTCTTTGCTTTCAGTCCAGATCCATCTGACATCAGCATTGATATCCCTTGTTCCACATCCTTTTCTGAATCCAGCTTGTATTTCTGGAAGTTCTCTGTCAATATACTGCTGCAACCATTTTTGAATTATCTTCAGCAAAATTTTACTTGTTTATGATATTAATGATATTGTTTGATAATTTCCACATTCTGTGGGATCACCTTTCTTTGGAATGGGTACAAATATGGATCTCTTATAGTCAGTTGGCCAGGT